>NC_051180.1:3474306-3791181 GCF_013339695.2 Rhipicephalus sanguineus
AAGAAGACGGGTCCGCTTGTCGAACGTTGGCTCCAGCGACCCGCTGTGTTTCAAGGATTTTTCATCTTATAGTAATCGTTGGGGTTTTACGTCCCAAAACCACGATGTGATTATAAGGTACGCCGTAGTGGAGGGCTCCGGAATTTTTTTACCACCTGGTGTTCTTCAACGTGCACCTAAACCCAAGCACACGGGCATTTCCCCTCCTTTGAAATGCGCCGGGGATTTGTATAGGCGCCGCCGACCGCCTATCCACACAAACGCGGCGATGGTGCTGCCACCTATTGGCCGCGAGAGCGAGCAGAGTCGCCGCCTGGCGGCTATTGGCTGAAGCGCGCCTAGTGTGGATTGCTCCCTGCGTCGTCTGCTAGCCACGCCGTGTTTGCATGTGCGCGCACGTCCTGCACGTTCTCAAAGGGCGGTTTGTTCTGTTATGTTAGCGCGAGTTTAACTGCTCGTTCGTATACCTAACATAATGTACAGAAGCAAATGGGTTTGCTCGGCTACATGCGCATTGTAATAAGATCAGTGAGTGCGACTTTCGAGAGGGCTGTGTATTGGTGCCGTACCCTTCGTGCGCCAGAATCATTTCAGTGTTGGTGCCGCTTTCTGGGTTAAGCACGTCGTAAAGTGCGCTTGGCATAGTCCCAAACATAAGGAGCATTAAATAGTGTGTGAATGCCGCGTTTTAGCGACTCGGTGGTAGACAAAAGCGAGGCTCATGCACTTTCGTGTTGTTGTTAAGTGTATAACTGCGACACTGTAGTTCATGACGAGCTTTAGTTGTGCTTAAGATGTCCTTTTATTGTACGGTCGTGGTCCCACTACAGCGAAATATTTCTATCAAGTGAAGTCTCACACATCGGTACTCAAACTGTCCCCTAAAAAAAAAGACAATCGAATGACTCGGCAGTGATAAAACGGAGTTCCCGCGCGCAATTTTAACTTTGGGCGAAATTTATGCAGAAACACCCGTGTGCTTATAGATTTAGGTATGCTTTGAATAACCCAAATGTTTAAAATTAATTCCGACGGCGTGCCTTACATTTTTGTCGTATAATGTCACGCAAAACCTCATCCTTTTTTTACATTACCTTGAGCGTTTGTGTGGAGTTGTTATCAATTGATGGAAGGCAGCGAACATGATTAGTTCGAGAAAAAAACCCTTATTCCATAAAATAACCGGACCTTTGTTGCATCACTGTCGTGCACGTAATCAGTCGATGAAAACTCTGTGCTAAACACTCTTACATGCGTTTGCGTATTCGCGCGAACAGTGCTATTGAACTCATTGCACAGGAATATGGGCTGGTATATAAATGAAGAAGTAAACACTTAAGTAGTTCAGGCGTGCTGCAGCAGTGCGTAGTACACAGAACACAAGGTAAACACGTACAGAGGAAAACAACAAAAAACGTCGTGTAGTGCGTAAGCGCAAACTGTCACCCAGGGCGAGCATACCTTTCATCGGCAGATTGCGCTTCTCTCACTAGTAATAGTAACGTTGGATGATCTTCGTGCATTCAACAATGAAGAGCGTATATATTACCAGTAAGCTGCAATCAACGCATTGTATTCGCCGACAATCGCTCAAACAGCTCACAACGAAGCGCCGCTGTGTGCGTTTGTATACGCGCCGCCGACCGCCTCTCCACACTAACGCGGCGACGGTGCTGCCTCCTATAGGTCGATCTCGCGGCGAATAGCTCGATCTCGAGGCGAATACTATACTACACAAGGCTATTCTACGCTCTGCTAGCGTGCCTGGATAGCAGAATGTTAAGACGCTTTTCTTCCTCCTCATCCTCAGATGTCCCCTCCTTACACTCACTTCCATTTCCAACCCCCGTACTATACTATACTGCACATGGCTATGCTATTCTGTGCTAGCGTGCCTGGATATCCGAGTGGTTAAGACGCTCCCGTTTCGGATCGTGGGTACGCGGGTTCGAAAGCCACCTCGTGAACGACTTTTTACGTCAAGAGTTTTTTCTATTTATCTTTTTTTTCTATCTCTTTCTTCCTATCGCTCTCTGTACTCGTTCTTTCACCAATCAGAACAGGTCATGCCGTAGAAATCGGCGCACGTGTTCTGGAAGCAAAGCAGAAGAGGACAAATATGAAGAAGAGGATGAAGTGAGCGAGTGCCGGTTCATGGTGATCATCATTTTTGTTCACGCTTCGCGGCCCCAATGCAACTCCCCTGTTAAAAAACTGTGCTAATGTCGTTCTTGTGCAGCGATTGGCGTAGTTCGAAATACTGCGGTAAATGGAGCTCAGGGATGCAACAGCCGAAATGTGATTTCGAGCAATTTTCGGAGCAGCAAATGTTGCTTTTGGAGCACAGATATTCAAACTTGGAGCAGGTTAAGAAAAATATGTAACTTAGCAACGTTGCTTGTTGGGCGAGTTGGAACGAGTCAGTCATAGCGTAGTTTAGCGCAAAAAACAGGCAACAGACTGCGCTGTGTCCTTGTCCTCTCACTCGTCTGTTGCCTGTTTTTTGCGCTAAACTACGCTATGTTAAGAAAAAACCTGAATTTTTTAGCACCAAGTCCCAAATTTGGAGCAGTATAACAAAGAAGGCTTACTCTTAGAAAGAAAAACAAAATACGTACAAACCAGACAAAATCAGCTAACTCGTGCGCAGTGCACGTGAGCACTGCTACTTCAATAAAAGCAGTGTGTTGAGCCACCCCATAGTGCGAACAATGACTAAGTCTACATTAGCGTTTGCAGGGCCTGTCAAATAATTCGACAGGCACTGCAAAGGCTAATGTGGACCTGCGAACCTAGCAACCACGAAATTCAGGAGATTTGTAAAGCAGGAGCGAGTGGGGGTGGCGAAAAAGAAAAACTGGCGTACGCTTTTGTCGACTGTTTCTCAAGGCCGCAGAAACGCCATACACAGCAGCTCCAAATGATTGCCAACAATTTTTTAGACGTCAGCCATCATACTAGTACTCGTAATTACAGGGCGCGTGCACGAATGAGTAATTAAGGAACAGAATGTGCTGTATCCCTGACAGCTAGTACTAATAGCCCTCTCTAAATCTCAGTACTCTTTTCCGCAGGACACCCCTGTACTGCGGCAAAAGTGGCTTAAAAAGCGTTCTGCACGCAATAAAACAAGCATCAGGAAATTTGAGAACCACTGGCCTACTTCATTGCGACAGCAATTACTTAAACGCTCTCGACGGGTTCTTGCCCTCATGTCCCGTACAAAGTCCAAATTGATAACCCCCGTGCATAGTATCGGGTAAAAGCGCGCGAGTGCGGGCGACAACGCGGCTGAAGCAGAGATCAAAAGAGCCAGCCCATCTCCGTCGCTTGGAGGAGGCATGCGATAGCACCACACCGCTCGGGAGGCCTGCCATCGAAGCAGAGCGGAAACGCCCCACCCGTCTTGAACGAGCATGAACAGACGCGAGGGGGGGGGGGGCTGTCGCTCGAGCAGCAACATTGAACTTTGATCCTAAGGGCGCGGTCGAGATCGCTAGCGCGTGCGCTATCTCGGCAGCCATCAACTGGCGGCTCGTATATCCTGCTGCGTGCTGCGCTCTCAATGCGAAGACACTGCGCAGAAAGAGCACCGTTCCCTGGAGCGGCAGTATTCTCTTACACCAACGTTTTGTAGAGTTACCGGCGATCGGATAGAAAAGAGTTTGCTGCCAGCCTCACTTCGTATAACATTACAATTTGTTGCTATCGCATTCATTCCTTAGTCCTTGCGGTGAAAGGAGGGGTTAGGGTCTGCGCGTCTGTACTTGATGATGATGCCCACACTGCAGATGACCGACGCGGCCTTCATTTCTCGCAAAAATTTGCGCAACTGAGAAAATTTTGAAACTGGTCGGGCATTGTGGCGCAATTTCAACAAATTTCACGGTTTTGGCTGAGCTTGGCGCAAAATAAAGGAATTGTATCAAATTGGCGCAGCTGTTGCACCGCTGGGGGCTCCACTACTGTGAAACCTGAAGAAGTACGTAGCATGGGCACCAAGCGGTTCTAGTTCGTAGAGTTCCCACTGCTCCGTTTACCAAAGAGTCGATGACGTCAATGTTTGGGGTAAGCATGTACGGTTTCGCCGGTAGAATCTTGTTAGGGAGATTCGCAAACTCAGTGTGCGACATGCGCGCTACTTTTTGCTGCGCTTTATCGACTTCCTGCTTGCTACGGCAGTTGAGTTTTCCTTAGGTTGTTTCTTCCTTCAGATGTAGTAGTGACGAAGGCGCCGGAGAAGCGCCCGTTGGAGGAGCAATCGCACCTTGGAGAGGCGGTGGCGCCCCCGGTCGATTCCACGAAAGATCGAAAAAGGGTGTATATTTGATGTTTCCGATTTTCCTGATAATTTTGTATGTTGTGCACATATGACTGCACAGCACGAAATCGCAGTTCGTTTTCAAATAAAATTTTTTTCAACACAGGAAAATTCGACAAGTGTCGCCGGTTGACGACGACCATTTTACGAAGAGTGCGTTTTCGTAAATTCGCAATCATGCTGGCAGCCACTGAAGCTATATATTACAAATATCTTTCTTTTTGGCGGAAGTAGAAGTAAAGAGGAAATAGCTCTTATCATTTCATAGAATTCTGAGTAAATTATGTATTTTTAAAAATTCACGAAAGACGCTGCGTTTTTGAAAATCAGTCAAATTTGGGACGCTATGGCTACTTCTGTGAACATCTTAGCTTGTTCATATTTGCAGTATGAATAGGCCTTTATGTGAATAATGAACCTCTGCATTTGTATTTCTCTAATAATTTTCAAAGTAGTAAATTTTCATGCTCGAGACACCAAAAAGAGAAAAGTGCTCCTCCATTCAAAAATCTATAATAAAAAAAACCCAATCTCAATTTTGTTCAAAGTCCCCCAAAATGTTCTCAAAGGACTGCAGAATGATATTATGAAAAAACATGTTGCATCATTTTTATTACAACAAAAGCAGAAAATATCAAACATTGTGTTTCCAGAGCGCGGTGGCTACTGCGCAAAGGACATCTCTAGTAACAAGAAAATACAGTAACACGTCTTTTTTCTTTTCTGAGCTTCGCTAAACAACAGTAATGATCTATGGTCGGAAATTGGGAACTGTTTTGTAAAGAAAAAGACCGTTCCAACTAAATGCATTCGCATGGTTTGCGACTTCACGCCAGTGTTAGACATCCCTCAGTCCACAGTATGCACTTTCAGTTGTAGCCTCCTTTACTTTCATCTATTTCAGTTGAGTATAACTCATATCTTGAGTGCTAAAGAACGCATTCCCTCCATGCGTCTCTTATGATGATGTGCTGTGCCAGAATTGAGAGATTGGTATAAAAGCCAAGGTCTCTTCATGAATGGAAATGAATTTCTGGAGAGCGGTCGCCAAGAGGTGTGGTTTTTGTTGGCCCAAATGTGTACGTTGTCAAACCTTATGTGATCAATGCAGAGTTTCAAAAGAATCGATTACGTGAAGATTGGTGGCAGCAGTTCTGGCCACGGACAAAACACGTTTTGTTTGCATTGCATCTGCTTTGTTTTGCATATCCATCTTTCTCTTGAAGGAGTGCTGGCAGATCTGGTTTCCCTCTTGAATTGAGCGCGCATCCTGCTTCATGACCCTCCGCAAAAGAGTCTCGATCCGATATCTTCTACGTAATGAAAATTCTGCTGCAGCGGAATTTTCTTTTTGTGCAACATGAGGCAGTCCGTACAAAATCTCGGCCATGGCTATAACCCCTACCCATAGCCACCTTCAGAGCGTAGGATAGTGATCGCATCAAAGTGAAGCACAATTTGGATGCTTAACTTCTATCTCAGGTGGTGTTTGGCTGACTGGCACAGCCGTACTCGTTGCTGTCGTCTGCTCAGGCGGGCGTCCATCGCGCCGCCCTTTGCACCTGTCCGCCTAACGCATGCTACTCCGTTTACACGAAGGCGTGTAGAGCGGGCCATTCGATCCGCCACATGATCCGCACGGTGCGGATCAAGAGACCGGGCGGCAGAGCGACGAGCGGTGAAAAATGTATCGTGTAACCAACGCAATCGACACCCCAGCTTTTTCTCGTGCATAGCGACAATGCCTGGCAAACAATGTGTGGTTGCTGTGCTTAGGTTGCACTGCGGTACTCGCCGTTCACCACTGCCGCCATTTGCGATTTCTCACATTCTTACAATGCATGATCGACTCAGCTACACATATTTCGCGTTTAGCTTCGTTACTTTTATATAAGCGCATTTACTAAAAAAAAAATTTATCCAGAGGAATGAAAATGTCCGTGCTGCCCGTCGACGAGGAATGTAAGTGGTGTCGCAAATGCATTTAATTGGAACGATCCTTTTTTTCTTTACAAAACAGTTCCCACTTTCCAACAATAGCCATTACTGATGTTTAGCGAAGCTCAGAGAAGAAAAAACACGTGTTACTGTATTTTCTTGTTACTAGAGATGTCCTTTACGCAGTGGCCACCACGCTCTGGAAACACAATGTTTGACATTTTCTGCTTTTGTTCTAATAAAAATGATGCAACATGTTTTTTCATAATATCATTCTGCAGTCCTTTGAGAACATTTTGGGGGACTTTGAACAAAATTGAGATTGGGTTTTTTTTATTATAGATTTTTGAATGGAGGAGCACTTTTCTCTTTTTGGTGTTTCGAGCATGAAAATTTACTACTTTGAAAATTATTAGAGAAATACAAATGCAGAGGTTCATTATTCACATAAAGGCCTATTCATACTGCAAATATGAACAAGCTAAGATGTTCACAGAAGTAGCCATAGCGTCCCAAATTTGACTGATTTTCAAAAACGCAGCGTCTTTCGTGAATTTTTAAAAATACATAATTTACTCAGAATTCTATGAAATGATAAGAGCTATTTCCTCTTTACTTCTACTTCCGCCAAAAAGAAAGATATTTGTAATATATAGCTTCAGTGGCTGCCAGCATGATTGCGAATTTACGAAAACGCACTCTTCGTAAAATGGTCGTCGTCAACCGGCGACACTTGTCGAATTTTCCTGTGTTGAAAAAAATTTTTATTTGAAAACGAACTGCGATTTCGTGCTGTGCAGTCATATGTGCACAACATACAAAATTATCAGGAAAATCGGAAACATCAAATATACACCCTTTTTCGATCTTTCGTGGAATCGACCGGGGGCGCCACCGCCTCTCCAAGGTGCGATTGCTCCTCCAACGGGCGCTTCTCCGGCGCCTTCGTCACTACTACATCTGAAGGAAGAAACAACCTAAGGAAAACTCAACTGCCGTAGCAAGCAGGAAGTCGATAAAGCGCAGCAAAAAGTAGCGCGCATGTCGCACACTGAGTTTGCGAATCTCCCTAACAAGATTCTACCGGCGAAACCGTACATGCTTACCCCAAACATTGACGTCATCGACTCTTTGGTAAACGGAGCAGTGGGAACTCTACGAACTAGAACCGCTTGGTGCCCATGCTACGTACTTCTTCAGGTTTCACAGTAGTGGAGCCCCCAGCGGTGCAACAGCTGCGCCAATTTGATACAATTCCTTTATTTTGCGCCAAGCTCAGCCAAAACCGTGAAATTTGTTGAAATTGCGCCACAATGCCCGACCAGTTTCAAAATTTTCTCAGTTGCGCAAATTTTTGCGAGAAATGAAGGCCGCGTCGGTCATCTGCAGTGTGGGCATCATCATCAAGTACAGACGCGCAGACCCTAACCCCTCCTTTCACCGCAAGGACTAAGGAATGAATGCGATAGCAACAAATTGTAATGTTATACGAAGTGAGGCTGGCAGCAAACTCTTTTCTATCCGATCGCCGGTAACTCTACAAAACGTTGGTGTAAGAGAATACTGCCGCTCCAGGGAACGGTGCTCTTTCTGCGCAGTGTCTTCGCATTGAGAGCGCAGCACGCAGCAGGATATACGACCCGCCAGTTGATGGCTGCCGAGATAGCGCACGCGCTAGCGATCTCGACCGCGCCCTTAGGATCAAAGTTCAATGTTGCTGCTCGAGCGACAGCCCCCCCCCCCCCCTCGCGTCTGTTCATGCTCGTTCAAGACGGGTGGGGCGTTTCCGCTCTGCTTCGATGGCAGGCCTCCCGAGCGGTGTGGTGCTATCGCATGCCTCCTCCAAGCGACGGAGATGGGCTGGCTCTTTTGATCTCTGCTTCAGCCGCGTTGTCGCCCGCACTCGCGCGCTTTTACCCGATACTATGCACGGGGGTTATCAATTTGGACTTTGTACGGGACATGAGGGCAAGAACCCGTCGAGAGCGTTTAAGTAATTGCTGTCGCAATGAAGTAGGCCAGTGGTTCTCAAATTTCCTGATGCTTGTTTTATTGCGTGCAGAACGCTTTTTAAGCCACTTTTGCCGCAGTACAGGGGTGTCCTGCGGAAAAGAGTACTGAGATTTAGAGAGGGCTATTAGTACTAGCTGTCAGGGATACAGCACATTCTGTTCCTTAATTACTCATTCGTGCACGCGCCCTGTAATTACGAGTACTAGTATGATGGCTGACGTCTAAAAAATTGTTGGCAATCATTTGGAGCTGCTGTGTATGGCGTTTCTGCGGCCTTGAGAAACAGTCGACAAAAGCGTACGCCAGTTTTTCTTTTTCGCCACCCCCACTCGCTCCTGCTTTACAAATCTCCTGAATTTCGTGGTTGCTAGGTTCGCAGGTCCACATTAGCCTTTGCAGTGCCTGTCGAATTATTTGACAGGCCCTGCAAACGCTAATGTAGACTTAGTCATTGTTCGCACTATGGGGTGGCTCAACACACTGCTTTTATTGAAGTAGCAGTGCTCACGTGCACTGCGCACGAGTTAGCTGATTTTGTCTGGTTTGTACGTATTTTGTTTTTCTTTCTAAGAGTAAGCCTTCTTTGTTATACTGCTCCAAATTTGGGACTTGGTGCTAAAAAATTCAGGTTTTTTCTTAACCTGCTCCAAGTTTGAATATCTGTGCTCCAAAAGCAACATTTGCTGCTCCGAAAATTGCTCGAAATCACATTTCGGCTGTTGCATCCCTGAGCTCCATTTACCGCAGTATTTCGAACTACGCCAATCGCTGCACAAGAACGACATTAGCACAGTTTTTTAACAGGGGAGTTGCATTGGGGCCGCGAAGCGTGAACAAAAATGATGATCACCATGAACCGGCACTCGCTCACTTCATCCTCTTCTTCATATTTGTCCTCTTCTGCTTTGCTTCCAGAACACGTGCGCCGATTTCTACGGCATGACCTGTTCTGATTGGTGAAAGAACGAGTACAGAGAGAGATAGGAAGAAAGAGATAGAAAAAAAAGATAAATAGAAAAAACTCTTGACGTAAAAAGTCGTTCACGAGGTGGCTTTCGAACCCGCGTACCCACGATCCGAAACGGGAGCGTCTTAACCACTCGGATATCCAGGCACGCTAGCACAGAATAGCATAGCCATGTGCAGTATAGTATAGTACGGGGGTTGGAAATGGAAGTGAGTGTAAGGAGGGGACATCTGAGGATGAGGAGGAAGAAAAGCGTCTTAACATTCTGCTATCCAGGCACGCTAGCAGAGCGTAGAATAGCCTTGTGTAGTATAGTATTCGCCTCGAGATCGAGCTATTCGCCGCGAGATCGACCTATAGGAGGCAGCACCGTCGCCGCGTTAGTGTGGAGAGGCGGTCGGCGGCGCGTATACAAACGCACACAGCGGCGCTTCGTTGTGAGCTGTTTGAGCGATTGTCGGCGAATACAATGCGTTGATTGCAGCTTACTGGTAATATATACGCTCTTCATTGTTGAATGCACGAAGATCATCCAACGTTACTATTACTAGTGAGAGAAGCGCAATCTGCCGATGAAAGGTATGCTCGCCCTGGGTGACAGTTTGCGCTTACGCACTACACGACGTTTTTTGTTGTTTTCTCTGTACGTGTTTACCTTGTGTTCTGTGTACTACGCACTGCTGCAGCACGCCTGAACTACTTAAGTGTTTACTTCTTCATTTATATACCAGCCCATATTCCTGTGCAATGAGTTCAATAGCACTGTTCGCGCGAATACGCAAACGCATGTAAGAGTGTTTAGCACAGAGTTTTCATCGACTGATTACGTGCACGACAGTGATGCAACAAAGGTCCGGTTATTTTATGGAATAAGGGTTTTTTTCTCGAACTAATCATGTTCGCTGCCTTCCATCAATTGATAACAACTCCACACAAACGCTCAAGGTAATGTAAAAAAAAGGATGAGGTTTTGCGTGACATTATACGACAAAAATGTAAGGCACGCCGTCGGAATTAATTTTAAACATTTGGGTTATTCAAAGCATACCTAAATCTATAAGCACACGGGTGTTTCTGCATAAATTTCGCCCAAAGTTAAAATTGCGCGCGGGAACTCCGTTTTATCACTGCCGAGTCATTCGATTGTCTTTTTTTTTAGGGGACAGTTTGAGTACCGATGTGTGAGACTTCACTTGATAGAAATATTTCGCTGTAGTGGGACCACGACCGTACAATAAAAGGACATCTTAAGCACAACTAAAGCTCGTCATGAACTACAGTGTCGCAGTTATACACTTAACAACAACACGAAAGTGCATGAGCCTCGCTTTTGTCTACCACCGAGTCGCTAAAACGCGGCATTCACACACTATTTAATGCTCCTTATGTTTGGGACTATGCCAAGCGCACTTTACGACGTGCTTAACCCAGAAAGCGGCACCAACACTGAAATGATTCTGGCGCACGAAGGGTACGGCACCAATACACAGCCCTCTCGAAAGTCGCACTCACTGATCTTATTACAATGCGCATGTAGCCGAGCAAACCCATTTGCTTCTGTACATTATGTTAGGTATACGAACGAGCAGTTAAACTCGCGCTAACATAACAGAACAAACCGCCCTTTGAGAACGTGCAGGACGTGCGCGCACATGCAAACACGGCGTGGCTAGCAGACGACGCAGGGAGCAATCCACACTAGGCGCGCTTCAGCCAATAGCCGCCAGGCGGCGACTCTGCTCGCTCTCGCGGCCAATAGGTGGCAGCACCATCGCCGCGTTTGTGTGGATAGGCGGTCGGCGGCGCCTATACAAATGTACGCAGCGGCGCTCCGCCGTATGCGGTTTGAGTCGACTGTCGGCGAATAAAGCGCCTTGACTGCAGCCTAATGGTGATGGATACGTCCTCCATTGCCACATTAATGCAGGAAACCGCCCTAACGTTCCTACTACGTGTGAGAGAAGCGCAATCTGCCAATCAATGGGGTACTGGCCTTCGGTCACATTCGTGTTTTGTACTGTACTCGATGTTTGATCTTGCTTTATTTGCACGTGTTTACATTGTGTTTTGCCTATACCACAATATAAATCGTGTTGCGCGACTGAGTATTTACTTCTTGCTCTAGCGGCTACGAGAAAAGATAGCCTGCATTTCTGCGTAATTAGATGAAGTAGAACTTTGTGTACTCTGCTTTTCTGTCCGCGTGAATATACGCGTACTGCTTTAGGAATGCGTGGCTTCAGGTATATTTTACCGCTAACCGGCCTTTGCAGACGCTAGTTCATGCTTTCCGGTATCACAAGGATTTCCAAATCGCCAACACTTCACGAGATGGTGTCGCTAAAATTCTGCATTCACACCTCGGAGTTTAGTACCTATCTTTCGTTTAGGGCGATGCCAAATGCACTAGGTGATGTGCTTGAACGACAAAGTGGTACCCACATTGAAATGATTTTGGCAAATGGGCAGTACGATGGTTAGACCTAGCGCCATACCGACGCGTGCATGCACTCGTAATTACATTACATACAAGTCTCGCAACGCGAAATGGTTATGTATACCGTGTAGGCATGCGTACAAGCATTTGATACTATGTTAGCACAAAGGAATAAGCTGTAATCTGAGGACGTGCGTGACGTACGCACACATGCGAACACGTTGTGTGTGGCAGACGACGCAAGGAGCCATCCACACCACGGGGTTTCGTCCGCTCGCCGCTAGGGGCCGAGTCTGCTCGATCTCGCGGCCAATAGCAAGGAAGTGGGAATGGGAAATGAGGGTAAGGAGGAGAGACGTGAGGATGAGGAGGAGGGAAAGGAGGAAGCGAGAGAGTATAGAAATAATGAGAAAGGGAGACAAATGAGCAGAAAGATGAAGAAAGATAGAGACAATCAAAGAGGGAAAGAAATAGAGAGAGAGAGGGGGAAAAGGGGATGAAAAATAGGAAAAACAAGAAAGAAATAGGTGAAGAAAGAAATAAATAGAAATAAGCAGAGCAAAAAAAAAGAAGGCAGAAGAGACAGAGAGAACAGAGAAAAAGATGGCTGATCCCCCTGTTATAAGAATCGGTGTAACACGAAAGTGAAGTAAGAATGGCAGACTTGGCTTGTTGATTTAACATATTTGAAGTTTAAGGCGCGAATAAGACACGGACGAAGATAAGGAACACACACACGGAGCGCCACTTCCAACAAAGATTTATTTCGAAAGAGCACAGGACATATTTATACACCACGCGCGCCGTCATTGTGCCTCAATGCGCAGTCGCATTCAAGTAGCGTAACTCTTTTGGCGATAATGAAATGGAGGCAACGCTGACGCATAGATCATCTGATTCGATTATTTTCTTAGCCTCAATAATTACAATAAGGTGCGTATTTGGGCCGGTTGGTACATGTTCAACGATACGAGAAACAGCGCGACACACGGGACAGTGAAAGAGACGGACCAAGCGCTGACTTACAACCAAGGTTTTATTCCGTACATGGGGGTATATAACGAGCACACGCACCGTGAAAGGAAGGAGAGGAGAACAGTGACGTGGAACTTTGTTCACGAATTCTATGAAAGCTTCTGAAAAAAATAAAACCATCATCCACTAGACAGATAGGCAATTTCCCTGGTGAGGAGCCCTAACGAAGGCACGCTCACGCACATATCACCTTTTTTGTCAATGCAAAATGCCTCATAAATCTCACGTGCTCGTTATATACCCCCATGTACGGAATAAAACCTTGGTTGTAAGTCAGCGCTTGGTCCGTCTCTTTCACTGTCCCGTGTGTCGCGCTGTTTCTCGTATCGTTGCTCAATAATTAGTCGTACTGATTTATCGGGGCTTCGGCCGACTACCGCGCAGGCGCTAAAGTCAGGAACGCAATGACAATCGCGGCAGTGTATCGCGAGGTGGCCCTCTCTGCCATTTCTGACGTTGTTATTATGCTGTCTTAGCCTGTCATTGAGGCATTGTTCGGTCTGGCCTACGTAACTTCTACCACACGACAAGGGGATCTCGTAGACCACACCCTTCTGACAGCTTACATACTTGTTCTTGCGGTTCACAATGGAGGCCGGAGCTTTCCTGAGGAAAGGGTTAGTCATCTTGCAGAGCCTGGAAAGTTTTAACTTTCCAGGCTCCGTGTGTGTGTTCCTTATCTTCGTCCGTGTCTTATTCGCGCCTTAAACTTCAAAAACGAGAGTGAAACGTGTCGTCACAGAAGTAGTTGATTGTTTATAGTGTACTGGTATATGAGAGCTTGTAGGACGTCGTTGTTTGGCAGATATAGCACCGCTTAATGTGGACGCAACCACGTTGACGCCTAGTGGCATAACTCGGTACCGACAACTAACGCCCAGGACTTTGCGGTAGCTGAAGTTGTCAAGATATACCTGGGCACCGCATATGGTGAATCCCGCGCAAGGATGACATCAACAAGCACATAGTAAACACTGATACTCGATATGCACTCCTTCAAAGAGTCGTGAAACGCGAAGCGAAACGCGACGAGTGTCGTGTCTTCCCTCTAGCCTGGCCATTAATTCTCACAGGGCGAGCGGGGAGCGTGGTGCGGCAGGCAGGCGAGCGTCGGAGAGCTATTTTTCGGTATTGATGGATGCTATGAGCGAGGCTTGGGCTAAAGCCGCTACCTCACGGTGTGTTAAAGCGTTGACGACATTACACTTCTATTGGAAATGCGCGGAATGGGATGTTCGTAGCAAGGACGCGTTCCGAAGTTTTTTTTTTCGACCCTGGTGGCACACATGTCATCGCCCCGTTATAAAGGGGACGCTCATAGCATCCATCCTATCATCCATCCATCCATTCAAGAGCACTGAAAGAGGAAAGTGTAAAAGTTAAAGGCACGTTCATGTACAGTCCTTTATGTGTTTGGCGGGAGCTCAGTGGGCTAAACGCCCGCCAGCCATTGTCGTGGGTTCGACTCCTGTCAACGGAACGTTTTCTTATAGTTTTTTTTCTGTGCCATCTAATAGCGTTCGTTTCGCTGACGTATTTCCGTGACGGAAATACGTCATGAAAGTCTTTGTGGACCCTGGCATAAAACACTTTCGTGGTAAAAAGAAAGAAAGAAAAAGAAAACTAAAGAGAAACAATGAAAGGACATCCTTCAGGCTTGGCACCACTAGTGCGAAGCGGCATTTATTTATTTATTTATTTATTTATTTATTTATTTATTTATTTATTTATTTATTTATTTAATACTGCTGGCATGAATTTCCAGGCCTTGAGCAGGAGTGGGTTGGTTACATTTTGAGTACAATGCACGTGAATAACAAAACAGAGCTCTCTTACTAACATAACAGAAAAAGTAAGCTGGTGTGTCGCATACGACACTGTATGCGATAATACAACTTGTAGTGACAAACATTCGGTATACAAATATAAGTGGTGACGCTTTTACACAATGCACATTTGGAATGGCTAAAAAAAGAAACAAGTATCTGTTTAGTGCGGTTTACATTTTAGTGCACTCCGTATTATCAGAAGAGAAGAACAACAAAAAAGCATGACAAGGTAACCAAGAGCTATTGTTCTACAGACCCACGAGCAGGGGCCGCAAAACCGTGCTTCCCGGCGGAGGGAGATCAGACATTAGAGTAGTAACGGCGGACGGCGTTCCCATACCGAGCGTAGAGCACATAAGGATATTGGGACTACACCTGCAGGCCAACGGTCATAACGGTGAGATGGTACGAAGACTTAGACGCTCAGTAGACGACACGATTGGACTACTCCGCCGCATAACGAACAGACGCAGCGGTATGCGGGAAAGTTGCGCGATCCGTCTCGTAGAGGCGTACGCGATCAGTCGCATAACGTTCGTAGCCCCTTATCTAAAGTGGCTGGCGTCTGAACCAAACAAGATCGACTGCATGATACGCAAAGCGCTCAAGAGGGCGGTCGGCATCCCTGTCAATGCGAGCACGGACACGTTCTTCGAGCTGGGCCTGCAAAACACCCTGGGCAAACTGATCGAGGCGCACAACATCGCACAATACGAGCGACTGTCCAAGTCCAAGACGGGCAGGCGCATCCTCGAGTCACTCGGCATAACATACCACGCACAGTGCGGGGAGAAGACGATGGTTCCGATCACAGTCCGCGACCGTCTCACCGTCCCGCCGCTCCCCAAGAACATGCACCCGACGCACCACGTCGGGCGCCGCAACAAAAGAGCGAGTGATCTGCAAAGAATGTATGGCAACAGCGAGGAGGCGGTGTACGTGGACGCCCCGCGATACCCAGAGGGAAGGTGTGCTCACGCGATCGCAGTTGTGAATCACACGGGCAAATGCATCGCGAGCGCCACGGTGCGTACGAAACACATAGAGGCGGCCGAAGAGGCGGCGATCGCTCTAGCACTGGTCGCGGCACCGGAAGCTGCGGTCGTGATCAGCGACTCGCAGGCTGCCGTCCGTGGCTTCGCGCGCGGCCGCATCTCGTGGCAGGCGGCCCGCATACTTCAAACTCGCTAT
The DNA here is from genome assembly GCF_013339695.2 of Rhipicephalus sanguineus. Taxonomy (NCBI): domain Eukaryota; kingdom Metazoa; phylum Arthropoda; class Arachnida; order Ixodida; family Ixodidae; genus Rhipicephalus; species Rhipicephalus sanguineus. The sequence goes on from NC_051180.1 coordinate 3,490,038, forward strand.
GGAAGCAGGGACGGCGGCGACCTTCGAGGAGCGATGGCCCCGACGTCACCGTCCTCGCATTTAAACACCGAAAATGCGACGGTCTTTCTCCTGTGGACCCCGGCTCACACCAGCGTCCCGCTTGCAGGCAACCAGGCGGTCCACACCGCGGCTCGAAGTCTCACTCACCGAGCCGCGGCCGACTCCACCTCAGAGAGAGTAAGAACACAGCAGCAAACGGAATGCTCGTGGGGCGATCGCCTGACCACATTCAGCGACATCACACAACATTACAGACTAAACAGAAACAGACGCAGATACCCACACGACAAATAAACAAAAGACAGGCCGTAACTTGGAGATTACTACAAACAGACACTTAACCCAGCCCGGCGATCCTACGCATCTGTTATCCGAGCTTATACCCGACGGACGCGTGTAAAGCGTGCAGGGAAAGAGCCACACTGCGGCACATGCTTTGGGAATGTGCCGGGAGAGCTAATGTCGCTGCCGCCGCTCACTTCGCGACGCATGCTAGACAGGGACGAACTGCTACCACCGCGCGAGGACAGGGGCCGACCGCCGCCGCGGCTGTGGTCACTGCTGCGGATCGGCTGCGTCGGCGTCGCTGCCGCTGGGAGGCGGCACTCACGAGCGACAAGCTGACCGACCAACTTTGGGCCGTCCGGCAAGCCGAGGATGCCGCCCGGGTCCAAGGGCTTCAAGCCGTCACTTGACGTCATCATCATCGACGGAGAGTGGGACGGGACAGGCGTTAATTCCCCCCGCCTCGCCCGGACTTTTAATAAAGTTTATTCACTCACTCATGTAAGAGTTAGTTTTGCACAAAGTTTCGCTGACCTTTCTTGAGTGGAAAAATCGAGTGGCACACTGTGCTAGTGGTTTCAAGTAGATGCTTTTGCGGATTCCGATCTTGTCATGGTATAGCATATAAAATGTTTTTAGTCTTTCGCGATAGCGTCTGATTTGTAGGGATTCTAGATTTGCTGAAATTAGAAGAGCGCTTGGGGAAATTTTCCAACTGTACGCATTAAAAATAAACCTAGCTGCCTTTCTCTGAATATTTTCTAGTTTGCTTATATTTGCATTTGTGTGCGGATCCCAGACTGCGGCAGCGTATTCTAGCCTTGGTCTTATATAGGTTTTATAAGCCAAAAGCTTTACATCTCTTGAAGAGAGTGATTCGTTGGGCAAGTTGGTGATCCATAATGTTATTAACAGCGCAAAAAAGGACGAAGGAGCAGGAACCAGACAGACAGCGCTGAACAGCGACGAAGGACCAGGAACCAGACCAGACAGCGCTTGTCTGTGATTCTTCCTGGTCCTTCGTCCTTTTTTGCGCTGTTAATAACATCTCTTGAAGCCTTGGAAAGTGTTCGCCGCGAGTATCCTAGTTGCCGCATGGCCTTCTTGTGTATGTAGGTGACGTGATCATTCTATCGGAGATCAGCTGTAATGACAACGCCCAAGTATTGGTAATTGGAAACTGCAGATAGGTTATTGCCGCTGATACTATAAGTGAAACTGAGTGGATTGTTCTTACGCGTGATTGTCATTGCTACCGTTTTGCCGTCGTTTATCTGCATCTGCCACGAGGTGCACCAGTTTTGAATTTGTGCTAATGATTGGTTAAGAGAAATCTGATCGTCAGAGCTGCGGATTTCGTTATATAAGATGCAGTCGTCTGCAAATAAACGGATTTTTGCCGGTATGTCTCGAGCGATGTCGTTAATGAAGATTGTTTTTTCATCTCGATGTCACTGTAGCCTGTAACTCCGGTCTGTTTTGAGCGGCCGGAGTTGTTTAACGTGCGCCTGAGTCTGCATTTCAGCCGCCATAAATCGAACCCGCGTCCTCGAACCTAGCTCTGGGACCTGCCAAGAGATTATTGATTGTTTGTATCGGCTATTCATTATGTGGTTGAATAGCTGCATGCTGGATCCCGCCCTATTCGACACTCCTCATGGCTGCACAGCATACGCCCTCAAATTCAGTGCCGTAATATATGTGGTCAAAAAAGATAGGTTGACTAGAGCACTGCACGGACCGTGATTCTCGGCCCGGGCCCGGCGCGGGCCCGGAACTCGTTCAAGTTTACCCGCCTGAATCCGGCCCGGTGAATCAAAGCGAGACCCGGGCCCACCACAAATCGTGCCCGACAAGCGCCCGAACCAGTAATCTAGGCGGTGTTGCCCGAACATGGAATGCACAGCAAGGTGTTCTAAGTGGCAAATATCTACACTTTCTTGGCGCATATTTCGCTAACAATTATACTTTAACCTACGGTAATTTCTCGTAAAAAGGGGCTCACGGTGGAAACAGATTAGCGGCATATACTGGGCACAATGGATGTTTGTTCAGAAGTGCTATAATGTACCTATTTTTCCTGCAAATACAATGGGGATCAATGGCGTTTTGTAGCAAATAATATTGTAAGAAGGAAAGTGATTTGCAGCATGATTCAGTTTAAATAGGGAGCGCAATAAAAACAGGAGACAGAGAACAGAATGCCCTCTTCGCTTTGTTTTTATTGCACTCTCTGTTGAAATTTAAAGCATGCTCTTGCGACAAAGCCGATCGTGAACCCTTCTGGATATGTAGCACCTGTCTTCAGCATAGTAGCACCTTGCCACATCAAGAGAAATAGAGAAAGAAAGTCAAATTAACTACCTTGTTGTAAATACATAAACCTATAAATAAGAATTATAATGAACCGCGTGCACCACGTGTAATTTTAGAAATACGTATACAAGCAGCCAAAAAGAAGAAAAAAAATCACAGCATATCCACGGAGTGAATGATGATGAGTAGTCGAAGCTGCGGAGGTTCATCGGTAAACCGTGAATCTTCCGTGAATTCTGCCCAGTACATCATCACCGACGTGAGATCGGGCGCGTTTATACTTAAGGTTCGATGAAGTATGACGACTTGCAGCTCACTTTAATTTTACATGTACGCTGTGAATTCTCATTGTTTAGAAAACCATTGCATTAGAAAACATCTGGCGTCTTTCGTTAAGCAGCTGGCGTCTTTTCGTTTTGCTTTAGAAACATCTGGCGTTCTTTCGTTTTGCTTTTACAAAACATCTGGCGTCTTTCGTTGGTTTATTTCATCAATCAACGGCGTTTTGAACAAAATTTTTATTGTTTAATCACGCACAGGAGAAATCTCACCAGGCACTACCTTGGAGGTAAACAATGGCTGCTAATGGGAATGAGAGACAGAAGAAGTCGGCTTTTAGCTAACACTTACACTTCTACTTCTACTAACGTTTCCTACTGGAATATGCCAATGGCTGCTAATGGGGAATGAGAGACAGAAGAATTCGGCTTTTAGTTAACGCGCACGCTGCGAATGTTTTCTTGTTCAACAACGCACAGGAAAAATCTCCCACCGGCACTACCTTGGAGGTCAAGATCTGGTACTAGCGTTACGACTGGTTACGCACTACGACCAAGGTCAATCTAAATAGGTCGCGAAAGTCGGAACGAAAAGTGGTCGGAAACCTATTGCGACAAACATCAACACCCGCGTGACGATTAAAGCGCTACTAGGTGAGGAGGGGACAAATAATGAAAACAAAAAATTAATTAAGCGTTTATTTTCATTAGTTTTAAATTTATTTGTCACGAATTAAATTAGTAGATTACTTTAATCAAGCTTTGGTCTTGGGTATGTGGTTGAGTGGCCAATTTTTTTCGTTTATTTTCAGAAACAGCGGGCACATGCAGGCAGTCCGGTAACATGGGCCAACGGTTTTGCGCATTTTGAGATGCAAATGGCGTCGCTCGTTTTTGCGCAGTAGGTTTGTGCCTGTCGTCCGTAGATATTTCCTCGCATAAGCGTTGTTTTCTAGTCGTGGTACTTGGCAGAAGGTAATATAGCCCATCGCAGCCATCGGGAACCGTTTCAGTGACTGTGTTTTGCCAGCGCACGGCCGGCGTGCTGTCGCCCTTCGGGACGATGAGTCCGCCACGCTACGCGAAGAAACGCTGCGCTGTCTACGGATGCAAGAGCAACACGTGTGCAAGGTTTGTGTGTGTGATGATGTGGACTGTGTGGCCCGTGACGGGGCGAAGAGGGAACGACAGTTCTGCTCTGCGGTACGCCTTGGAGGGGAAGACGACGAAAAGGAAGCGCGAGCGGGGCGTGCGGCTCGAGGAGTTGGAGCGCGACACGGTTGGAACGGCAGCCGCTGGTCGGCGGTTCGGGTCGCGACATCGCTTAACCAGGCGTCCGGCAGCCATGTGGACCTGGTGAGCCTGATTCCCGCTCTGTGCCCGGTGCTGACACAGAGACCGGCAGCCTAGTCTGTTCCTGGCCTGAGGTCCTGGGGCCCGAGTGGTGTCACGAGGTGGCCGCGGCTCATGTTGGCGACGGGCAGCTAACCTGCGCTGCAGTGGCCTGGTGATCTACCGGCCTGCAGTGCCATCATCACCACCACTACCACCTCGCCACGGTCAAGGCAGCGTGACTGTTGACTGTACAAGGAATACCGGTGACGACCGACCTCGCCGCAGCGGCAACAGTTTATAACGGCGAGTAGGACAGTTTGTGTGCGAGGCGCGTAGGACGTTTAGGTTGTAAATAAGGAATGCTGTAGTGTGTTGTGTGTGAATCGTCAGAGTTATCGGTTGTGTTAAAGTCTGTGTTGTGTGTACAATATCACCTGACTGCCGGTTGAATTATTTCGGATCCTGGGCCCACATTACACCATCACAGTGTGCACGTTGAATTGTTATGCTACTTCTGATTTGTGTGTTATATATTTTGGGGTGATATCCTGTTCAACTGCAATATTTCACCAATAAAATACACCTTATTTATTAAATCTGTCGTTTTCGTCTTCCCGTTATCTTGCAGGCTTCCATTATGGAGCCGTCATAGTGATAAGAAAAAGAACATGCAGCTATAAAAAAAAGTAAGAAGCGGCGCCCTGTCAAAAAATTTCATAATTTCGCGCCCATCGCGTTAAAACGTGACGTCATTTCCGCTTCCGGTTATGACGTCATCTTTTTCTTTTTTTTAATTCTGTTTGTCCCCTCCTCACATAGATGTCGACTGTTGCAACAACTAGCCACCGGCTTGACACGTGGGCTTCTACGGAAGTTACGCTACCAGTTTACATATACCTTGCTACGACTACGAGGGACGAACGGGTGCCGCTTTAAGGAGCTTCGCCCCTAAAACTATTTGGCATAACATTATTCGCAAATATCACACCACTGCTAGTATATGCAGTCTATAAGTTTTTTGTGGCATATTTTGTAGTTTATTTCTTCGCGTGTTATTGTGCAAAAAATCAAGTTCTCAAGACATTCCGGCTTTATAATCACACCATGCGCTGTTGCATCACCTATCATGCCGCGCTAATGTTTCTCGCACTGCTTGCGCTAGCGGCAGGGGTGCACATCTACATTGCGAATTCTGAAAGCATCGGCAGTCGTTGTTCTGAACTTCCACCACTGGAGCAAATTTAGAATATCTTTGTGGACGTCTGCAGCATGAACATAGCTGTCCAGCTCATCCCTTCATATCTCTCGTTGTCGAACGTCGCGCCACTCTTCAATGTCATCTATAAAACTCCTCTTTGAGGGCTTCTCATTGCAGTTTTCAGCTGTGTATGTTATGCAAGGTCTGCACCGCGCTTTTTTTTCTCCATATTTAATTGTGTATGCCTTCCTAACGATGTTGTACCTGTAGAAGGTGGTCATTGGACTAGGCGAGTAGGACTGGCAGGAGGTGGACGCAGTGATTTCAATCTATTTTCGGGGTTCGTTCCAGTCTGGTAATACACGCGCGACTAAGTTTCTCGACGCTTACTGATTGGATGCATATGGATCGAGTTAAGGGGATATTGCTTGGCACGGAATTCGCAATTGTCCTTTTTCAAGCCAGATATTTTTTCAAGCGAATATACTTTGCCCCACGTCTTGTTCAATCGACCTATGCTATTCCTGCACATTTAAACGCCGTTGCGGCAGTATCATGTAGCTTTCGCACTATATAGCGGAGGAGTCTCAAACACGCGGCCCGCAAACCTCTCGCTAGCGGCCCGCGGCCCGCACATGACTCTCTTCGGCGCATTTTATTTCTTTATAAGTACGCTCTTAAGCTACAGGGCTAAAGCATGACAGGGCTAAAGCATTTTTTTTTTCGTGAGACACGTACCCCCTGCAGCCATCATGTGTTGATACATAACCGTTAAACAAAAGTCTACATTTCAGAATCGGCGTCCAGATTTTAGTCATTTGAGAGATAGGTATCCATATGTTATTGGAATTCTGCCTCCGAATACCTTTAAGAAATGGCCCATATAGAGATATGGAAAAGGTCTTTCAAATGGCAACATTAGCCGACATTTGGTACGACCTAACCTCCCCCCCCCCTTAATTTCGTCACTATCCTGTCGCCTGCAAATGTTCCTGAATGCGGCCCATTAGCTGAGGTCAGTTTGTGGCCCCTTATGTAGCGGAGCAAGACGAACGCTCATACGTTAACAATGTGGGCACACAAAGCAGGCTGTGCACGTCTATCTCGCGTCGCATGACCACTGGGAGTCGTGACGGAACCAAGGAAAAAGAATGTTTTGTAGGAATTCTATGCAACGAGCATCCGTGCAGTCCCTTCGTTTAAAGGGACACTAAAGAGGAACAATAAATCTGTTTAGATCCATAAATTGTGCTCTAAGACTTCTAACGTCGTTAATTTCGCCATCATAATTTTATTAATGGAGGCGACAATTAAGTTCAAAGTTTCATTTTTAAAGTTCGCGCCGAAATCTCCCCGCATGACGTCAGGGATTTCAAAGTGAAGTTATCGTATTGTAAAAGGTTTAAACTGCGCGAAGAAGACAGGACGGAAAGGGGAACACATACACACACACAAGCGCACACCTGCGCTTGTGTGTGTATATGTGTTCCTCTTTCCGTTCCGTCTTCTTCGCGCAGTTTAAACCTTTTACAATACCATAAACCGAGTAGCCCAGCAACATGTATTGCTAAAGTTATAGTATTTTGGTGCCATTGGCTCAACAAAATTACCCCAAACTTGGTATGTCAAGTCTATGGCCCCCTCAGAGGACAATGTACTTCATTTTTGCCGATTAGGAACTGCGTGGTTCCTAGTAGGCGCCTTCAAAACATGTAACGTCATGGTGAATGGTGCGGAAACTTCAAGGTGGCGTGGTCACCTACATTTTGTGTTTGCGCGTTTTCTCGCTTACTAAGCGTCTTCTCGCAGCAAGTGTGATGTTTTTAGTATCGTGAACGAGTACTTTACTAATATGAGAAAAATTGTTTTGCTCTTTAGTGTCCCTTTAAGTGGAGCGCTGGAACTTTCAGGAACCCGCTTTGGAGCTCTGTGATCGCTCTTGCAGTGATAAGTTAGAGGTACAAATTATTATATTACATTTATTACTGCGGTTGCAGAATACCATTTGTTATATAAAAGAATAACGAATGCAAATAAAGAACAGAATAGCGATATGTTAACCATATAAGCGCCTGGTATACTTACTTTTAGCTCGCCTATTTCATATAAATCAAGTAGCCCCATGCAAGGAGCAAAAAATGTTGAGTACTCGTCCATCATAAAACTTCTCCAAATAGCTTGCCCCACATGAAAAATCGTTTTTTTTTCGAGATAAAATGTTAAACATATATGTATGCATAACGTAGTGTGGAACAAACTTAGAGACACTGAAGAGAAGAACGATTTTACTAGAATCAGTAAATTACTCTTTTACAATTCCACAATCACGACGCTCGCTGAGACAAGGCTCTTGGTATAAGCGATAAAACGCACAAAAATAAAATGCGGTTGGCGACGCCACCTTGAAGTTCGCGCAGCAGACGCCGTGACATCATAGATTCCGACAGTGCCTACTGGGGCCTGCGTGGTTCCTAATCGGTAAAAATGAAGTACATTGAGCTCTGAGGGGGCCATAGACTTAACATACCGAGTTTCAGGAAATTTCGTTGAGCCAAAGTCCCCAAAATACGAAAATACAATTTGAAATCCGTGATGTCGCACGCCGAATTTTCAGGAAGAAATTTAAAAAATGGAATTTTGACCTACATTTTCTCCTTTATTAATTAACGTATGATGACGAAATTAGTGACATTCGAATTCTCAGAGCACAATTTATCAGTCTAGACCGATTCAGCAGCGTTTCACTTCAGTGTCCCTTTAAGAACTAAGCAAAGTCCAAGCCCGGCCCGACCCAAGGCCGCCACCTCAAACCTGGCCCGGCCCGGATTTTCTGGTAGACCCGAGCCTGTGCAGCGCTCTTAGACTGACGACAGGTAGTAAGGAAAGCTTTTGATTGTTCGCTTTCGTTGTGAGTGCAAAGGCGCGCGCTGACGCCGTGTGCAGGCAGATGAACAAAATCTTGTGGGACCACATGGCTGTATATATATACAACGAAGACGCATTTCTTGAGATTTCATGTCGACCACAGGACGTCATACGCAACCGCTTCAGATGCACCACTTTTCAAGATTCCACGAGGAAGACACGATTATGCGAGACTTTGTGCTACGTAATTAAAGTGACGAGCTGCTCATCGTCGACGCATGTTTTTGACAACATTAGAGGAGCACTGGCAAGCGTTGACAGAGGGCGGTGTCGGTATGCGAACGCTGATATGACTTGATCCACTCTAGCGGCTGAATCAGCTCGCAGTGAAAAATTGAATGACCAATCAAATCATATCAGCGTTCGCATAACGATACCGCACTCTGTCAACGCTTGCCAGTGCTACTCTAATGTTGTCAAAAACATGTGTCGACGATGAGGAGCTCGTCAAGCGCTGAAGGACGTGCTAGTATTATTACTACCAGCGTCTTTTGCCTAAGTACCAGGAGGGTTACTCGCTGATACATGATGCCGTCGGGCCAAGTCTTCCCTCATCAAGTCGTGTGAGCAGAAAATGAGTGCCAGCTCTTATACGCAGATTACGCGTCCTTTAGATGTAGGTTATCCACGCGTGGCAGTGACCACTGTCGCTCAACGTTTCAAGTAGTAGTTTTGTTGAGGACGGTTGCAGTAAGCAGTGGTAACAAGCGTGTCGTAGGTATTCCTTACATTCATCGCTTATCTCCCAGCCTCAAGAAATAGGGAGGTACATATGTTGTTTATACGGCTGCCAATAAGCTAGGTAAGATATGTGCCGCCGTGCACAGAGAGAATGAGCGGGTAATAGACAAAAAGCGGACTGACATCTGTTTCGTAGAACATACCAACAAATTTACTAATTGCCGTACAAGTGTGGTGTAAGAGATTCCGTTTAGCTACGGCCGCTTCTACGTAGGACAGGAGATCGCTAACCGGAGGCTCACCATCTAATCTATCTTTACAATGTCGAGAGTGTAACTGCACGCCAAAATTATATGAATGCGCGATTTCGTACCGGCACAGGAATGAAGAAACGCGTTTAATGGTTGAGGCCTGGCATATCGACATTAATGGCAGCGCATGCGTGAGCCAACCATCGATTAACCTGCATAAAGAAGAAATCAAGTGTCTGAACAGTAGTCTCTCAGGTAGACCACCACTCGTGCCGGATTGATAGGTATCGCCTCTTGCCTGGGCATGCGCAGACAAGTTTTTGTGTCTGCCTTATTTCCCACCATTGTGCGCCTTTTCAGTTGTTAGTCGGCGTTTTTGGTGTCTTAACCTCCCTTGTGTCTGTTTTTGCACGCCCTGTCTTTTTAACATGGCCAAGTGCTGCACTTTTTACTGGAGTCACAGAATTTACAAAACCCTAGCGCACGGTATAAATTTTATCGCAACGGGAATTCCAGGCCGAGAGATCAGCGCTGCCGGAAAGAAGCTGCGTCAAGGGAGCAATTATAGAGGGGAAATTACGGATGAAACGTCTGAAATAGGAACACAAGACGACGAAGCTGCGGAGTTCCTTTAGGGTTGTAGGCTTGGGGCACTTGGCAACGGCACGGAGTTTGGCAGGGTCTGGTAGAATTCCTTCTTTTGAGACGACGTGGCCTAGAATCGTAAGTTGGCGGACGCCAAAATGGCATTTCTTCAAGTTTATCTGCAACACGGCTGTCGTAAGGCACTGAAAAACTTGCCGAAGGCGGGTAAGATGAGTCTCGAAATTGGCAGAAAAGACAACTATGTCGTCCAAGTATCAAAGGCAGGTGCGCCACTCAAGTCCCCGGATAATATTGTTCATCATCCTTTCAAAAGTCGCAGGCGCATTACAAAGCCCGAAGGGCATTACATTAAATTCACATAGGCCGTCATGGGTCACAGACACCGTTTTTGGACGATCTGGTTCAGCCTCGGCACTTGCCAATATCCAGAGTGCAAATCTAGCGAAGAGAAAAAATTACACCATCTCCCGCTAAAGGGGACCATGAGGCGATGCGAAGCCGGAGCACTTGCACGATCGCGTTCCGTTGGCGTTCGTTGGGCATGCTACCAACCTCGCGTCGTGGAACGCGAAGACGGACGCTACGCGCGTCGTATCTTCCATCTAGCCTGGCCGTTAATTCTCACAGGGCGAGCGGGGAACGCGGTCGACAGGCGAGCGAGAGGGGGGCAGCGTAGGAGAGGAGAGAGAAGGGGAGGGGACGCGCATGCGCTCGAGCTCATCGCGGCGTTGCGCAGGAGAGAATTTCGGCGTGTCTAGCCCGCGTTTCAGAGGAAGAGTGGAAATGGGGAGGAGAGAGGGGTATGGGAGAGGGGGAGGGGAGAGGGAAAGTGGAGAGGGAAAGTGGGGAGGGGTAGGGGAGAGGGTGAGTGGAGAGGAGGTGTGTCGAGAGGGTATGCGCATGCGCAGTAAGGGTGGTCACGCCGCACACCATCACCACCACCACCGCCGGATTGAGCTCGACCTTAAGATACTTCGCATCTAAAATTCCGCACCTTGAAGGCAATCCAGGGCGTCATCATTGCGTGGCAGGGGATAAACATCCTTGCGTGTGATCTTGTTTAGACGCCGATAATCCACGCAGAATCTGATTGAGCCGTCCTTTTTCCTCACCAGGACGACTGGAGAGGCGCAAGGTGTGTGATTGCTGAATGACGTCATGTTGCAGCATGTCGTCGACGTGTTGAGTGATGACGTCGTGCTCAGCCTGCGAGACTCTGTAGAGACGCTGGCGCAGCGGAGCATGATGACCAGTGTCATGGTGAACAACAACTGACGTGCGTCCCAAGGAAGGTTGGCCGTGGTCGAAGGAAGCGCGGAAATGGTCAAGGAGTTGAACGACCTGATTGCGCTAACCTTGCTTTAGCGCGGTGTCCACGCGGCGCAACAGAACGTCTTCGTCAGGTAGTGAGGGTGCGGCGGCAGACGTGACGGCATTCTCAGGCATTAGCGTCGAGTCTGAAGGGGCATCGGAAGGGAAGATGGCATCATAAGCGTCAAGACGCCCGATACATTCGCCTTGCAATGAAGTAGAAGGGCAGGGGAACGGATTGCACACGTAAACAGCCCTGGAACCATCGGAGAGCGTGAGAACGGCAAACGGGACGACAAGGTTCCGGCGACGAGCGCATTCCTTAGACGGCATAAAGAAGGCAGTCGAATCAGGAGCAGAGTTACAAGAAATGGCCACCATATGGCGACAGAGAAAGCAGAAATGACGACGTCAGCAGCGACGACCACCTTTTCGGGCGAGCAGTGGAGCTCTACGGTTGTGGTACAGAACGGAGAAATGCGAGTTGTGCGCGAGCGCAGTCGACAACCGCACGATTAGCGGAAAAGAAGTCCCATCCCAGGATGGCATCATGAGACGCATGTGAAAGGACGAAAAATTCGACTATCTAAAGCACGCCTTGAATCACAACACGAGCAGTGCATGCGGCCGAAGGTTTAATATATGGGGTTTGACGTCCCAAAACCACGATATGATTATGAGAGACGCCGCAGTGGAGGGCTCCGGAAATTTCGACCACCTGGGGTTCTTTAACGTGCACCTAAATCTAAGCACACGGGCCTCAAACATTTTCGCCTCCATCGAAAATGCAGCCGCCGCGGCCGGGATTCGATCCCGCGACCTTCGGGTCAGCAGTCGAGCGCCATAACTACTAGACCACCGTGGCGGGGCGCGGCCGAAGGTTTGACGTGTTGCGAACTCACTGTGCGTAGGGAAATGTCAAAGAGCGGAGTCGTCACTTTGTTCGGTTTGCGGCATAGCACTTCACTGATTACAGAAACAGCGGCGCCTGTGTCGACAAGAGCATTTGCGGCGAAATCGTCTACAAACACCGCAATCTCGTTAGCGGGTGAAAGATGAGGCCTTGAAAATTTCGTCGATGGCGCAGTTCTTGCCCCAAGAACTGCGACTGCTACTTTTTCTCCTGCTTGTTGTGGGAACGGCGAAGCATGTGGGAAATAGACCGGCGGTGAGGCGAAGGAGGTCGACGTGAGGGGGAGTCAGGCGCATTAGGTGCAACATAGGGTTCTGGTTGCTGAGCACCACGGAAACGGGGGCGACAATAGCAAGCAACATGCCTCGGAATACCGCAGGTGAAGCAGACGGGCTGGTTATCCGGAGTACGCCAAGGGTTCACAGGTGTTCGGGAAGGCGAGAAGGGTACAATTACCGGGTTTACCGCACGTGGCGACCTGTAGTAGTTGGTGGTTGGGCTGAATGAAGAGGGCGTCGGTTTGGCATGAGGTTGGGTGACGGCTTCCGCATAAGTAAGCGGCGCAGCAACTTGTGCTGGCGAAACCGGCGAAAGGAGAGCCTCGGCAACTTGTGTCTGGATAGCACGACGAAGTGAGTAGTCCAGTGCAGTTGATGGTAGCCACACGGGAGAGTTGGCGAGCAACTTCCTCACGGATGTATTGCTGAATTTGTGACAGGCGGTGTAGTCAGCACTGTTGCAACCGGGTATTTGGATCCATCCCACCGCTGCAACCGGTTGTTGCGACCGGTATTTAGATCCGTCCCTCCTCGGCAACCAGGTTGTTGCTACGATAGGGCAGCGTCGTACCCGGCCTCCGTTTGGTAGCGTAGTCGAGTCTCCGGGTTGAGGAACTGATGCTAGCAAGATGGGAAAATAATGACAAGTTTACTGGCACTTTTGTACACTCAATTACATCGTGACAAGGTCAGAGTTCAGCGACGAACGAATTGGATGAGCCTGTTACCGAGGGCTCAGAGCCGCATTTCTCACTTAGCACAGTCGTTTTAACCCCTCAGGCTGGTTCCTCCTTTTTGATGACCACCAATCACACAGACGACCCCACCCACCATGGCACAGTCTATTTCACTGTCGCTGAGGGGTCGTTGCGCTCTTGAAACAGCAAGGGTTCGGCGGTAAACGGCACGCTTGTGGGGGAAGCAGGGCAACAGGTTCCTCGGGCTTGTTCCTCGGTCTCTTCCCCGAAGGCAGAAAAGGGTCTGCGGCGACTCCTGACAAAACATACAGGTCAGGACGTCTTGGCAGCACACCAATCCAAATCCAGGTGGCCCATCGTCGGTCGCTTCCCGTCCCGGGAATTCCGTTTCTAGGAAGGATGCAGGTGTTCTAGCAGTGTGAGAACGCATTGCCTGTCCATTCTCATGGTCAGCGCGTCGCCACCAATGGGCCTTTTTCAGTAGAGTTACTGTATATGCTACCTTTAGGTAGCAGAGTTGCGCCTCTGATAGAACTCGCCACTCACGCCACCATTCGCCCAGCGCGCTCACGTGCGCAAAAAGCATCCGTTTTAGGGAAAGCCAACTTCACGGCCGCGCGGGTGCTGGCGATCGCCGCGCCACCACCGCTGTATCAAGCCAAATCAAGCCGTCCGGCGAAGCGCAAGACGGTCCGGCTGGGTTCGGATTGTTTGTCGTTGTTTTGGTGGTGTCTACTTCTGTCCGTTTTCGCGAACGTCTGCGCGGCGCAGCGCCTTGACACAGTGTTGCGAAGTTGCGACAATGACAGGATGCTCATGGCAATATTTTTGCGACTAAAGTATGCGATAGCAAACAGGATATATATCGCTTCTCTCTCACTGGTCAAAGGTTGGCTAAAAATCGAGCGGGACAAAACGGTAAAAATATGCGTGAGTGACTGTGTGAAGGAGGCGATGTGTGTGAATATGAACCTGACAGGTCTATCAAAACAGCATGATTCATTCCGAGCAGTGTGCGGCATAAAAGTTTCAAGCATGACCGAGTGTTTATTATTTGCCACACCTACCTAGACGTACGCGAAATTCTCGTTCGCTTGCGCTATTTGTAAAACACAGTGATAATTTTGGCACTTGTTTTCTCGAGCTAATCACTTAATCTTTTGAAGCGCTGCATCAAAAACTACGTGAAACGAATAATTAGGCTGAATTTAATTGGTCCAGAATCGTGACCATCGCACTTTTCCTATTTGCCATTTAAAACAACAATATTACTTGCGATATAATGTTCCATCTCCACATGTTCCATTTCCACCTGTTCCATCTCGAATTATTGTTTCTCCGAGCTTTCCATCCTGTTTTTTCTTCGAATCGAAAGTCATTGCGCCAGCGACGCCTTATGAACGAACGAGAAAGTACACGGAGCCGCTGGGCCGAGCGGACAGCAGCAACACCAGCAGCCGCGTCAGCTCCTACATTCCTGAGAGGTGGCTTTCCTGCTTAGCGTGGATGCCACGGCGGGCAAGATGGCGGACCTATGCGCAACTCTGCTACCTAAAGGTAGCATATACAGTAACTCTATTTTTCAGGCCTGAACAGCGCCTCTAGTGGAGATCGCTGAAATCGAAACTGAGGGTCCATGGCCTCCAAAGTTGCCCGCCGCGTGCCGGTAGACATTCTCGGAGGCCTGGTATTTTTCGGGAAAATTTGCAAATCTTCCACGCCAGGTGGCGTTCAGTTCGCTCCTGTCGCCACGCTTTGACCCTCAAAAAACATGGCGCGCGTGTCGTCACCGCCGCCGCGCATGCGCAGACTACCCTTCTGAAAAAGGCCCATTGTCAGTCATAACAGCACCAATACTCTTGGACCTCAGAGCTGAAAGGTCCGTTCTTGGCGTGTTAGTCTGACGTGTCGAAATTCGCTGCTTGCGCAGCTCATTAAAACTTTGGCAGAGCTGAATTACTGCGGTTACGGTCTTTGGCCACAAGCAGGTCTGGGCAAAGACACTGTGAAATTGTATCGCGATAGGATACAAAATACTCAGGCAAGAAGTATTTGAGACACAGATACAAGATACCACAACGCCGATTGTACCCGATACGACACATACTTCGATACATTCGCAAATTTGTTATTATATATCTGTATATACGGCAATGCGACACTAAACGCCGATGCACAAAAATGTTCGCTTGAAAGTTTAATAACTGCGACCAATTTTGTTTCATTTGAATGAAGTGTCTGTTAGTAGCTCCAAAGTTTTGTATTTCTTGCTGGAGGTATATTACTCTTGTTCCGAAACAACTGACTGGCGTTGCTTTAGCTGCTTAGCATGACAGCTCTACATAGACGTCGCTGATTACGGTTTTTGCTTGCCGCTTTTGTAATTGGGTGGAGTCGATTCTCTGCTTGCCGACCAGCTAGTGGGCTGCCATCTTAAATAAGATGCCTCCGTACAATGGTGCAAATACCGTTTGTAAAGGAGTGGTGACACAAAAATTCGGACACAATTTGACTGTTGAATCACGCTAACGGGTGCATATAGGTGCCATCTCTACAATACCAGCCGCAAATACAGCCTAAAAATATCTTAATTGAGTTTTGAAGTTCGTGAAAGTGCCGAATCGGAAATAGAAGCAAAAGACGATGAGGTCATCGAGCGGATACCACTTACGTCACGAGTTCTGGCCGGGTTACCGGAGGCTTGTACGAGACGGACAACGCTGGTAGCGACACCTGATGATGCATAGCCTAACCAGAGACCTACAATATAACATCGCAGCGACTTACCCGCTTACTGATTCTGTGTAAAGCATTAGCAGTGAGATAATTAGCAACTCACAGTATTCTCGTTGCTTTTTTCCCGACAATAACAGCAACGCGACGGAAAAAAAGAAAAAAAAGTTATTGTAGTTGGACAAAACGCCACAAGATGTCGCTACGGGCTCCGTAGTTGTAGTGTGCCTCGATGTGTGCGGACAAAACGCGCATCAAGGCACCCTACGTAGTTGCTGCCTTTTTTCTCCGTGGTTGCTGCTACTGCAGCAGCCGTCAACAGCTCCGGTAACCAGGTACCCGCAAATGTTAGGAAGTCTACAGACGAACTAAAGTTCTCTGCTGCCGGGATCATATTGCGTAGTGGACAGATAATTGCTTCGGCCTTCCGTCGTGCGTGCGTGGGATTGGCATGCCTCGAGAACGCGGCTTTGCCCGATATAAATACGAGTCAGTAAAGCGTACATCACGTCACTTGCATGTTACGCATAAACACTGTTACTGAGCACCAATGTTGTGATTTCACTGCTTCCTTCGTCACTTCTGATCCTGCTACTTTACAAATGATCGGAGCGAAAATGTTTCAGCACGTCTAATGCTGCGGCTACTCCAAGCCTGGCGGTAAACGTCGCCTCAGTTGGACGACGACGACAAGAAAAAAATCGCAGCTACCAGCGAGATTCGCAAAATGAATCGAGCTTTTCTTACTGATTTTTACACTCCTCCCAGCTCTATTGTCCATCGCCGCACTAGATAAGCAACGTAGTTTCACGATCGAGGAGACAAGCACTCGCAACGCTCAACACGTGCTCAACACAGCAGACGAAACAGCAGCGCTGACAACACGGCAGAAGCTGGCCAGTGACGTCACTGGCTCTCGCGGTCACCTGATCTAGTAGGCCGGCTACGTCACGGGGCCATCGAGTGCTCTTCCAAATCGAAACTACCTCCGGTCGTAACATACGAGCATATAATTAAACATTCGTCTCGCGCTGGGGCAAATGAGCTTCGTTGCCGCTATTATCGATTCAGTATAGACATTGATTAAGAGCAAAAAACGGAGGTTCACAAATTTTCTGTCACCACTCCTTTAAGTTCTACATTGCCCGTAAACGTATCACTGTTTTCGCAATACCCGATCATCAGACAGGTGTACATCAGCGAGAACGCTGGTAGCGACATTCCTTGCGACGCGTGTTGTTTACGTAGAGGGCATAAAACTGCAATTGCTTTTATATTCCACTTATCTGCTGGCGTAAAGCGTTCGTTAACGACGTACTCAGTAATGCGCGATCTTCTAACAATTTTTCTTTTATAAGAGAATATCTGCAGCCCAGAAAACGTGTCAGACGTGTTTTGTAGTTGCACGAAGTGTCGCAGGACACCGCCGCAATTCAAACTATATTATCCCTTAAGCTCCAATTACCTGGTGATTAGTAACAGTAAAAATATTAAGAGAAGACTAAGAAAGAAACAGAAATATAACTAACTAAAACAGAAAAGTGGTTCTGCATCAAACGCAGCGAATAAGTATAGGAACACGATACAGGCGGCACTCCCAAGAGATAATAATTGCTGAGTTTAACGTGTCACAGAACCACAATATGATAATGATAGACGCCATAGTGGAGGGCTGCGGAAATTTCGATCACATGGTGTTATAAAACCTAAATTTAAGCACACGGGCATCGAATTGCGGCCGCCGCGACCTACGGGTCAGCAGTCCAGCACCATAACCAATAGACCACCGCAGCGGGTGACCATAGTAGCGATGGCAATTAGGCATTTAAAGTAAGACCACAGAAAATTCAATGCCTATGTAAAAGAGCGTAAACCGACTCATTGAGACGCTTATTAGAAAAAAGCCGGCAGATCCCACGCATTGTGGGAATCGATGCAATGCGAAGCAGCTAGCAAAGAGCTGCATACATCGTCTTGTATGTCATTGAGGAAAATGCGTGTCATGGTTTTCATGTTAACTCCTATTATTTATGTTCGTCACACAGTAACGTCGCGCAATAACTAACTTCGGGGTAGATCAAGCTAGCGAAACGGCCACCAGCGCACCATGAGCGTGGCAGGTAAGTCATGCTGTACATGACATGTGTGTCATGACTTTCATGTTAACTCGTGTTTTTATGTTCGTCACGCAGTCACGTCGCGCCATACCAATTTTGGGGTAGACCAAGCTAGCGAAACGGCCGCCAGCGCCCCATGAGGGTGGCACGTAAGTCATGCTGTACATGACATGCGTGCCATGATTTTCATGTTAACTCGTGTTATTTATGTTCGTCACACAGTCACGTCGGAAGATACCAATTTTGGTGTATATCAAGCTAGCGAAACGGCCGCCAGCGCCCCATGAGCGTGGCACGTAAGTCATGCTGTACATGACATGCGTGCCATGATTTTCATGTTAGCTCGTGTTATTTATGTTCGTCACACAGTCACGTCGGAAGATACCAATTTTGGTGTATATCAAGCTAGCGAAACGGCCGCCAGCGCCCCATGAGCGTGGCACGTAAGTCATGCTGTACATGACATGCGTGCCATGATTTTCATGTTAACTCGTGTTATTTATGTTCGTCACACAGTCACGTCGGAAGATACCAATTTTGGTGTATATCAAGCTAGCGAAACGGCCGCCAGCGCCCCATGAGCGTGGCACGTAAGTCATACTGTACATGACATGCGTGCCATGATTTTCATGTTAACTCGTGTTATTTATGTTCGTCACACAGTCACGACGGAAGATACCAATTTTGGTGTATATCAAGCTAGCGAAACGGCCGCCAGCGCCCCATGAGCGTGGCACGTAAGTAATGCTCTACATGGCATGCGTGTCATGATTTTCATATTAACTTGTGTTTTTATGTGCGTCACACAGTCACGTAGCGCAATACCAATTTCGGGGTAGATCAACCTAGCGAAACGGCCGCCAGCGCCCCATGGGCGTGGCGACGTAAGTCATGCTGTACATGACATGCGTGCCATGATTTTCATGTTAACTCGTGTTATTTATGTTCGTCACACAGTCACGTCGGAAGATACCAATTTAGGTGTATATCAAGCTAGCGAAACGGCCGCCGGCGCCCCATGAGCGTGGCACGTAAGTCATGCTGTACATGACATGCGTGCCATGATTTTCATGTTAACTCGTGTTATTTATGTTCGTCACACAGTCACGTCGGAAGATACCAATTTTGGTGTATATCAAGCTAGCGAAACGGCCGCCAGCGCCCCATGAGCGTGGCACGTAAGTCACGCTGTACATGACATGCGTGTCATGATTTTTATGTTAACTCGTGTTATTTATGTTCGTCACACAGTCACGTCGCGCAATACCAATTTTGGTGTATATCAATCTAGCGAAACGGCCGCCAGCGTGCCATGAGCGTGGCACGTAAGTCATGCTGTACATGACATGCGTGCCATGATTTTCATGTTAACTCGTGTTATTTATGTTCGTCACACAGTCACGTCAGAAGATGCCAATTTTGGTGTATATCAAGCTAGCGAAACGGCCGCCAGCGCCCCATGAGCGTGGCACGTAAGTCACGCTGTACATGACATGTGTGTCATGATTTTTATGTTAACTCGTGTTATTTATGTTCGTCGCACAGTCACGTCGCGCAATACCAATTTTGGTGTATATCAATCTAGCGAAACGGCCGCCAGCGCGCCATGAGCGTGGCACGTAAGTCATGCTGTACATGACATGCGTGCCATGGTTTTCATGTTAACTCGTGTTATTTATGTTCGTCACACAGTCACGTCGGAAGATACCAATTTGGGTGTATATCAAGCTAGCGAAACGGCCGCCAGCGCCCCATGAGCGTGGCACGTAAGTCATGCTGTACATGACATGCATGTCAAGATTTTTATGTTAACTCGTGTTATTTATGTTCGTCACACAGTCACGTCGCGCAATACCAATTTTGGTATATATCAAGCTAGCGAAACGGCCCCCAGCGCATCATGAGCGTGGCACGTAAGTCATGCTGTACATGACATGCGTGTCATAATTTTCATGTTAGCTCATATTATTTATTTTCGTTACACAGTCACGTCGCAAGATACCAATTTTGGTGTATATAAAGCTAGCGAAACGGTCGCCAGCGCACCATGAGCGTGGCACGTAAGTCATGCTCTACATGGCATGCGTGTCATGATTTTCATATTAACTTGTGTTTTTATGTGCGTCACACAGTCACGTAGCGCAATACCAATTTCGGGGTAGATCAAGCTAGTGAAACGGCCGCCAGCGCACCATGAGCGTGGCACGTAAGTCATGCTGTACATGACATGCGTGCCATGATTTTCATGTTAACTCGTGTTATTTATGTTTGTTATACAGTCACGTCGCAAGATACCGATTTTGGCGTATATCAAGCTAGCGAAACGGCCGCCAGCGCCCCATGAGCGTGGCACGTAAGTCATGCTGTACATGACATGCGTGTCATGATTTTCATGTTAACTCGTGTTATTTATGTTCGTCACACAGTCACGTCGGAAGTTACCAATTTTGGTGTATACCAAGCTAGCGAAACGGCCGCCAGCGCACCATGAGCGTGGCACGTAAGTCATGCTGTACATGACATGCGTGTCATGATTTTCATGTTAACTCGTGTATTATTTATATTTGTCACACAGTCACGTCACGCAATACCAATTTCGGGGTAGATCAAGCTAGCGAAATGGCCACCAGCGCACCATGAGCGTGGCACGTATGTCATGCTGTACATGACATACATGTCATGATTTCCATGTTAACTCATGTCATTTTTGTTCGTCACAAAGTCACGTCGGAAGATACCAATTTTGGTGTATATCAAGCTAGCGAAACGGCCGCCAGCGAACCATGAGCGTGGCATGTAAATCATGCTGTACATGACATCCGTGTCACGATTTTCATGTTATGACTTGTCATTTATGTTCATCATACAGTCATGTTACGCCATACCAATTTTGGTGTACATTCGATTAACCAAGCGACCAGGAGAGCACAAAGTCGTAGGCGTCTAGATAGATAGATAGATAGATAGATAGATAGATAGATAGATAGATAGATAGATAGATAGATAGATAGATAGATAGATAGATAGATAGATAGATAGATAGATACGCTCAAAGTCGCAGAAGTTCGCTAAGAAATGCTTCGCATTTAAAACGGAGCGTTTTGTATAACAATGTTTCTCCAATCCCTTTGCTAATCTCTTTGAGATGGCTCCTAATAACTGACGTTATTATCATGAAAACTCAATTTCGCTATTTTTCTAAGCAGTATGCAGAACGTTTGTTACTGTATACTCCAAGCACGCACATATTATTACAAATTTGTTCTCAACATCG
The DNA here is from genome assembly GCF_013339695.2 of Rhipicephalus sanguineus. NCBI lineage: Eukaryota > Metazoa > Arthropoda > Arachnida > Ixodida > Ixodidae > Rhipicephalus > Rhipicephalus sanguineus. The sequence continues at coordinate 3,511,258 of NC_051180.1, forward strand.
CCTTGATATAACAGTAAACTTAAGTAGAATATAACGAAATGGCGACATAAGACATTGAAAAGCTGCCTTGGAGTCAGAGAAGATGGACCAAGCTTGCGAAGGTTCTTCAATTACAAATTCTAGTGCTGCACGGATGGCGGCGAGTTCTGCGGTCGTTGATGATGTCAAATGCGTTGTTTTGAATTCTATGGTGATTGACTTCGCGGGAATAAATACTGCCCCTGCTGAGCTTGCAGAAGAGACAGAACCCAATGAGCAGTTAGTCGCTGCTATAAGGCTCCTTCACCACCATGCAGTCGAGAAACAGCACAGCATAGCGTATCAGTGGATACCGGGTCATTGTGGTATATACGGTAACGACCGTGCGGATGAGGCCGCCCGATCTGCACATGACAGTGACCACTACGCAGATATACAGTTCTCCAGAACCGCTGCTGAGCTTGCAGAAGAGACAGAACCCAATGAGCAGTTAGTCGCTGCTATAAGGCTCCTTCACCACCATGCAGTCGAGAAACAACACAACATAGCGTATCAGTGGATACCGGGTCATTGTGGTATATACGGTAACGACCGTGCGGATGAGGCCGCCCGATCTGCACATGACAGTGACCACTACGCAGATATACCGTTCTCCAGAACCGACGCAGCTACAAGACTTCGTTCGCTGGCACGTAAACTCACACTTGCCCAGTGGAACTCGGCTGAATTCACCAACGCTCGTCTACACAGCTTGGATCCCAATCTCCAGCTCCGTCTCCCGTCAGGAATATCGCGAGCTGAGGATACGCTTCTGCGTCGCATGTGGCTTGGCATGGCCTTCACGAATGCCTACTCCTGTCTGATTGGAATGGCCAACAACTCCACATCCAATTACTGCAGCTGCGAAGAAACGATCTCCCATCTTCTGTGTGAGTGTCCCCGTTTCAGTGCGCCAAGACAAGAACTTTCCAATGCGCTAGATAAACTTGATAATCGCCCTTTGCCGGAACAAAGGGTTTTGGGACCCTGGCCGAGTCCATCGTCAGCGCAGAAGGCTTTAAAACCATTATTACGCTTCTTGCGGACAACTGGTCTTAGAGACAGACTCTAAGCAGTGACACATTCTCGTTTCCTTTTTTCTCCTCTCTTTTTCTTTTTCCTTTTCTTGCTCTCCTTTTTTTCTAACATCTCTCTTCTATTATCTTTTATCCCCCCTTACCCCTTCCCCCAGCACAGGGTAGCCAGCCGGTCTAAGAACTGGCTAACCTCCCTGTCTTTCCGCTTGTTTCTTCCTTCCTTCCTTCCTTAAGTAGAATATAAGTATCTAAACAGTAGCAGAAATAATGCAGACAGCCAAAAGTAAGAATTCAGCAGAGTGCTTGCGTTGCCAGCACGTTAAAGACATATTGCCGTAAGCAGACCCGAAAAAAGCAATACAGAGACATAGGTGGTGTGTGGGATGGAAAAGGACAGCTTAGAAAAAACTTGTGTTAACAATGCAGTTAAGATTTTGAAAACTCTTTCAATAAAGAAAAGACGGAGACGTACGCCAAGATAGCTTCTGTTAAGTGAATGCTTGTTCTGTTAAATCCAGCATTGGTACCGGTGGTGCTAAGCTGTTAGAATGTGATTTGCGTGTAAGTCAATCTCATTGCATGTAAGTCAAACCTGCATCGACGAAGTCCTTCAAATCGCCAATATGTGAAAGCCACGAGACACAAAGCAACCCCTTTTCTTGCATTCTTCAGACTTCGTAATGACGCACAACGCAAGAGAAACTTCGATAACGACACTACAGCGGCATCAGAACTTGTGCAAAAGACAACGCACGCATTGTTGGAGTAAGCGGCACAGAATAGTAGCTAAGAGCCAAGTGTCCTAGCAATGACACAACTAAAAAAAACCATGAATACAAAATGGCGTCTGGGTGTAGACGTTCTCTCGTTTGTCGAGAGGATGCGAGCGCCACCACGTGACTCTGCTCCCTCAATAGGGACGCTCAGAGCTCATCACCTGCCCTCTCTGGCAAACTCTGGCGGAAAGATAAACTAATATGTCATTGTCTTTAGTTTTAATCTGGTGACTTAGTGTGAGCAGTATCAGCTTGAGAAGTGGAGTTCAACCAACGTTTATTGTTTCGCACCGCGGTGTTGCGATCGCAGTATCTTGCATCTTAAAGGGACACTAAAGGCAAATAACAATTTACGTCAGAGTGAAAGCTCAATCTGTGACAACGTCTAAAACGGCAATATTATCAACAGCAGTGTCCTACTTACCGAGAAATTAAGCTAAATGTATGACACGATGAACGCCACGAGCGGCACATTTTCAAAATGATCCCGATGACGTATTAGAGTCTGCCTACAATTAATCACTAGTAATCAAACTAGCAGCAATAAAAAAGAACCTTCCGTGCATCAAGAGACGTAATAAAATGCTGTTTGTTCGTTTCTGTTTGATTCGTTGAAAAAAGAACCTCGTTTGCGTTGCCATGAGGAACGGCTCGCGTGGTTCAAAGGTTCCGTTCTCGCCGATCTGCGCTTCGCCCGGCGCCCTGCTTCGCTCACGCGGTCGCGTCTCAGTGGTAGTTTAGGAATCGCGTACTGCCGCGTGCGTTTTGCGCGCTCATGAAAGTCGCTCTGACAGAAAGTTCGACAAAATGCCGCATGCATGTGATGTTGCCAGATGCCCGAATGGCGCACGCCGCCAGTGCACGCCGCCGCGCAGTAAAGGAGGGCAACGTTGGGCACGGCAGCAGTGACGTGTGAAATACTGATTTAAGGCGGGTGATTTGAAGTGCGCTAACACGATGCGGACCATTAAACGTGATTTTATTTCAAAAGAAGCTCTACGAGGTTTCTGGACCGCTATTTAAACAATCAACGTCGACCTAATATTTGCCTTTAGTGTCCCTTTAAGATACACGATACATTCTTTATTGTATCGGAGATACAGATACTGATACACGTCTTGCGCGAGGTATCGCGATACAGATACAAGATACCCAATCAGTATCTAAGATAGTATCGAAGATACATGTATCTTCGATACTGCCCAGCACTGGCCACAAGCATATGAAAAGCGTCATCGTCAATGCCTTTCATTATGTCTTATTCTGGCAGCCTCCGACATACTCACATCTACCCGTCTACAGAGGCCGACGACATCCTCAGTGTAGCTCGTGAAGCTCTTACCAATTTGTTGTGATCGTCCACGCAGGCCGTGTTCAGCGCCAAGTTACCGCATAGCTAGACGACCGAAAAACGAAGTCACGGTCTCTTTATTAGCCGACCAGGTGGGAATATCGGCTTGGTGGTTGATGAACCTTAGGTTGGCCGAATCAGTCAGGTAGAATATGGCGTGAATCAGTTTCGCAGGGTCATCCCACTTGTTAATCGCGCTGACACGTTCGTAGTCTGCCAGCCAGTCCTCGACATCACGATCTTCAGTGCCGCTGTAGACTGGAGGGTCGCGCAGACGAAATACACCAGAGCACACGACAGACGGGGTGGGGGGGGGGGTGGAAGAAGAAGCTTGCGAGGGATCGACGCGCTCGGTCATTCTGGAATCAGATGGTAGCGTATGGCTGCGGAGCTCCAGGACGCGGAAAGGGACTACCCAGCGCCTCCACCAAATGCAACAAGCGTGTTCTCCTACAAACACTTGTTATTATTCTTGACAAGGCGTGAGTCAACCAAGCTGCTTCAGGCATAAACCCGGCAGGCACGAACCACACGAACGTCGTCGTCTTCTTTCACGCTGACACCGATGCGCTCCGGTACATAACGTATATACGGCAGCGCCTCTGTACGACCATCAGGTTATTACAGACCGGGTATTGCTTCACAAGCAAAAACCTTTATCACTAAAGCACAACTTTCTGACCTTCGCTTGATTTGAACTGCTCCAGCGAACACTAAGCGGACTGCACGCGTCCAGAGGAGATGTGAAATGATTTTGCAAACTCAGCATAGCTCATCTAGAAAGATTTCAGAGGTTTGCCAGACTGTTAGGCACACTTGCAGAATAACACGCTTTGTAGGTGCCAATGCATAGGCACCCGTGTGCTCATATTTAGGTTAATGAAGTCCGGATGGTCGAAACTAATCCGGAGTCCGCCACTAGGGCGTGTCTCATAATCATATCGTGGCTTCGGTGCGCAACACCACCGCTATCGATTGTTTTTTTATGCACGCCGGGGTGATCAGCGAGCAAGATTGGGCTACGTAGGCAGGCACCACAGTGGCCAAGTACAGCAGCAGACTTCAGAACGGCGCAACAAGGAAGACGAAAAGACGAAAGATCACACGAACACAAGCGCCGTGATCTTTCGCCTTTTCGTCTTCCTTGTGGCGCCGTTCTGAAGCCATGCATCTGTACCAACTCGCCCAACTGTCAGTGCTAGAGCAGCAGACTATTTTCTTCCCAGGATAAGCCCCGCTGCCACAAACGAAGTAATATTTCAGTAGCCAGGATTATACGCAATAAAGTTGTATATGCTTAAACAGTCAGTTCTAAAACCGCAAGGTAATATATTGGGCGAGTTGGTTTCTAGCTTCCATATTCACAGCGCAAGACGACAACACAGTAAGGAACACAAGACACACGGAGCAGCGCTCCGTGTGTCTTGTGTTCCTTACTGTGTTGTCGTCTTGCGCTGTGAAATATGGATTCTAAAACCGCCTTCAACGATCTAGTAATAAACCTCTTATTGCTTTATGATAACGTGTAGCGCTGCACGGCACCGACAAGAGAAAAAAATGTCACAGTTTCGCCGCAACGGCGAAGCAATGAGTGCGATAGCAACAAATTGGAATGTAACGCCAAGAACGGAAAGCAGCTCGAAATTGCCAGCGCGTCGCTCGAGCTCAAAGGACGCACGAAAAGAACGCACACAGGACGAGCGCAGACTGTCATGCGCCACAGCTCGACACTTAAAGCACACTGCTCAAACATAAAGCAGGACGCACGAAACGAACGAACAGGTACACACAGGAGTAAGACTGAAAGTCGAGCTAGTTGGTACTTATTCATTTTGAGAAGCTTTTAGCGCAAACTAGGACAGGGACACAGAGGGAGGGAGCAACACCAGCGCTGGTGTTCTTCCCTCCCTCTGTGTGCCTGTCCTAGTTTGCGCTAAAAGCTTCGCAAAAAAGGTACACACAGGACGAGCGCGAACTGTGACAGTTGTTACTTATTTGTGTTTGAACAGCGCGCTCTTTTCGCAAATGCGGCCGCTGCAGCGAGCGAAGTAACCTTCGTACGCTCTGTGACTTCAGCACAGACATCGCGGGGAAAGCACATGACAGACAACCCCCGCTCTACGACCTCCCCCCCCCGCCCGCCTCTTTCCTCGGATAGCGCACGAATGCGACCACGCCCTTGTGGGCGAAGAGAAACGGCGTTCGCAGGAGCGGGGCGAGCTGGCCGACGCCTTTAAGTGCGCCCGTTGCGCTCCTAGCGCCATCTCGCTGGTAATGAAGAAACGCTTATAAGCGCCTGCCGTCTCTGAGTACTGCGGTAAAGGGTGTGTATATAACGCTCGCCGTTAGCCACCTGGACGATCTGCGCTATGTGGCATAGTGGTTAGAGCTACGCGCTGCGGATCGAGAAGTCGCTGGTTCAATTCCGCGCTTGGGAAGCTTTTAGGGGCGTAGCTCCTCTTAGTCTAACCTTGTCACGTCTCCGTTGTCCGGCGTAAATGGCAGTATCTCTGTTCGGCGTAAACGGCAGATGGCGCTGTCTCATAGAAGTACATGCATACTGCAGTTCAGGGACGATATTCTAGATGGCGCTGTACACAATCCGTGTCGTCATCACCATTTCTCGTCTCATTTCCTAGATGGCGTTGGTCCAATAGAATTGTGTGCAATATGGCGCTTGTGCGAATCGACACTAGATGGCGCTAGAAGTGCCGCTGCTCTAAGGTCCCTATATCTATAAAGGTAGCGACAACTACACGCGCGCCCGCTCGAGGGGTCCAAGGAGCAGCGATAGCAGACGACGCGCCGCTTGCTCTCGCGCATATTGCGGGCGCCTGAAACCGAACTGGGTGCTCGCTTGAACCGCTAAATTATTAATATTTGTGGCTTAAGATGCTCATCAGTTATGAAACTACGGGGAGAATAACTTTAACGAGCACGGAGCACGTTAAATATTGAAATAAAACGTGTGCGTTTCCGAAGCAGGTTCCGAGCGGGTTCCCCACAGCAGCAATCATGCAGGGCATTTATTTTTTTTTCTTTGCATATCTTGACATTCAGCGTAACTTGAAGAACAGGTGGTGTTTGGGTGAGTTAAAAGTGCTTGTTTTCTAGCTCGAATAAAGTAGGCAGGTAGTCAGCGTACTGGTACTTTCGGAAACTTCATCGGGCACCTAGCGCTCTTGTATTGCGTAATACGCGCTATTATTGGTTTGACTGTGTTTGTCAGTGTTCGGAAGTCTTCCCACGGTTACACGGTATTTTTAACTAAGCTTATTTTGTTTATACTCTAAGAGGTTTACTTAGGAGAAGAGGGGATATTACTCATGCATTCCTCCCTTAGGAGAAGGGCTGATATTCCTCAAATTCAGTTGCACTGCATTTTAGGAATATCAACAACTTGAGTACCTTTCAAGATCTAGGAAATATAGCATGCCCACTAGTACCTCGCCCATTTTAATGTTTAACTGTTTTTAACAACGTGCATTTATCCAAAGCCGTCCCCCTTTTACTAGCCCCCGCTGCCTCCGTGTCCCGCAGATATGAAGGTACGTTGCAATGTTACCCAATGTAATTTCAAATAAATTTGGGGTATGTATACACGTACAGGCCCTAAAATATATGGCATATATGGCATATATGGTTTCAGTCTTTTCCTCCCAGCGTCTTGCAATATTATTTATTCGAACATGTCAATAGCATTCTGGTCCTCTAGGGAAAACATCACGCGGAATGCTTCAACAAAGAAGTCTTAATCGATCTCGCACACAACAGTGCGGCAAAATACGGCAAGGTGTGGCAAAACACTAATTCCAAATGCTCATTTCCCTGTGACCTTGTAGTGTTGAAGTCACCTCGGTGAGTATAACAAAGTCAGCTTTATTGGTTTCCGAGCAATTTATTTTTAGAGACACGGGGCGTGACTCTCCATTGACTACTGCGCACAAATCTACGCCATAAAGAATGCCGAAGCAATAATAGCGTTGCTGAGATAATGCTCATGCATATTCACGATCAAAAGCACGCCGACCAGGCAAAAGGCTGCTTGAAGTTTATAAGCATTACAAAATAACTTACTTCGCATTTCCGGGTGTTTTCTGTGGGCGCAAGTTTCTTGCGACTGATTTTGTTAGGCCTTCCTTCAGCTTACATTTTTGTCACCGCGAGGAACAAAAAAACATGGCTGATCCCTCCGTCATAGATATCGGTATAACACGAAAGTGAAACGTGTCTTCACAGAAGTAGTGCTTATTGTGTAGTGATATATGAGAGCTTGTACAATGTCTATTCCTGTTTGGCAGCTATAGCACCGTTTGACGTGGATGCACCCATGTTGACAGCAAGTCTCCATCGCGACGACTAACGCCCAGGATCATGATTGAACCGCTGTGGTAGCTGACGGTCTGAACATATATTTGGACACAGCGAATCGTGAATCCCGCATAAGGATGATATCAACAAGCTCATAATCAACACTGATACCCGGTATGCACTTCTTCAAAGCGTCGTCAATTAAGGAGAGAAACGGCACGGTGTGCGCTTTCTAGTAATGGGTAGCCGACGCCTGTGCTCATACATACATAACACACACTGCGCTTCAGCAACACGGGGGGTAGAGGTTCGTAGCCTGAGCCGTAAACGCGTGCGTCCCGCTGGCCTCTGTCTCGCAGGCGCTGCTCTCGCTCCACTAAGGCACGACATTCGCCTGTCGAAATCGCATCCTTTCTGCAACGCATATTGCAGCAGTTTTGTTAGTCGCTGCTCTCGCAATTGAAGCAGTCGGCGGCGTAGAAATCCCGTTGGTGCACGTGGAAGCTGCACTACTCCGATGAGGCGACGCACGCTAACACGAAGCCAAAGGCAAAGAAGGTAACTGCGTCAAGGGTGCCTCGGCGACGCCAGCGCGGCCAGTCTACCTCTCTGGTATCGAGACGCTTTAACCATGACCTCCGATATCGCCTGCAATCTCGGAGTAAGCGCTAGTAAGTGTCGATCGGGAAGCATTACTTCATTTCACATCTTACAGACGGCGGCACCGCCCCGCTCCGCCTGCTCCGCCCGCCGCGAAAGAGAATGTGTGAAAGATATAACGCGCGTTCGCGCCGTGTCTAACATCTCCCGAGTTAGCTTAGTCGGTAGCGCATCGGGCGCTTGCCTTCGCGGCCGCAACGTCGTGGGTTCGACTCCGAGCGGGGTATCTTTTTCTTGGTTTTTTTCTTTCTCACCTGTTGGCGTCCATTTTATCAACGTCATATCCGTGACAGATGTACTTGGTGGACCCGGACATAAAACAATTTCGTGTTAAAAAAAAGAAAAACTTTTTTCTGTTCTCCGCGCGGGGAGGCAACCGAAGGCATATATAGAGACCCGACATACTAGCACGTCACGCTCCAAACATTAAATTCAAACGCGGAATTCCTGCGTCCACTCAACTTCAGGTACATAAACGCTTCTAGTTTGCAACAACAATGCGACAGAGGCGCGTGAAGTACTCTCTACTTGCTAAAATCGCCACACTCCACGCTAGAAAACACAGTGATCCGTACCTATCGCCGGCACAGCGCTGCCGCCGTTGGACCCTTTGGGCGGGGCGCGAAGGCGAAAAGATCACGTGGCGCACACCGGCATATCGCAGGGCGCGGCGGCTGGATCAAGACCCTTCGCTACTTTTGAAAGATAGAGGGACATTACGCTGCTCTCCGATTGGCTGCTGCGCGGGGATGCGCGGGGATGCGCGGGGAGCGAGCGCCTCTCTCATTCTCCTGGACCGTCGCCGTGCGTGTCGGATCGTTGTTGGAGCATGAACGATGCGCAGCGGTGGGCGCTCGCTTGGCGGCAGCCAGGCGCATCCCGAGACGGTGCGCGCCAAGGACGCCGCTGCGAAATGGGCTCAACGAGCAGCCGATCCCGAGACCATGATTACTTCAGGAGCTTCGCCCAAGCTCTTCATCATTCACCCGTGGATATGCTGTAATTTTTTTCGGAATTATTTTTCTTTGGCACTTTTATATATATATATATATATATATATATATATATATATATATATATATATATATATATATATATATATATATATATGTATATATATATATATATATATATATATATATATATATATATATATATACATACTTATACATATATGAAGCATGACGGCGGCGACGGCGACGGCAAAAATCAGCCGGCGGCGGTCCCTGCCGGCGGCACCAGCCGCCGTAGCTCAGTAATAGAGCATCGGACGCGCTAATCGAAGGTCGCAGGTTCGGTCCCTGCCGGGGGCAAGTTATCTTTTTGTCCGCTTTACTTTCTTCACACTTTATCCTAATTACAACCAATAACATCCCCTATATTTTCTTTGGCATTATTGTCTGTTCTCATTAATGAAATGGAGGAGTTTTTTATATATCTCAAGCAGAAAATACGGACGCAATTGTAGGACTACATTAATTAGCGGTAGGATACGTGCATTGTGACTCTGTAGCCTTCGCTTCATTGCCAAGAAAAGTTGTCCGCGAGTATAGTTGCTGCCAGGGGGCAGATGTTTATGCAGCGTAGCAGCTCATCCATCACGGGCCGCTTATCTTGCTATCGCATTCATTGCTTCGCCCTTGCGGCGAAACTGTGACTTTTTTTGCCATCGTCGTCACGTCCTGTATATGTGTATGTATGTATATATAAATAAAAGACACAAATCTATTGGCAAACAAAATAACGAGTCAGGGCCGATGGGCAAACGCTGCAAGATTACGTTCCCGTTCCGGTATCGCAAAGGGCGATGCCGCCAAAAGCGGGCGTGCTTTCTTTAGCTGTCGGTTGATGGTGCTGTAGCCAGCAGCCCCAGAGCGCAGGCCACGCGCTCGCGTGTTCCCTTTCATAAAGGACGACAGTGTACACAGGGGTCCACTGTTAAAGGGAACCTCGGAGAGTGTGGTGGCAGCTCGGCGCCACCACCGGCCCGCGGCTGCAACAAGGTTCGCGCAGACGCAATGAGCACCGTGCCCGGTGCTCTTTCTTCGCGTCAACGGTTCTCTTCGCGACGATTCGCACCGCGAAAGCACACGGCAGCAGACGACGAAAGAGCACGACTCACAGCGCGCGCTGCGCCTGCGCGGAACTCCTTGCAGCCGCTGGCCGGCGGTGGCGCTGAGCTGCCGCCACACGCTCCAATGTTCCCTTTAACAGTGGACCCCTGTGTACATAGGCAATAAAGAAAGAAAAAAAAAAGCGTGGCTGAGTTGTTTAAAGCGGTGCGCTGTGGAGCGGTGGTTCGCAGGTTCCAATCCCGGTGGCGCACTTCACAAATTCTTTTCTTCTGGTTTATTCTTCCTAATTCTGATTGATATCCGAGGCATGACGGTGACGGCAAAAACCAGCCGAGAATGTCCATCTAATTGCCATCGCAATAATAAAAGAACGCGCGCACTTTCCTGGTGGTAGCCTTAGAAAGGGGTTCAATGATTTGCGAATGTTCTTGATCCGTAAGTATGTATTTTCCACGGGGTGTGCAGACTCCAGAACGACCCTTAGTCACCGTCCAGACTGGCTCAGGCAAAAGCGCAAGAAAAAAAGCACAGTTTTGCCGCAAGGGCGAAGCAATAAATGCGACAGCAACAAATTGGAATGATATACGAAGTTAGGCTAGCAGCTAACTCGTTTGGATCTGTTCTCGCGTAACTATACACAACTCTGCTTAAGGTGGTAGGCCACCTGCAAAAGTCACTTATTTTTCGCAAGATCGATTTTTAGATTTTTGTGCACGCCCAAACATTTAAAAGTATGTTGCAACAAAAATTATCCTCGTATGATCATTAGTTTGCAAGTTACAACAAGTTATCCATGCCTCTTGCTCGTATAGCGATACCTAAACCACATTGCGTTGGATTCAAAAGTAAGCGTTGTTTAGTCTATATTAATGATATTAAAAACACTTCAAAATTTTAAATGCGAAGCATTTCTTGGCGAACCTTTTGCACTGAGGGTTTCTGTCGACGTATCTATCCATCTTTCTATCTAGCTGCTTACGTTTGGGTGCTCTCATGATCGCCTCATTAACTTGCTGTAGACCAAGATTGGCATAGAAGGGTAAGAAGATTTGACGAATATGACTGTCGGGTTTCGCGTTATTCATGTCATGAATAACGCGAAAATCCTGTCACGTACGTCGACAAACCCTTTCCTCCAGACACGTGTGGCACATACCTGTTTACCACGGGCCGCGGTGTACGGGTATGCGCCACAGGTGATGGACAGTTTATATTATTGCGATATCAATTATATGGACAATCTCAATGGGTTTTTGCCGTCGCCGTCATGTCCTTTCGGTATGAAGTTCAAATTGAGAAGATCCCCCGCGCATTGTATGTCCTATCGCTGGTAAAAGCGCGCAAGCGGGGGCGACGAACTCGGCCGAAGCAGAGTTCAAACGAGCCTGCCCATTTCCGTCGCTCGGAGGGTGCATGCGATAGCATCACCCCGCTCGGGAGGCCTGCCGTCGCAGCAGACAGGAAACGCCCCGCGCGTCTTTAACGAGCCTTAACAGACGCGAGGGGGAGGGGGGGCGTAGCGCGAGGAGCAACTTTGAATCTAAGGGCGCGGTTGTGATCGCTGGCGCGCGCGCTATCTCGAAAGCCATCACAGCGGGCGGCTTGTATACCCTTCTGTGTGCAGCGCTCTCATCGCGAAGTGACTATGTGGAGAGCATCTCTCCCTGGAGCGGCCGTATTCTCTTACACCAGCGTTTTGTAGTTACGCGAGATCGGATACAAAACAGTTAGCTGCCAGCCTCACTTCGTGTAACACTACAATTTGTTCCTATCGCATTCATTGCTTCGCCCTTGCGGTGAAACTGTGACTTTTCTACCCAGGAACTGCGAGAACGGGCATTGGTAATTTAAATGCGAGAGCGTTAAAAAAACCGACATCGGCAGCGTTGACCCTACGAATGGAAAGAATGAAAATTAGGGTCCCAGCAGGAATCGAATCCAGGCATTCTGCATAACAATCTGGTATTGTACCATGGAGCCACGTGAAGTCTCTAAACTTGTTTGGAAAAATAGCCTATGCAGGCGTAATGTCAGTGCAACCTCAATTGTAATTGTGGTGCTGGCGATCTAATTTCATAACAAAGCAAATTACACATCATCTCCCCCTACGGGCAACCATGGTGGGATGCGAAAGCATCGCGGGGGGTGCGCATGGTGGTGGTAAAAATTTATTGCCCAAAAAAGGAGTCCTGAAGGACACTCGGATGGGTGCAAGGTGCAGAGGGCATCTCCCACGTCGGGACAGAGAGCCCGAAGCTCTCCGCCGCCTCACGGGCCTCCTGGACAGCCCGAAGTTGGTCTTCTAGTGAAGCACTTTGTCCCACTTTTCCTTCTTCTTCGCATAAGTGTTACTCGATGCACAACCACATTGCATATGGTTCAAGTTTACACGTTCACGACGCTGTTCACATCGAGTTTCCGTTTATCTTATGTGGCTTATGAGACGGTGGTTGTCGAGGCGTTTGAATTACCGCTTGCCGACGCTGACGTTTACGTTCGTCTTCCCGAGCCTTTCTCCGCTCCGCGGCGGTGGCGCTGCCGCTGCAACTAGCGCCGGCGTTGACGTTGTTCATGGCGTTTCGCACACCGTTGAGCACAGAGAGAGTGACGGAAGCACAACGAACGCGCGCTTTCGCAGCCTCGCAGCTTCGAGATTCGCTTGCTGGCGTTGCCGTTTACGTTCAGCTTCGCGAGCGTCCATAGCACCGTTGCGAAGGAGAGTGCAACGGGAGCGAGCACGCGCCGCATTATATACGAGCGCACAGCTGTGGCGGAGAGAGAAACGGGAGAGGAGAAACGAAGCGGAGGCATCGCTCACGCCAGGAGAGGGGGGAAATTTGGCGCATGCGCAGTATGGGTGCGGACGCCGCAGAACGGACACTGCCCCGAGCATAAGATGCTTTCGCATCTAATAAACAACACATATGTACTCCTACGATACAGGCGTCATACCAGACGAACGTCTGTGGTTCAAGTGTTGTTGGCTCCGCTTCTATAGCAGTCTAATAAACATTCCATTTCTATTCCTATCATTCAGCAAGCTATATTGAAGCATTGCGCGGTCCCGGAGGAATATAATAACGAAAGTTACTTATGATGTTCACATGATTGCACCATAATGTGCACTTAGTTTCGATAATACTGGCGTATGTACTCTCGCGTGAGGACTGACGTTCTGTCGCACGATAAGTTACCCTTTAAACGCCAGTATTGTCGACGTGCCTGGTAAGCCCGCGAAGTGCACACAGCTACTACACTTATAAAAACACGTCGATCCACCTCGCAACGCTTGGCTCAAAGCCATAATAACAGCATAGAAGTACTAATGACTGCTTCTTATGAAACCGATTCCCACTGCATGGCCTCCGAGATGGCGGGCGCGCGCCGTGTTTTTCTCCGGCCGTCCCAATCGCGCGGAGAGAGCGTATTTCCCGAGGTGGGCGTGGCGCGCTCTTTTCTCCGCACCGCGGCGCACTTACTTGGGATCGGAAAAGCTGCCGCGCTGTTGGCGCAGCTTGCATGTGGCGAGGAAAAAAAAAATGGTTTTGCGCTTTTAATTACCTCGCGCTGATTTGGAAATGTCTGGTCAAGGTGTACGAGAGGCCAAGTCAATGCCGAGGCCTATCGATTCTCAAACGGGCTTTTTTTTGCTGTAGATTTGCGCCGCCTTTATTAGAGCACTTCGAAAAGCGATGCCTATGCAAGATATCCGCATGTGCTAGAAACTTACTATGCTTCGAAATTTGCGGGCTGTATAGTATGGGGGCGCTAGCGAAGGAGAAGAAAAAAAAAGAACGATGATGAGGCTGGGCGTGATGACGCCCGGGGCTCGCGCTCGCCCTGCCGCTGAAGACCGATCAGTCGTTGCCGGGCCTTCGTAAATAAAACGCGTTTTTCTTGTCGCCTACGTGTTCTCTGAGGGCTTCGGCCGACCCCTGGCACCGAGCCCACTATAGATATGTTGATAATGTTGTAAGCTAGATTTAAGGCCTGGGACGGAAGCAGTCTGTTTGGAAGCAGTATCGCAAAAAGCAGGTATCGGTGCATGCTTCTTTTGTGAATTTTTTCCTTCGGTGTAACAACATATAGCGAAATGAAAACACACGTACAGCAGCACTGAAATTTTCCATTAGGAACACTTTGTTTATATTTCATTTAGTAACAACTTCCAGACACTTCCTTCTATACGGAAATTTTAAAGGCATTGTATAACAGGTGCAGAAGGGTACGCAGCAGTATTCCATATACCTGAAATTAAAGAGAAGACACAGGACCTCACAGCATTTTCTCTAACAACAACAACAAAAAAAGACAGCACTGACAGAGTTTGTTATATAGCCGTAAGTAGTCTGCAACTTCAAGTAATAAATCACTGCTTTTGAATCAAACATTCATTTCCACTTCCACGCCAAAGTTTTGTCTTCTTTACGCAGAACGCCAGCGACACAAGCACGAAAGATAAAAAAAAGCCGCACATCCCCGAAGGGATCGCGAGGAAATGCGAATGCATTTGGGTGCACCCGATGAGTGTGCGATTAATTAATGAAGAGAGACGAGAGTGTGGACGTAGAGGCGTAATGCTTGAGTTGCATTGTGTTACACTTCGTCCTAGTGGTATCGTTGCCACGAGAGATTCGACTTCACCGACTTCCATCGCTATCAAGACACCAAAGCGCGCGCTCCCTGCATGATATATATAGGTCCGAGCGCGGAGAGGAAGAGCGCCCGAGCTCTCTCTCCGCCGAGCGAGCTCCGCGATGCGAGTGCCCTCACCGGTACAATCCTCCTTTCCCTCACCCTCCGCTGCTCCGCGATGCGAGCGCCATCACACGCCCGCGCGCTCCTCCTCTCCCTTACCCTCCGCCGCTCACCACTTGCTCCGGTTGCTAGGCGCGGCGCAGCTGTTGCTAGGGGCGAGGAGGAGCGCGCGCGGAGAGATCTGTGCGCACGCCGGCCAGGGACGCAGGACAACCCCCGACTAAGAAATGCATTCGCATTATAAAAAAATGCGCAAACGTCGCAGCATGAGCGCGTTACAAAGAAATAAGGTCGAGCGCACGCTGGAGGGGAACGCTAACTGAGCCGACCAAACGCGGCACTCGGCATCAGCAGTCGTCATGCTCTCTCCTCGCGATGTCGCCGGCGCAATGAAGTCTGGGGCGAAAGCCGCGCTCGCATAGCGCACAATGCTTCGCAGTCGCCCACGAGGCTTCCCCATTTTACCTTTCCAAGTACTTCCCGTCGCGCCACAGGAGACAGGGAGGAGGTTGCAGGCGGTCGCCATACGTCTAGACCGAGGCGCTGCGCCGTGCTCCCGACCGGGCTGCAGAAATTAGGCGCCTTTTCCTCTTCAAACCACTACCACCACGTCTAGACCGTGGTCTAGACTGAAAATCGCCGGTTCTGCGACGACCATGGACTGGTTACAGCGCGTTTTGTTAAATTATGATCGATTGATTGATTTGGATGCAGTCGAGAGCACAGTAAATGAACACGATACTGATATTGCCATTGTGCTACCAAAACGTAGGCAAAATCCGGATGACGAAAAAGGAGGCGATGACAACTCAGGCACTTTCACTGTGAACGACGTGTGGAGTAAATGTAAGTCGGCTAATCGAAGCCTTCAACAATATTCCGGCAAAATTACTTATCATCTTACTTCAGTGACATCACCAGGACACTCTGTTATCTAGAGCGTAACCGTGCTTCGGTTGACCAACTCATAAATATCCGTACGCGATCAAGTAGTAAAACGATGTGTCACGATAGGAGGGCAATATGATTCAACGACAAAAATTAGCCCAGTTTTCATCCATACAAGTCTCCAGAAAGGAAGAATGCTAGAACGCTCTTGTATCTTTCTCAAATCAAGGTATTTCGCGCCGAGACAAAACGGACCGTAATGAAAAAAAAGTAACACTACCACAGGCGAATTCATACCTCCTTACAATAATTTATAGCAGGAAAATTCAGCAGTGTCCGTGCGTTTCTCTGTAAACTGGACCAAAATAAATGCAGGAACAGAAAGAAAATACTTGCCTTCAGTGCAACCAGAAGATCCTGGCGGCAATGCTTGCTCGTACGCAGAAAAAAAAAAATTTGCGCACGCTGTAATCCCGAGCGCTCTGCTTTCTGCCGCGGTCTCCGCTGCCGCCGGAATCCTAGAGTTACTGTATATGCTACCTTTAGGTGGCAGAGTTGCGCATAGGTCTGGCTAGCAACCACAGCTATGCGGTGAAGTCGCACTCCGTTTTTGCAGGCGACATGCCTACCGTGTCGCCGATTAACATGTCTGGTGTGTCGAATACCGGCGATAAACATTGGCTATCGATGACGAGTGTTAATGCAGTTCGCTGAGCGGCGGCGTCGAAAAATACAAAAATTGGCCCGAGCGTCAGCTTCTCCGCAATGCATGGTTGCTAGCGGCGTTTGGAGGACAGATGCGCAACTCTGCTACCTAAAGGTAGCATATACAGGAACTCTACGGAATCCCAAGTGGGTGCGCGATCTCGCGGTAGCTGGGCGCGCGACGCGATGTTCGTTTTTTTTTGCTGGGGAGCGCGGCGATTGGGACGGCCGGAGAGAAACCCGCCGCGCGCCCGCCATCTCGGAGGCCATGCCCACAGTGCGTGGGATCTGGCGAACTTTTTATTTTGACTGTTACATAAGAGGATGCCATTAAATATAACATTGTGTTTCTAATTGCTTTTAAGTCTGTAAAAACGGCCACAAGGGGCAGGCACACCTTTTGCAAGCTCTGAAATATTTTTTTACGTATTTCTCAAAATAGGAATTTGCTCCAAATCATGTGACGCAAATTATCATAAATTTTTTTTCTCAGTGTGTACTGTGAACTGAAATATTGTTTAATAACTTACAACATATATATCTGTGCAGTAAATTAGAATAAGAGAAATTGATGGAATATTTTTGAATTCACAGCTGATATTGCAAACAGGTTAAGTTTAAATTCGCTCTTTTTTGCCGTCTTTTTGGTTTTTTACCATTACTTCCTTGATATTTACTGCATACTATTCATCCAAGGTTATTGCATAGCCCCAACCTTTAATTAGGCAAATGCCAAAGCTTTACTGAATTAAGCCACCCATTAGTCACTTATCACGGTTGGCGTGACTACCACTTTTAATGGAATTTTTGATAAATATTGCCTCCCAATAAATAAATAATCAATATTTTGCACTGTAAATGGCTGGGTAAGTTAAATAAGACATGCTTGCCTTGAAGAAAAAGTTATTTCAACGCAGGCTGCTCTGAAAAAAGGTTTGTTTTGATTTATTTATTTTTATTTGTAGATACTGCAATCCCACATGAGGGATTACAGCAGGGTGGGAAGTACAATCATACGTATTCCTAGGTAAACAAGAACAAAAATACGGAAGCAAAGTACAGTTCTCAGAATTACAAAAAAAAGGGAAAAACTGATATAGAATATTCACGTATACATGAACAACCATGGCGACAAAATACAATTCAAAATTTACATGATAACAAGTATACCAGAAACAGAGTCACATATGCAAGTATTGGAAAAACACGGTTGTTAATTCTACACAATGTCGAATATATATATATATATTATGCAGTTAGACACGAGGCAAACATTTCAGGTGATGGCTGTAAAACAACAAAGAGAATGCGGCCGCTCCAACCGTCTAGCGATGCCTATCGAGATAGTTCGAGCGACACGTCGCGGAAACATTGACAAAGAAAGTGATGTGACAAGAAGTGAGAGTACAAGCGAGGACAAAACGGGAAGGTCCCTTTGCAACTTTGCTAGGGACGTTCTCCCGTCCAAAAAAAGACACCTGCTACAAAAGCTTGCGCATTTCACTCTAATTACCTTATCACCGACAAAGCGAAGCATTCGTGCTTATTGGACGTGATATGTGTTAAGATGAAATCTTTTTGCATTTATATTTGCTTTTGGTCAGCACGCTTTTTTCCCCGAGAGGCACACTGGTTCCGGCACATACGCGGGTGTTGTCGATGGGATCATTTCCTGCCTGTCTAACTACGCCTGCACTATGGCGCACGTGTTTCCACACCGATGAAGCCATGTTCACGGGGGTGACGTAGGATCGCATTTATATGTAGCGCGCCGCGCCATGACTGGCTGAGGGCGGCCGTCCACAGTGCGGAGAACAGCTTCTGAAGCGGAGTTCTTGGAACGTCGTTCCGTACAACACTGATTGAGGTGGAGTACTGTAACCCTGTCTGGAGTCATTACTATACTCTGCCTCTAAAACGGGTGATTTACTCTGCAAAAGAGGGGTAACTATGGGACAAGAAAATACTCCCCCAAGGAGAGTGACTGGCACTCCGTCCATGGGTACCCAGGTTTGGATCCAGCCTCCCCAAGAAATAATATTTCGTTTAATTTATTTATTCTCATCCTCCTCTCCACTTGGCCGAGCACAGCTTTGACAGCGAAGTTGTTTACGCTCGCTGGAATTTGATCGTCATCGTGGCCATCTGCTTCGCTCCCAGAACGCGCATTTCTTCGGCGTGGCCTGTAATAACACCGATGGGTGAGTGTACAGAGAGATATAGACAAAGAGAAAGCTGCACGAACCCTCGTACCCGAAGGCAAGCGTCCTAATCACTCGGCTATCCAGGCACGCTGGCAGAGCACATCATAGCCTTGTATAGTATATAGTGTAGCAAGGGGGGGGGAGGAAATTGAGCGTGAGAAATTGAGCTTGGATCAAGCGTCGAGCTCGAACCCGGAGGGTCCATCCGGCTAGGAAGGCGCTGATGAAAGCACGGAGACCGCCCGCGATGCCGAGTGCGTCCAGAGCACTCCCTATGGCCGTATGTGGCAGGCCGTCGAAAGTGCTCTGGACATCCAGCAGTACAAGGAGGGCCGCCTCGCCCTTGCTTCTGGCCCCTTCCAGGGTCGTAGGAGGTCCGCGGTTCTTCTTACCGTGGCGCCTCCCGTGTCCCTCTTTCCCGGCTCCTTGCCTCAGCAGCACTCCTAGTTTCGCCACCGCTCCGCTCTCTCCCTGTCAGTGTCGGCAGTAACGCGTTACAGGTAACGGCGTTACCGGTAACGCGTTACTTTTTTCAGTAACTTAGTAACGTACTCGTTAGTATTTCAGAACTGTAACCGGTAACCATTTTTCGGTAACGTGAGTTATAGGGTTACTCGTTACGTTTTATTCCAGTTATACCGGGAGTTTTACACACAATTCATTAGTTTTGTAGAAGCCACTTTCACAGAGCTCGCCCCGACGTTATTGTGTCACAGCGGCGGACTACTGTCGGCCCGCCAAACGTTGACAAAGCGACCCCGCGCGGGGTGCTTTGTTGTGCGGGGGAAATTGCAATGGGGAGAAAATGGCCGACATTTCTTGAACGAATCTGCTATATTTTCGGCTATCTTGCTACGAGGTTCAAGTTGTCGTTGATTGTCGATGAAGCCAAGTGAAGTGCAGTCCTCGGAATCGTCAAAAGCAAGCTGTCGAGATTTTCTTGGCTTATAGACATCAAGGTTCGGTGTGAGACAACTCCGATACCGCGGAGGATAACTTTTTCGGAAATACCTTCTCAACATCGTCGCCAGCTGAAGATGAGCGACTGTCTCGGTACCTTTGGTGCCGCATGACATCGCGATGAGCGGGCTCAAGGATAACTTTTCGCGCTTCCACCTGCTCTTCCTGAAAGTGAATGCACGAGTACCACATAGTCGAGGTACTATTTAGCGTAGGTGCGGACGTGTTTGCTAAGAAGTGACTCAAGCTGTCTGATGACAGTTTTGAAGTGCAGCTTTTGCTTACGTTTAGCAATTTGTAGTTACATTAGGAAGTTGTCCCTGCAGTAATCTAGCGCTGTTAATAAACTTAGCATTCAAAATGAGTTTTCCTTCTTGCTACTGCGACTACGTTTTTGGTTATTAAATTCCCGAGCGAGCGAAGCTAACCCGAACACATTCACATGCACAGTCGTAATATTTGCCTTAATTGTGGAGGCTAAATTGAAAAAAAGAAAATGTTCATGTGCGCAAATACTTTCCCCCCAGATTTATGCCATTTAGGCCTTTTTTTTTGCTACAAAATTTGGGCATTTATTTTGTAAGTAGAAGCGCGCCGTCATAATTATTGAAAATTTGTTGAGTGATGTTTTCTTTGCAGAGAGCGTTGATGATGAAATTCATGTGTAATGTCCCACTGTTAAAAATGGCTTCCCCATGAGCCAGAAGTGATCACATGTAACTAGTAACTTTAGGCCACTATAGTACGGCCAATCTGAGTCTGAGTGAGGCGACTCATGAGTCTGTTAGCGTATAATTAGCTTTTTTTGATCAGGATGGCGACGCACTTAAACGCCAATATCTCTTATAATCGGTGCTTTACGATACACATTTTAATCTCGTACCTTGACATACGAGTTATCAGTGACTGCAAACCAGTAAGGACATTTTATGGAAAATATGACTCACACGAGATAAATTTATCAAGAACTTCCTTTGAAATATCTGGCGAGGGGGGGGGGGGTGTCAAGGCACGCCTCGGATCAATAAATATTGAGCTGGCGTATGAACGCTAAAAATTTGAAGTATCTGGGAGTAGAAGTGAGTATCAACGTGAGCCGTATTAAGGCTGATAGTAATGCTGAAGTTCAGTAGTTATCACCATAGGTCGGCAAGCAAATATGGAGCTCACTCAAGAAATATATTTTGTGGTTAGGGCTCACTCGGACTCAGGCTAAACAGAATTTTCCTCAACGGGACTCACTCGGACTCAGACTCACTAAAATTTGTCTCAACCGAACTCACCCGGACTCAAACTCACCAAAATATTACTCACCCAGACTCACGGCTCGATCTGAGTCTGAGTGAGTCGACGCATGAGTGAGTTTGCCGACCTATTCCTGTGGCCAGCCCAAGTCTTTGCGGACAGCGCCGGACTCACTTCGAGCTTAAACAGCTCGGCTGTTGAAAGGCTTTCGCCTTCGAGTGGTCTTAGGCGAATGCACAAGTCTGGACGCACCTCTGCCCTGTATTTTATCACACAAGCCGGGCACATTTCTGAAGGGCAAGTCAAGAATTTCTCTTCGTAACGGTGAAGCGCTGCTGGAAAAGCAGGCCGGCTTTCAACAGCGAAGCTCTTTAGCAAATCGTTCCTTGCCCGACGAACCAAGAAGCTATCATCATCATAAACGGGTATGTGGCACAGAATTTGGGTACATCGGACTACTCAACACTGGTCCACTAAAAATTAAGGCAACAGTTATCCCAACAAATGTGCAACAGAAATTGAGTAAATCCCACTACTCACCAGTGGTCCTCTGAAAATTAAGAAGGCAACACTTAGCCCAACAACAAATACCATTGCCTGATTTTTACTTATTGTTCCAATTTACTTTAACCGCCGGCTTCTTGGCCAACCCCTCGTTGTGGGTGTGAGCCAAATGCAAGGAACAAGCAAGCAAGCAAACAAATGGCTGCGAAGCGACAGCGGCGAGCCGAAAACCCCGAGTACGTACAACGAGAGATAACGGGAAAGGCCGAGACAGCTGCGAGAAGATCCCGAAGCGATTGAAGGCCTACGTAAACCGCCACGTAGATCTATGGGGTGCGAACGCTTGGTTTCAGCGCGTGTCGTGTATGTCACTGTCTGAGGTTTAACTCGAACCTCTCTGCGCAGAGAATGAGCGTAGAAACAACCTAGCATCACGTAGCTAAAGCCTCGCAACGACCTAGAAGCAATCTAGAAACAACCTGCGTCACCTAGCTAAGGCCTAGAAACAACCTGTAAGCAACCAGATTTGTTCTCCTAATTGTCCAGTTTCGCGGGTTCAAGCCTTGCGCGGCTTCGTGCATAGCCTCATGCTTCGTGCAAGCTTCGCCATTTTTTTTTTCTCGCGGTTGAAAAAAAGAAAGCTGTACGCCCTCGAAGAATCTCTTAAGAACGTGCGCTCAAATTGGTACCTTCCCAGCGTTACCGTCGAGTCGTTGTCGGAACCGGTTCACTGGTTCAAAAAACATGCGAAAATATTTCTGAATAACTGCCATTTGAGCGTGTTGGTATAAATTGATGATCGGAAAATCGCTACAAAAACGGAGTCTTAGCAAGAAGACAGGACAAGGCACTTGCTTTGTGATAGAAATGGCATTTAGAATAAGTGCCATTTCCATCACAAAGCAAGTGCCTTGTCCTGTCTTGCTAAGTCTCCGTTGTAGTAGCGCTTTTCCCGTCATGGATATTTCTAAAACTCTTCTTCTGCGAAGCATGTCTATGATCGTGGTTTGGCGCAGCCGTATGTGTGCCTTAAATCTGGACGCACCAAACACACGCACTAGATTGCCAAGTTTCCAAGCAGACATCAACTGCGGGGCAAGAAAAGCGGGCCACATTTTTAATCTGTGCGAAGGCGAACGCGCATTGTGAAAGGAGCACACAACCTCGAATGTGGCTCCGAGCGCGGCCTCTTACACTAGCGTACGTGCTATGTTCCTCGGCATGTTTTGTCTCTCGGCTGCAAGGACCCCCACATCGCTTGTATTACGCCGCCAACATGAGATACCTGCACGCTTTGTGCCTCGCAAGACGTGGCATTTATTTGGGCCAGGTGCAGCCTTCCCATGTCGCTACCGCGATCCGTGCTTGAAAGGAACGCGCGCGCCAGAATTTTTCACGCAAGCTGCCTTCGAGCGCCGGCTGCCTTTGAAAAAAAAAACCATAAAGCACGATCGTCGAGAGGATGTGCGCAGTGCGTAAGTGCTGGCGTGTGCCGCTTCCGCTGTGGTTGACAAGATGCTGCTCGCTCCCCCGGTCTTGCTTTTACAAAGATGGGCGCGTGACGAGCCACACAATTAATGGCTGGCACAGGTAAGGGCACCCGGCGAGGCAGCACAAGTGGCCACAGTGCCCCACCGCTGCACGTATTTCACAGCGCACTGCTGTAGTGCGCGGCACGCGAACGTCAATCCTTTGGACTCGCGGAATGTGCTCCGTTGTCTCATCTGTTAGACGCCGCAAGTTGGGCTTGTTCAGCCCCAGGCGTCTCTCGCGTGCCAGCCAAGGGTCACCTCTAATTTTCAGAGCCCGTTAGAACTATGGAAGGATGGTCATCGGTAAAGTGAAAAGAAAAAAAAATAAAGATGGCTGTTGATCCTTTTGTCATAGGGATCGGTATAACACGAAGCTGAAGTGTGCCTTAAAAAGAAACAGTTGAATGTTCAGTGAACAACTTGCACATCGCCATGGGTATTTGGCCTGTATGGCACCGTTTGACATGCATGCACGCACGTTGACGCCACGTGGCGCATCTTCATCCCGACGACCAACGTCGATAGCCATGACTGACCAGCAACAGCGGCATGATCGTTTATCAAGAAATTTGTGCGTATTTCTCGCGCGGCGTAGTGTTGGCGAGCGGCGTCCTGCTGGTAGGTTACTTCCGCGAACGTACCGCGACGTTGATTCCGCGACGTTGATTAGCATGCCCTTTGAAAGTGCGTGGTGTTAAGTGCACCATCTAGCCTTAGAGTTTCTCAAAATTGACTAGAGAAGACTCTGGCGCTGCGATCGTTCAGCCACCATGGGAATGATGGGTAGTACACGGATTTGCCTAGTCTTCGTACTTGCGGGCTTCGAACGCACTTGTGGCTTTGTTTATTGCTATGTTTTGGTTTTCTTTCGTATAAAAGAATGGATCGTTGTGAACTTCGTAACCAGATTTGAATTGGTGAGCCTAAAAAGGTTAAAGTGGGGAAGTGGAACTGCTGACTCTTGCTTAACTTCGTTTTGCGACAAAGCGGATGCAGGCGACGCGGAGCCAAACAGAGCCGAAAGAACGAAGTTTAGACAAATCCGTGTGCTACCCATCATTCCCGTGCTGGCTGAAGCGCCATGCGTTGCAGCTCCCATAGACACTAGCGCCAGAGTTCCCTCAAGTAATTATTTTAGGAAACTCTATGCCTCTAGGTAGTTCGTTAAGATCGCCCGTTCCAGTCTGCTAATAAAATACCAGTGAGTGAGCTCGGCGGGTTTGCAAGCCAGTGGTGCGAGCGGGCGAGCGGAGAGGGCAGCCGAGCGCAGCACGAAAGGACGAGGTGAGCGACGCCCCGCTTGTTTCAGCGGAGCGCACTGCTGCGCCACCTGTTGAACATGCTTCACAATCAGGGCAAGAACGGACAAGGGACAAGAAATGGAACATAGACGAGCGCTGACGAACATAGATCAGCGCTCGTCTATGTTTCCTTTCTTGTCCCTTCTTGCGCTGATTGTGAAGATGCATTACCAAGTAGCCCAATCTCAAACTATGTTGAACAAGGTTGAAGTTACTGTCGATCGAGCAGATGCTTTGCTTCGTCACCTGCCGAATGAAATTGAAGTTATTGCGAAAATGATATTGTAAAAGCATTTTTAATTTTATTAGATTTTATTAAATTTATTGGAGGTGCGGCCGAAGACATGCCGCCGCCGCTTGTGGTGGGGGCTGCCATCTTGGAAAACGCTCGCACGCTCGTCCGCTGCGCACGCTTCGCTGAGGAGACGAAATGAGCGGGCGAGCAGCTCGCTTCGTAAAGACGCTGGCTTTCACAGCGTACCGCGCATGCGCAGTTCGCCTCTCCGTTCGCAAGCCCGCCCAGCTATTGTTCGCTGACGCCTTTATGCATCAGACTCATGTGAGTGCCTTATACCTGTCTGATACATTTTATGATGCCATTCTATAACGTATTCGTGATCGTTAACCGAACGTGTTCCTGATGCACGAGTTTCCAATGGCTGTTTTCTAATGACGTGCCAGTGAGTGAATGCATCAGGTCGAGGTCAAGGACTATACAGCGGTCATGCAAGGCAATATTTAAAGTTGTTTTCGTGGTTCAGTGTAACTGTAATGCAGTGTATACTTAACCCTTTCCAATGCCTGCATATTTGGCTTTCTGTACACGCATGATGACCTTAATCAATATGCATGCTGTAAATAATTAATAAGAAATTCTATATGTGCGTAAACTAGAGGATCGTTTCTGGCGTGCACTAACTAATAGTGATGCAGAACTATCTATGGTACTGTCCATACTATCGATAGCTGAGTCACTATCGAACTATCGATGGTAAAAATACTATCGATAGCGCTATCGATAGTATAAAATCAACAGCGCGAACTCATTGCAGAATAAACTTGGTTCCCCGCGCGCGTGGTACATAGTGGAGCCGGATTATTTATTTTATTTATTTTTTTTATTTATTTACAGTATACTGCGGTCACGAAGGACCATGCAGGTGGGTAACTATACACTTGTACATTTACAAGCACAAATGGAGCCGTAAGGCACACAAGCTCACAGAAAAGGGAAACAAAGCAAACATATCGACATATCTAGAAGTATTACAAGAAACCAACGTAGCCTGTCAAGATAACAAAATAACACAGTTCATAAGAGAGCGACACATACTATAAGATAAAAAAGAAAAAAGCAACCGCACCCCTCACTTCAAAAATTTTTACTCCCGTAATCGAGTGCAAGACATAGCAAGAGGCAATCGTAGAACAAAAAACAAAGTTAACAAGGAGAACTCTTCCCGAAATACGTCGGATGCGTAAAATGCAGTATTTGCAAATTATGAAGTAACACTGCATCAATAAAACACGTAGTGTAGGAAAAGACGAAATGCAAAAGTAAAAGCGAAACGAAAAAAGAAAAGTCACGTGAACATTCAGTGGTTTACTGCATTTCTAAATTAGTAAGTAGCGCACTTTCAAATGCACTTGTAGATTCTAAAGAAACAATATTTTCGGGCAGTGAATTCCAATCAGAAATGGTTCGTGGAAAAAAAGAGTACTTGAAAAAGTTAGTGCGCGTTTGATAAGAAACTAGATTATGTGCATGTCGATTTCTTGACGTGCGTGACAAAAATGGCTGAATATATGCACGCGCATTCACATTCAGTCTGTTGTGATAAAGCAAGAATAAAAATTTAAGTCTTGATATTTTCCTGCGCTGCTCTAAGGTTGGAATCTTATTTGCCAGCATTAGAGATGACGGTGAATCTGTTCTTTTATATTTGTTAAATATGAAGCGTACTGCCCGCCTCTGTACCACCTCGAGCCTATGCTTATATTTTTTGTAGTGGGGATCCCAAACTAAGCTCGCGTATTCAACTTTAGGCAAAACATAAGTTATGTAGGCGAGAAGCTTTGCACCGGAGGACGCGTTTTTCAGTTTGTGCCTAAGTAAGCCACGTTTGCAAGTAGCTGCTGTACAGATGTTTTCGATGTGGGAGGACCATGTGAGTTTGTTGGAGATTGTCAATCCCAAATATTTGTACTCCGTGGCTTCTGCGACGGTGTCATTACTAATTTTATACGTGTATAAGAAAGGTTGTCTTTTATTGCATACGCGTAGCAGCACAGTTTTCTCGGAATTCAGGGACATTGACCATTTTGCGCACCATTCGTGGATTTTCGCTAGACTAGATTTTAAAGAAATTTGGTCTTTTTGGCATGTTACCTTTTTGAAAATCACAAACAGCCTAATTTGAACATCAGGGCACACAGCAGTGGTAATATCGTTCACATGCATGAGAAAAAGAATTGGTCCCAAGACGCTTCCCTGAGGCACACCAGACGTAACTGGCAAGCGCGTGGATGAGTACCCATCGACATCAACAAACTGAGTTCGGTTGGACAAGTACTGTTTTATCCACTTTATAATAAAAGATGGTAGGCCAAAACTGTGAAGTTTGTTTAGAAGTTTACTGTGGGACACACGGTCAAAATTGCTAAAATCCAAAAAGATTAAATCAATCTGACCGGCCAAATCGAGGGTTAAAGCGACTTCGTGAATAGTGGTACTAAGCTGTGTAACTGTTGAAAGGTTTTTACGAAATGCATGTTGGTGATAGATGGCAGTTTATTATGTTCAAGAAATTCGGTTATGAAATGTACGAGTATATGTTCAAGTATTTTGCAGCAGGATGACGTCAGGGATATCGGGCGGTAGTTTTCTTTTTCAAGCGGTCTCCTTTTTTGTGAACTGCCACTACCCGGGCGACACGCCAATCATCTGGAATGATAGCTAGCTTTAAACAGGAACGAAAAATCGCAGTGAGAATGTATGACACAGGCTCGGCATACTGGCACAAAAAAACATTGGGAATGTTGTCTGGGCCGCCTGAAGATCTTTGTTTGAGGTTCAGTTAGAGGGAGAATACACTTTCTACAGATATAAAGTTATCATCAAAATCTGATGACCCAAATGACTGGACGCCGCTTTCGGCTGGAAAGAATACAGAATGGAAGTATATATTCAACACGTCAGATATGCCACTAGGTTCCGCTATAAGCACATCCGCGTCTGTTATTTTGTCTATTTGCTTAGATTTTGAGCTGAGCAAACGCCAGAACTTTTGAGGATTAGTTTTAATAAAACTAGGCAAAGTAATCTCAAAATATTTATTTTTTGCGGAATACAGCGCACGGTGTAATTCTTATCGAAGTTGACGCAGCGATTCATTATTGGCGAGCTTTTTTTTCTTTGCACGTTTAATCTTGCGCTTCAAATGAATAATATTTCTATCAACCCAGGGTTTGTGACAATCTGACTTAATACGCCTCGTATGAACAATATTTTCAATGCACTTATTAACAGTTGCTTTAAACTTATTCCACAAAGTAATACCATCGTGGTCTCTCAGATTATCTGCTAGTTCCCACAGCTCGTCGAGAATCGCCTGATTAAAGTTTTCGACAGTTTTGCTCTTAAGCCGAGTCTCCACGCAGTTATTTAGGGTGCAAGCAAAAAGAACTAATTTATGGTTCGATATACCATGCTCTACACGAACGGCATAATCAGCAATGCTTCTGCTTACAAATAAAAGATCCAGTATTGCGCCGCCCCCCTCGGATTCACGGGTGGTTTCATGAACAACTTGAACTAAGTCGCTTGTCAGCATTATATCTTGTAACGTGTTGTCGAGCAATTGAAATGTAGTGCTGCAAGCCCAGTTTATTGATGGCAGATTGAAATCTCCTGCCATAATCAGGGTTCCGCTAACGTTCGTCGACATGTAATCTGATACGGACAACAAGAATTCAGGGGGTGAAGACGGAGGTCTGTAGACCGCACCCAGTGTAAGTGCATGTCCCCAGCAGTTTATCTTAAAAAAAAGACTTTCATGGTGGTCTACCTGCGGTAGTAATGTAGCTGATAGTGTGTTTTTTAAGATAACTGCGACGCCGCCTCCCCGTGACGTGCGATCACGACGGAAAATATGGTGCGATTTGTCAGCTATTAGGCAGTTTTAGAAAGCGTACGCAAAGCTTTACGTTGGCTTTTCGCGCAACTGCGCATGCGTCATACGCTAACCGCTTGCGGGCTCCCGTTAAGTGACGAAAATAGCGGGCCGCAAACGCTAACGCTAACTTAGCGTACGCTATTCTAAAACTGTCTATTACTTCGTCTGCCACGCCATCATGCAGCCAAGTTTCCGTTATTATCGTGATATGGGGATCGTGGCTAAGAAGGAGGCACTCGATTTCGTTTGTTTTGTTCACGATGCTACGAGCATTAAGATTAAGTATTCTAAGATATTTCGGCCTCGCGCATGCATGGTTTCATAAAGCATTTGACTTTGCGTTCTGGCTGAGATCCACTGATTTGCTCCTAGCCTCAGCGCTATCGCGCGTAATTGCCTTCGGTGCCAGAACTGCTCGATCGTTTCTGTCTTCATCCCATATGTAAAGTACACCATCTACTTTTAGTTTGTCGTGAATCACCTTCTTGCCGTTTGCCCTATCTTCTTTCCCGGACTGCCACAGAAGCAGTCGCTTATGTCGTGTCGAAGAACTGTAATCGTTACTAATCGGTATATTAGTGCCTTTCAGTTTTTTCGCATTCCGCATTATGGTCTCTTTTTCTGTGAAGTCTTGGAAATAGACAACGACTGGCCTATTTTGGTGACTCTTACCAAGATGGTGAATTCTCGCCACCGATTTGCAATTGTGCCCTAATTTTCTGCCAAAATGATCCGAGATCACCTACTCTCTTAACATTTGTTCATCCTCTCCGCTTTCTTCTTGAATGCCATAAATGACGAGGTTAGATCTTCGACTACGATCCTCGAAGTCAATAATTTTTTCAGCCTGTTGGCCCAGCCTTTGCTCAAGTAAAACGATTTTGTTCTGAAGAGTTTCGATTTTTGAAGATTTGTCACGAATGTCTGCCAACATTTTGTCAAACTCATTCCAGCGATTGCTGAGGGCATTTACTGTGGTTTCGGTAACTACTAGTCTATTCCTTATATCAGAAAGTTCTCCGAGTATTGCGGATTGGCCACTTTGAAGTTTCCTAAACATTTCCTCGACAGTAGGTCCGGGATTTTCCTCAACATCGCCGCATAAAATCAGTTTACAAGCACACAAGCAACTATACGCCATCAGTACACATGTCCGTGGGCACGGCACAATCAATAACATACGATCGTCACTTCGTATGTTAGATGAATTCGAACAAACCTGGACAAAAAACAGCGTCGATTTTGTTAGCAGCATGGCCCTTGCCGCATCGCCGTGCCCACTGCCGAAGAACCGTTGCAGGCTTTCTTTTATAAGCAGATCTTGTGACGTCGTTGATGACGGGAAGGGCAAGTGAGTGCTGGTGATTGTGCGCAGAACGGTCTTCCCCGGAGGCAAGGGACAGCGCTGGTAGCCGGAGCCACCCACGCTATCACCCATGTTGAGCTCTGAGCATGTGCCGGTAGTCGATGATGCGACGGCAGGTATGAGCAGAAGGGCCTGGACAAAAAACAGCGATTTTGTTAGCAGCATGGCTCCTGCCGCATCGCCGTGCCACAAGAAAGGGAACATAGACGAGCAACAAGAAATGCTGCTTTTAAATTTATTAATTTATTCAGATACCTACAGCGCCCGATGTACATTATTGTAGGGGGGAAACAAAAAAAAAAGTTCACCGACGATTACGATACTGCTTAATGCGAATTCTAAGCGCAGCTTCGTGTTGGGGCAACGCCAACTGTGTGCGAAGTCTTGGCTATCCGCAGTTGTAGCAGTGTAACGTTCGTTACATATTGCCACAGGAACTGCCCGCGCTCGAGTGCTACGCACACCACCGTGTGCACTGCAGGCGTCGCGAACCAAGCAGCGAGTCGCCAGGCCTGCGCGGAACGCTCACCACAGTGCCAGCGATAAGCTGGAAGAGCGGCCTGTTTGGGGCCCGTTCTAAACTATCTTGGGGCAACTAATACAAGTACACGTGCAAGGTATCGACTACGCCATAAATCATAATTTTTGTGAAGTAGGGATGCACCCACTACGCCATTCTCCGTCTTTCTGCGGATACGCGAGGCACCCGCTACACATCTGTAAGGTATTATATGCATGTTGGTGATGCTGCGTGTGGCTGAAGACGATGGAGAATTATAGCTGAACGCTTTGTAGTGGGTGGGAAGTATTAAACCACACGCTTGTTTCGCAGTTACCAATGTGTGATGTCTGGTAGTTATTTTACTCTTCTGCCACGCTATATTACATATTACATAGGTTAACGCGATTCCTTGCCCGACATGGCGCCTCTATATATATAAGGTCTTTTTGCATGTGCGTTTAAAGCACCAGCGCGGCTCTGTGCTAGAGTACTGGAATGCCACGCAGAGGATGTGGATTCAAATCCCATTCGATCCTGGATATCTTTTTCTCATTTAATTTGTTCATGTCTGTCGGTTACGCCGACGCCCACGGCGAAGCCGCTCAACGCAGGAACGGGCGCCTTTTAAAGATCTGCGCTTCAAAAAGGAAATCATTACAGCTAGTATAATATACAACATCAAGAGCAGCAACATCAGGATTAACAATATATACTGTTGAGATTACAGATAACGTGACATATCTACATTCTAAACATAACATAGCACGCTGAAAATATAAGAATGAAGCCAAGAACAGTACATTACCACATAACTATAAAAAAAATTGGGGGACGCTTAAGCTTCGCCTTTAAGAATTGAACGCGATAGCGATATCCGGCCTCATCCTCATCGCGCTCTGTTTCGCTTGTCATTATGTTCAGTCACCCAGTCACACATACAAACATACACACGACATACCTATAGTAAAGGTAAAGGTTTCCGCCCTCTTCAACAGCACTTTTATAACAGTAGAGAGTTTGAGAATTGGGGACCCAGGACGCTGCAGCCCCCAAGCTGCGTTGGGCAGCCCGCTCTTACGTTCGGAGATCGGCAGAGTTTGAGAATTGGGCCAACGCAGGCTGCGCTGGGTCAAGGGCACGGAGCCCCAAGACACCTTGGGAACCCACGCTAGTTTTCGATTTCTGGGTCTTCGGACGACGCGAACGCAAGAGCCCAAGAGTGGCTTAGGTTCTGCGCATGCGCCCTAGCGGCTCGCAAGCCTGTTGGGTCCCCAAGCTCCTTGGGGCCCCAGTTCTCAAACTCTTTAGTATACCCACTGCGTGTGTGTAAGGAAATACGCGCACTAACGTGTATGCTCTTTGTAATGGTTGGCATGCTTTAAACCAGCAGCAATTACGCGCGTGATACTTTATCGAAGTTGCGATGCACCCACTACGTGTTCTTAAGGGAATACGCGCAGTAATGTGTGTGCCTTTTGTAATGGGTGGCCGGCTTTAAACCACCAACTCGTTATGCAATTCACATGGTCTGATGCCCGATGGCAGTATACGCTTGTACCACGTTTTACTGCGATATTACATCTCTTACTGCGGCACCTGTACACAGGAAGCGTATGTTTGTGAAGCAAGAAAGTTAATTTCAGTGCAGTTCCAAGCAATGAAATCCAGAAAGTGCAGATGGATGTAGCGGAGTGGGTTCCCAGAGTGGAGTCGTTGTTACACATGCCAAAGTTTTAACATGCAGTCAGCTAACAGCTGATGGTGTATCATTGTACTGTTCCCTGGTTTACGATTAGTGTGTGGAAATACTTGTGTGAGGCAATAAAGAAAAAAAAGTGAATCTGTGGTAGAACACCCGCTTGCCACGCAGACGGCCAGGGTTCGATTCTCACTCAAGCCTAATATTTTTATTATTTATTTTATTTGCATCTTTCTCGAATTTTCGGTCACGGACAAGATGATGATTTTTCAATCAAAACGAACGACGCCGACACCGGAATTTCTGCGGAACGAGCTCTTTAACGCTATCGCGTTAAAATTCGACAGATCCCACGCCTTCCTGAGCAAGAACAGCAAGTCGTGCGTCCTTGCGATCGATGTCAAAAGCGCCTTCGACAATGTTAGCCATAAAGCCATACTGCAGAATCTCGAAGACACCGGCTGCGGTTCAAAGACCTAGCGCTATGTTCGAAACTTTCTCACCGGTCGTACGGCTACGGTGGGAATATCCAACCTACGGAGTAACAAATTTGAGCTGCCGAACAGGGGCACACCTTAAGGCTCTGTCGTGTCGCCACTTCTAGTTAACGTGGCGCTCCTCCAGCTCCCCCGGCTTCTCGAAAACATACCGGGCCTGCGTCACGCCATATACGCCGACGATATTACGCTGTGGACGCGGGGCAAGAGCACAGGAGAGCAAGAAAGCTGCCTTCAGGAAGCGGTCGACGTCATCGAGAAATACCTCGACAGATGCGGCCTCCACTGCACACCTGAAAAATCGGAATTACTTGTACTCAAGGCCTGCACGAGAGGAAGACCTCCAACTTGCGAAGCACCAGACCCGTGCGTCACCCTCCACGGGGTGCAAATACCGAAGGTCGCCTCGCTTCGAGTGCTCGGCTTACACCTGCACCGTGACGGATCAGGGGCCGCCACGCTTCCTCGACTTCAACACACGATTTTCCAACTCACGCACCTCGTAAGGAGAGTCGCCAATCGACGCAGTGGTCTGAAGGAACAAGATACCCTAAGAATCGTGCAAGCTCTTCTAACCAGCAGAATCACTTACGGAACTCCATACCTCGCTCTCAAGACATCTGAAGTCGATAAGCTGACTGTGCTCGTCCGCAAAGCTACGAAGCTCGTCATGGGGCTACCTCCGATGGCGTCGACCACCAGACTCCTCAGAATGGGGGCACACAACACCTGGCAAGAGCTGGTAGAGGCACAACGGACCAGTCAACTCGAGAGACTGAGGCTCACGTCGACGGGCAGATCGGTCCTTGTGCGCCTGGGCTATGGGGAGCACTACATGTGCGAGGCAGACCGCAAAGTAAAGGTACCGCCATACCTCCGAGACTCACTGAGCATCGCCCAAGTGCCGCGTAATATGCATCCCGAGTATCATCGGAAACGACGAATCGCTCGAGTCGACATGATCCGAAGACGACACCAGCACGATTCAGACGCTCGCTACGTCGACGCGGCTAAATACCCGGGCAAAAACGCCTACGCTTTAAGCGTAGTCAACACAGGAGGAAAGGAGTTGGCATCTGCCACCGTCAGGGTGCGGAGCTACGAGGCGGCGGAAGAAGCGACGATCGCCCTCGCCACAACGACAAGCACGACGCGCTCGTAGTCTTCACAGACTCCCAATCTGCTGTCCGCAATTACACGCGAGGCCGAATCTCCCTTGAGGCACTCAAAGTTCTGAGTAAGAGCAACACTCCGCTTCCTTACACCTGCGTAGTGTGGGTGCCGGGGCATGAGGGGCTCGAGGGAAACGAAGCGGCTCACACCGCGGCCCGCGGTCACGTCAACCGGGCCTCCCTCACCGCCTCGCTCGAACCGCGGTTAGCCAGCGCTGCAGCAGAAGTGGAGACCGTACCCCCGACGTATAACGCCATACTGCAACACCATCGCCTTGCTCGCAGGGTGTACCCGCAACCTCACCCCAAGCTGACTAAGGAAGAAACAACAGCATTTCGAAGACTGCAAAGCAACACGTACACGCATAGTATCCTGCTACATCGCATCTACTCGACGCTTCATGCATACCACTGCCCGATCTGCGACGTTCCCGACACACTGGCACACCTCATACTCGAGTGCCCGTGGCGCCACCAAGATGCCGATAACAAGCCCGCAACGACCGCACGCAACAACCTCCTCGCCGAGACGTGGGAGGCCAAGATCTCCGCACGGGACCTAGACGACCAACGAGGACTCGTCGCCAGGGCCCGGGAGGCGATCGCAGCCAGAGAATTCCTGGACTAAGGGACCCTCCCACCTAGAGTGACCCCAAGCTCGAGGACACTCTTTTGGCAAATTAAAAGTTTATTTCATCATCGTCATCCCACACCTTGTGGGAATCGGTTTCATGCGAAGCAGCCAGTAGTTCTTTGCTGCATTTTTCGGCTTTGAGCCAAGCGTTACCAGGTGGTTGTTTGTGACAAGCGCCAGTGTGTGTGTCTTCTTCCCTTCGTCCTTGTCTTTTCGCGCCCACATCCAAGTACCATGACAGACCAACAAGCACGCATCCCTACCCTCGTCAGTTACCAAGTGGATTGAGGTTACCAGGTGGATCGACATGTGCATGGATGCACATTGTGAGAATACAAGGCACGCCGACTACACTGATATTTTAACGGTAACTTATGGTCTGAGTGTGTATCAACACTCACGTTACAGCACTGACGTCTGTGCTATCGAAACTAAGTACACGCGATGGCCCGTTGATGCGAATATCATACGTACCTTTCGTTAGTGTATTCCCCCGGGATCGAGCAGCGCTTGAATATAACAGCATGCTGAATCATAGGAATACAAATGTAATGTTTATTCGACTGCTATTAAAGCGGAGCCAACACTAGAACCACAATTGACGTGAACGTGACATGACACCTGTATCGTAGTAGTACATATATAGTGTTTGTTGCTTTGTTATAAAACTAGATAGCCATCATTACAACTACAATTGACGTTGCACCGACATTACGCCTGCGCAGCGTCTTTTTCCAAAGCAGTTTCTAGACCAGGCGTGGCTCTGTGGTAGAATACCTCAGTGCGACGCAGAATGCTTCAATCCGATGCCTGCTGGGATCCTAATTTTCAATGTTTGCATTCGTCGAGTCAACGCTTCCGGTGTCGGTTTTTCTTAACGCTTTCGCATTTAAACTACCCATGTCTGGTCTCGTCCTTCCTTGGTAGATATAAACTGTCAATCACTTGTGGTGCATACCCGCATACCGGGGCCCGTGGTATACGAGTACTTGCCACACGTGTCTGGAGGAAAGGGTTTGACGACGTACGTGACATTATTTTCACGTTATTTATGTCATGGCCATTAAAAGGGTGTGGTGCTGAGCCAAGCCCGTAGCCTGGAATTTTTTTCCGAAGGAGGGCGGGGGGGCTCTTGCTGAAAACCTTGACTATTTGAGAAAAACACATATTTTCATTGTGTAATTTTGGTAACAACACCTACTCCACCAAAATTTCGGGGGGGGGGGGTAGGGGGGGTTGGGCCAAGTTACGGAGGCGATCACGAGTAGATGGATGGGTGGATGGATGGAAGGATGGATGGATGAACGGACGGACGGATACGCCCAAAGTGCCTTGGGCTCACTAAAATGCTTCGCATTTAAAAATTAACAAATGGATAGACAATTAAAGTCTTAATGCTGCATAAATGTCATATGCGATACCTAACGGCGGCAAGTTATCTTTTCGTCCACTTTACTTTCTCCACACTTTATCCCAATTACAACGAATAACATCCCCTATACTATCTTTGGCATTACTGTCTGTTCTCATTATTATGGTGTCCAACTAAGAAACGAGCCCTTAAAAGTAATCGTCTGTCCTTCAATCATAGCGAGGGTCCCGTTCTGGCAGACATGATGCCTTCAGGTAGTATGCGAGGGACTATTGGTCAGCTACCAGCTCGTAAAACGATCACGTGCTACGTGGCGCCAACGGTCAGAAAAAGAGTGTTCCACACTCGCCGCCATGGCTGCGATTGGCGCTGACTAACACTCCCAGGTTTCAATCCACATATATACCCCATAAAGTGGACGGGAGGATGACCGCCGCCGTAGCTCAGTGGTAGAGCATTGGACGCGTTATTCGAACGTCGCAGGTTCGGTCCCTGCCGGCGGCAAGTTATCTTTTCGTCCACTTTACTTTCTTCACACTTTATCCCAATTACAATGAATAACATCCCCTATACTTTCTTTGGCATTATTGTCTGTTAGTTCTCATTAATTTCTGGCGTTGTCGGTGAGCGAATGAAAATCCCGATGCACGCAAAGGCTAAAATCGTCGTAATATATGTAATCGAACCCAGACATTCTGCGTGGCAGCCAAGTATTCTACCACAAAGCCACGCCAGTGCTTCAAGCTCCTTCGGGAAAACATGCTGGGTCAACGTGAATTGCGGTTCAATCGTTGGCTATCCGACTTAAAAAAATGTAATGTCTTTCTTCCCTTTCTCTCTCCGCGCTTCTTTCGCTCTTTATCTTTGTTTCTCTTTATATCTTCCTGTCTTGCTCTCCGTTTTTATATCTCTTTTTCGTATCTGTTTCTTTCTATACCTTTCTCTCTTTTTCTATGTCTTTCTAGCTTCTTATGTACACGCTTAGAAAAAAAAATTCGGCAGATCCTACGTACCGTGGGAGTCGATGTTATGCGAAGCATGCGGCGTGTAGGTGACTGTGGCGTATTCTTTTTTTACTGAGCGACACGTTACAAAATGACCCTAAATATTTGTACAAATTTTATACGCACACTTATATATGTTGAAGAGTCGCATATGTGTTATATAACCAGTTCTTTACGGTTGGGTAACGCTGCCAATGGCAACGTGGATACTACCAACACCAGAAGCGGTAAGCTGATATGTAGTGCTTATACGTGTCCCGAGAACGCACGCACGTTTCACCAACCCGTGTGCATGTGCGCAAGAAGTACTTGAGAGTTCTTGAACAAGGGCATCATCACCGTGATCACTGAGCACCAGCAGCTGGTAACGACTTGTTATAGGATCCGGTCGTGATCGTGGTGACGAGGGGTCCACTTGTAGTGAAGTATGTGGTATAGTAGAGCTGTTGGAATTCGTGGATGCCTCAGTCATTTCGTCGACAAATTGTCTGTCGACAGAGCCGGCGACATGTCGGAACCTGAAGCCACCCGTCGCGTTGTGAGGTATAGGCCGTCGAGGCTCGTAGGCCTGGATAGTGCTACGTAGACCAATATCAGTGGATGGTGTTTGTCGTATTTGTAGACTACCTGGGCGTATGTGGCCTACGTAGCATAGTCTACAAAGCGGCTGTCAATTAATCTGGCGTCATCCTCGGTCAGCATGAGGCCATCGCCCAGCCTCGTAAGGAATGAAGAGGACACTGCGTCGTTCTGGCGGACTAAGTGCGCTTCACGGTGCGGTGATGTGGATATCATATGTAACTTTCGTTAATGTATTCCTCCGGGGTCGAGCAATGCTTAAATATAGCTTGCTAAATCATAGGAATACAAACGTAATGTTTATTAGACTGCTATAAAGCGGAGCCAACACTGGAACTACAGACGTCAATCTGATATGACGCCTGTATCGTAGGAGTATCATGTAGTGTTTATTGCTTGCTTGTAAAATTAGATAGCCAGCATCACAACCACAATTGAAGTTGCACCGGTATACGCCTGCGTAGGCTGCTTTTCCAAACCAATTTATAGACTTGGCGTGGCTCAGTGGTAGAAACCCTGATTGCCACGCAGAATGCTTGGGTTCGATTCCTGCTGGGATCCTAATTTTCATCCTTTCCATTTGTTGCGTCAACACTGCCGATGTTGGTTTTCCTTAACGCCTAGCATTTAGGTTTACAATGTTTCTTCTCGCCGTTCCTGGGTAGATATAAACTGTCAATCACCTGTGGCGCATTCCCGTACACCGCGGCCCGTCGTAAACGGGTATGTGCCACACGTGTCTAGTGGAAAGGGTTTGACGACGTACGCCACAAGATTATAACGTTATTCATGTCATGACCCGGCAGTCATATTCGTCAAATGATCTTACCCTCCCGTGCAAAGTTTGGTCTACACCAAGTTAAGGAGGCGATCATGAGAGCACCCAGACGTAGGCGGCTAGATAGATAGATAGATAGATAGATAGATAGATACGTAGATAGAAACGCTCAAAGTGCCAGAGGTTCGCTAAGAAATGCTTCGCATTTAAAAAGAGTATATCTGACTCTTTTCGGAGAGTTCTGACTTGCCACGTAACGACTCTCTTTGAAGAGGCACGGTCAAGAAGGCAGCCGACAGATGGATACACGGAGTGGGATAGGTTTCAAACAGGAGAAAGTGCCTCAGAGCAGGCTGGCCGTCGTTTCGATATGTGGACCTATCTTTGTCAAACGCGCCTTGTCATCCTTGGCGTGTTAGTTTTAAAGGGTTAGTGTTCACGTCATGTCTAGCGGTGGCGCTTGTCGCTGTTGGTGATTCCAGCCTGGAAAGAGAAAACTCGAGAGAGAAATGGAGCCCTTGCCACATCATCGGTGAATCTTGGTGGGTCAGAGTCGGCGCGCTATAGGAGAGTACCCTGACCCTCTAGGAAGAGTAGAAGGACTCTTATCTGAAGGATCACACTACCACTTATGAGGGAGTCAGACGGCTTTTGCCAGTAACACTCCTACGGGGGTGAAATGACACACATTGTAGCGTCAAACGACTCAACAACTATTTTAAGTTGCTTAGTGGACCCATGCTCTACTTTTGCGCGACTACTGTTGGAAAGAGTGTATTCATTTTAAGCAAGTCCAATAACACTTGCCCTTGTGCCCAGCGAATGCAAAAGAATAGTTCTATTTTAGCATTATTTTAAGAAAACTCGTCAAAATAACACACCTTTTCCAGCAGAGTAATATAGAAAGCACGAAAATATGGTCGGGTATTTCCAATTAAGCAGTTGAGGTATTCCTCATTTGCATGCTTGTATGAGTATAGCCAACTAGAATGTGTGGTTGTGATGCCCATAGTGTCATATGGTGCAAAATAAACTGCAGAAATCGCCATCTCGTTTCCATATTTATTCCTTATGATTATAAATAAATCAAAAAGTGGTGATGGCTGGAGGCATCACACATGTAACTTGCTAGTTGTTGCTCCTGTTCAGCGTGAGCAGCCAGGAAAAAATTTATCTGAAAAGCAGAACGTTATATTATGATGAGAAAACGGAATTGCAGTAAGAGTTTGCAAAACCTACATAATAAGTGATTTGCACAGACATAATGAAGGCTCACAACAAAACAACAAATGCAAACAGGCATGGTAAGAAACCATATTTTTTGCTGTTATCGCGCAGAACACAACTTGCAAACAGTAGCTTTTCTAACACGTCACTTTGCTACAAACCTGCAGCACAAGATGATGCGAGCCCTTTCTAAACAACAAAGGAAATTGGTTTAGGTTCCTTTGCGTGGGTGTCACTCACCTCTTTTCCTACGTCGTTGTCCAACGAAAGCAAATGTGGGATCGACTGCCGGGTTTACAGGGCGGACGCCGCTTTTGATTTTCCCATCATGAGTGGTGAGGCGCCAGACCATAGCGACACCTTCGTTTCCCCGAGTGTGGCTTTCAACTGGAGTCAAGAGGCGGGAGAAAGGATCCGGGATTCTGGGAATAACCAAAACACAGACACTGATTATTTGTATTTAAAACCGCCTTTGTTCAACATGCTGTTACTGTACACACACCTGACACGAGTGTTTCGTTTTAAATAATTTCGCAACGAAATCTAACTTTCACTGTAAAAGAACGCGGGAACCTCATTTCGCAATAGGCACTGGCTATGCATGCACGAATCAAATCACATATTTTCTGAGAAATCGCTACACAATTTGCTTTCAGAATAAGCCCTGCTTTGCGCCGGCATATTCCGACACCCAAGCGCATCCTCCGGCAGTCAGGGGCACGCCATGAGCGGTTACTGACCCCGTGTTTCACAAACGTAACCCATCTTTAAGTACTCAGATAAACACATGCGTGTACGAGCGCCCGAACGAGACCCAGCGCGCGCGGACGCCGTCTGCGTCGAGTTAAGACATGTCATATGCTAGAATTACCGTACATAGCTCCCACAGTCACGTACACTCACCTGATTCTGTTGTAACGCCGAACGTCATAGCAGAGGTAGGCACGCCGTCGAAACTCTCGAGCTTTTCACCTTACCGGCGAGGCGTGTCCAAGTTAAGTGACTACCGCATACGCGCTGGAAACATATCAGCATCTTAAACTACCATCTTTAAGCCAACACAAAACATTATATATAGCGCGTCTAAGTGTTCTTACACAGACTTTTTCTTCACCTTCCCACGCGCGGAAGCACGCTGCACACTCAATGTTGGTGCAAACGTTATGAAGTAAATTAAAGCGCATCTCATAACGACATAATTGTGGCATAACTGTGTCAACTCTTAATTGACCGTTTATTTTGCGATCCGCAACAGCCCCGCGGACGCAAGCTGCCGTTGGAAATGGCTGGCCGCCTACTTCCGCAGAGCTGCAGCAGATGCCCAGCTAAAACTGTATAATCATTAGCTACGAAAGCAGTACACTCCTCGTTAACAGGCGCACTTTGTCCGTGTCCGCAGCTTCATGAATATTCCGCCCTCCAAGCGTCACTGGAGCACGGAGCCTGGCATCGCCGCCACCGAAGATGCGCATGTTCGCCCGAGCACAAAACTACAAGACACGCAACCCGCGCAACCAAGGCAACGCATTCCAAAAGACCGACGAGACTGAGAGAGGAGGCGGAGGCGCCGCGCCATCCCGGCTCCGTCGGCGAGTCATGGCGCCTAACGCGTGATATGTACGGCGTATACGGCGGCGCCTTCATCACGGAAGCCAATTGAAACGCGCTTCACGAGAGTCCAATGACTCCTGCAGAAATGCTAACTCTCTTGTATTGCGATAGCAATTATATGGACACTCTAGGCTGGTTTTTGGCGGTGCCGGTGTCCATCGCTGTCATGTCGCGAATATGTATATGTATGTATATATAAAAGCCACAAAGAAAAATAATTCAGAACAATTTTTTCCGAAGCGCGGAATTGAACGGAGGACCTCTCGCTCCGCAGCTCGCGGCGTTAGACGGATAGGCTATGAGGCGTTTTTTTTCTTTATTGTATAGGCTATGAGGCGTACTTCTTTCAGCATGCTAACGGCAAGCTATTTATATACACTATTTCCTTTAGCGTTTACCATTTACTTCAGCGGTCATCAGCGAGATGGCGCGAGGGGTGCGCTTTAAAGCTGGTCACC
This sequence comes from Rhipicephalus sanguineus, assembly GCF_013339695.2. Taxonomy (NCBI): domain Eukaryota; kingdom Metazoa; phylum Arthropoda; class Arachnida; order Ixodida; family Ixodidae; genus Rhipicephalus; species Rhipicephalus sanguineus. The sequence goes on from NC_051180.1 coordinate 3,552,657, forward strand.
CTGCTGGTTGCTATGCGCGCGTGCCTCCTGCCTCGCCAGGTGCACTTTGCCCTACAGGGCGTGATCGCCTGAGCGCGCGCTTATCTCGTGAGGGGGGTGGTTTGTATGTCTTCTGATTTCACGGCGATGTCTGCGCTGAAGTTACAGAGCGTACGATGGTCACTTCGCTCGCTGCAGCGGCCGCGTTTGCGAAAGGAGCTCGCTGTTCAAACAGAAAGTAGCAAGTGTGACAGTTGTTCGCGCTCGTGGTGTGTATACCTGTGCGTTCGTTCAGTGCGTCCTTTATGTTTGAGCAGCGCGCTTGAAATGTCGAGCTGTGACACGCGATAGTTCACGCTTGTCCTGTGTGTGTTCTTTTCGTGCATCCTTTGTGCTTGAGCGACGCACTGGAAATGTCGAGCTGCTTTCCGATCTTCGCGTTACATTCCGATTTGTTGCTATCGCATTCGTTGCTTCGCCGTTGTGGCGAAACTGTTACTTTTTAGGGGCGAAGCACCTTAGGCTCTAGGCTTTTCCGTTGTGTGGTGTCCGTGCTCACGGCACATCACCGTGTAAAATCCCCATAAAGAAAGCTTAACAATAAACTAATATCAATCATAAATGTGACAGAACAATATAAAACACATAGAAGCACAAACCGTTTATACCAGCCGGCGATTTCAACGTAGGCATTATGGACCTTAGGACCTAGCTTTGTCGTCGACGCTCACTCTCCGCTGTCATGGTGGTTAGAAAACCGTTGCTATGGTCGAAACAAATGTGTGTATGTGAATAAAAAAAGGTTTAGAATAGGGGAACAATAATCATAATTGTGACAGAACGATATAAAACTCCTACCAGCACAAACCCTTTATACTAGACGGCGACTACAACGGAGACATTATGGACCTTAGGACCTAGCTTCGCCCACTCGTCATCATTCACTTCGTGGAGATGCGTTCATTTTTTTTTCTGCTTTTACCTTCCGAAACGGGTCAAATGGATGCCCGAAGAGGTTCACGGTGCCGTGACCCTCTTTTAACTCATAATATTTCAGAGCAGCGTAAAAGACGGGACAAAGGACAAGAAGTTCACAGACGAGCGCTTACTCGCAACTGGCAGATTTATTAGAAGAACCAAGGAAAAGAAAACATACAGAAGGTGACCCAAATGATCTGTGTTATCGCCGCCACGTGGGGATCATACTAACATGCGCAAGGGCAAGAAAACCAAAAGAACCAAGAAATAGCGATAGGTAAAACTCTACCGTCATAATACCAGATAGGCAGCAGCAAGGTAAGCCAACAAAACCAGAAAAACAAAAACACAAAAGCCAAAAAGCGTCTATCTACCCCGCCTCCAAAAAACTAATTTCAGTTCGCGATAGCGCCACTGAAGGAGAGCTGATGCAACTCTCCCCAGCATTCTTAATGAAGAATGCTTCCATAACCTCACGCGCCGCATCTTCCCTGTGCCTAAAAATAACAGTAGTTTTATGAAAAAAAACACGGTTGATCCCTCCGTCATAGGAATCGGAATAACACGAAAGTAAAGCGTGCCCTTACAGAAGGAACTGAATGTTTACCCACTGTCTGCACAATGTATATTGATGTCTGACAGCTATAGCACCGTTTTATGTGGACGTGCCCACTTTGATGATTGGTGCTACATCTCCATCCAGACAACTAACGTCCCTGCTAAATGATTAAACAAAACGCTTGTGGTGGCTGTAGTATTTAACGGTAAAAGCGTATTTAGAGAACTAGGTGTGATAGCCAGAAGAGCGTCGCATATTGGACGCAGAAATTGGTCGCCATCCCGCGGCATGTTAAAATGTGATTGAACACCATGGCCGGACTAGAGGGAAACGCAAAGCGCGTCGTGCCGCCCCGGTAGCCCGGTCGCGATTTTTCTCGGGGCGAGCGCGTGAGCATGGAACGCGCTGTTACAGCCAGGTGAGGCAGGCGTGCGTCGCAGAGCTATTTTTGGTTTGTATTAGCGTGATGCTGAGCGAGGCCGACGCTTTTACGACGCTTGGGCAAAGGTCGCTACCTCGTGGTGTGTTAAGGCATTGACAAAATTCAACTTTTATTAAAAACGCGCCAAATTGGACGGACGCGTAAATGCGTTGCAGGTGCTAGTCGCGGAGGCCACAGCAATGACGAATTACTTTACCTTACCACTCCCAGAGGTCAACACCACCTAGCCGACCGGGAGAGTGGTAGATATAAAAGGCGCGTTCGTAAAGCCTCCAGAGTCTGTGACCGTGGCGCAGTGGATAGCGTGCCCGGCATCTGTTGTTGCGGAACGAGCGGTCGTGGGTTCGATGCCCGTTGACGGTACCTTTTTTTCTTTGCCATCTGATTGTGTATATTTTTTCGACGTCATTTCCGTGACGGAAATACGTCACGGAAGTCTTGGTGGACCCCGGCATAAAACACTTTCGTGTTAAAAGAGGCGTGCATTTGGAACCTTTACAGTGGGCAGCTAGATGTGACCCATAATTGTTACTTAGATTATTTTTATGCTCTCTAAGACGGGTGTTTAGGCAGCGTCCCGTCTGTCCAATGTAACAACGCCCACACGTCACTGGGATGCTGTAGACAACACCTGAAGCACACGGCACAAACTGATTTTGATGCTTCGTGCTGCAATCCCCTTTTCGTGAGGTAGAACTTCTTTCAAGTTTATTGTGAACAGCAGCGCAAATCTTTCCAAGTCTGTTAGGGGCGCTAAAAACCACTTGGACGCCGTAGCGGGCACCAACTTTTTTAGGGGCGAAGCTCCTTAAGGCGGCACCCGTTCGTCCCTCGTAGTCGTCGTGGTCGTAGTAGTGAGTAACAAGTCTTACGCTTTGACCTCCAAGGTGGTGCCGGTGGGAGATTTCTCCTGTGCGTTGTTGAACAATAAAAAATTCGCAGCGTGCGCGTTAACTAAAAGCCGAATTCTTCTGTCTCTCATTCCCCATTAGCGGCCATTGGCATGTTCCAGTAGGAAACGTTAGTAGAAGTAGAAGTGTAAGTGTTAGCTAAAAGCCGACTTCTTCTGTCTCTCATTGCCATTAGCAGCCATTGTTTACCTCCAAGGTAGTGCCTGGTGAGATTTCTCCTGTGCGTGATTAAACAATAAAAATTTTGTTCAAAACGCCGTTGATTGATGAAATAAACCAACGAAAGACGCCAGATGTTTTGTAAAAGCAGAACGAAAGAACGCCAGATGTTTTTCTTAAAGTGTAGTAGTAGTAGTTATATGTAGCCACCTCGCCCGATCGTCAACGGGAGAGGTGGACCGGCAACGGCGCGAGGACCCTACCGTACGAGAGTTAAATCACACTAAAAGACATACTTTGCGGGCGATACACTCTAGTGAGCTTTCAACTTTTCGTGTTAATGTACATGATAAAGAAATTATTTCTACGAAAAACGCAAGGCACACCTTGAGCAATATGTTTGGTTTTGGGACGCTAAATGGAACCATGAGGCGATGCGATGCCGGAGCACTTGCACGATCGCGTTCCGTTGGCTTTCGTTGGGCATGCTACCGACCTCGCGTCGTGGAACGCGCGTCCTGTCTTCCCTCTAGCCTTGCCTTTAAAGCCCAAACCGCATGCACGCGATTTTCGGGCGACAGCGACGAGCGACAGCGACGAGCGACATGATTTGCTGTCGCGGAGGGCCATCCATCGCCGTCGCTTGTCGCGTCGCAGCTTTCTGGAAAACTAGAAAAAATCGCTTGTCGCCCGGAAGTGAGCGTGACGATTTCCGGCAACATGGCAGCATCACCGATCCTCGCTTCGGTTGCAATTTGCTCTTGATGCTTCCAATCGGCGTGTACTTCAATGAATGCAAGTTATAGCCTACCTTCTTTGCAACCCCATCTCACGTGGAGAGCGAGGCAGCGGCCGTATTTTGTCGTTAATTTTGATCGACGGCTCGTTTTGATGTTTCGTTGGTAGCATGCTGCAATGATGGTAGCTTGCTGCAATGTCAGTTTAAAGTGCGTCGTAGCGTCGTAGACGTCGCAGATGCGTAAGATAGCGTGTTAATAGCGTGCGCTTCCGTGCGCCCACTCGAGGTCACAGCAGATACTACTGTCGCAGTTAAACAAAACATTGCAAAAAAAAAAGAAAATCCCGTAATGCTGCTGTGACTTCCTTATCTCACACAAGTCAATAATAAATTTGACATGCTGCCATTCATCTACTCTGTAATTCTTTTTTGCAATTTACCTGCGTGCACGCAATAGTTTTAAATCTAGCAACCATGACACTTTGTCGCGAACATGTGGGTGCTCCCGTCGCGACGCGACATCACGACGGAGCCCGTTTGTCGCTGTCGCTCGTCGCCGTCGCTCGAAAATCGCGTGCATGCGGTTGGGGCTTTATTCGCACAGGGCGAGCGGGGAATGCGGTCGCTCTTGGCGCTCTTTCGCTCGGGAGCGGACTTCTAATGAAGTTGAGGAGGGTGTCGACTTGGGCTTGTTGGTTTGTCATAATCGTAAACTGTTGCGCGGAAAGACGTAGACGGGGAACACAAAAGACACACACGGAGCGCTCCGTGTGTGTCTTTTGTGTTCCCCGTCTACGTCTTTCCGCGCAACAGTTTACGATTCTAATGAAGGGACCACGTAAACCAACAGTACAATAAAAGTTTGATGTTTAATATATACACGATGTTTCACACTCTTTATATTATGTACTGGGCGCATTTCACGGAAGAGTTTCACGGTTTACAGATGATTCCCTCCGTAGCTTCGCCCCACTCACCATCATTCACCCCGTGGATATGCTGTGATTTTTTTAGACAATGGGAGAACTTGTGCACATAGGGAATGACAGCGACGTTTCTTTTTGTGTTTTCATCCTTCTTTTGTGATAAAAACTTCTCTTTTACCTGCTTCAGAAGCTTTTCACATTGGACAATCAAAGTCTGAGGCGGGAAGGCAGAACCCAACAGTCTAACTGAAGGGAGAAGCTAGTGCTAATGAGGTGGCTACATGTTTTAGTGAGCGCTGTAGAGCAGCGCTTTTGCGCTGCTCTAAAATATTATGGAACCTTACCATCTAGCCCAACTGTCGACCTTGCTGCCTCTTTTAACTCTTTTTAGGGGCGAAGCTCCTTAAGGCGGCACCCGTTCGTCCCTCGTAGTTGTCGTAGTCGTAGTGCGTAACCAGTCGTAACGCTAGTACCAGATCTTGACCTCCAAGGTGGTGCCGGTGGGAGATTTTTCCTGTGCGTTGTTGAACAATAAAAAATTCGCAGCGTGCGCGTTAACTAAAAGCCGAATTCTTCTGTCTCTCATTCCCCATTATCAGCCATTGGCATGTTCCAGTAGGAAACGTTAGTAGAAGTAGAAGTGTAAGTGTTAGCTAAAAGCCGACTTCTTCTGTCTCTCATTCCCATTAGCAGCCATTGTTTACCTCCAAGGTAGTGCCTGGTGAGATTTCTCCTGTGCGTGATTAAGCAATAAAAATTTTGTTCAAAACGCCGTTGATTGATGCGATAAACTAACGAAAGACGCCAGATGTTTTGTAAAAGCAAAACGAAAGAACGCCAGATGTTTCTAAAGCAAAACGAAAAGACGCCAGCTGCTTAACGAAAGACGCCAGATTTTTCTAAAGCAATGGTTTTCTAAACAATGAAAATTCACAGCGTACATGTAAAATTAAAGTGAGATTAAAGTGAGCTGCAAGTCGTCATAACTCATCGAACCTTTAGTATAAACGCGCCCGATCTCACGTCGGTGATGATGTACTGGGCAGAATTCACGGAAGATTCACGGTTTACCGATGAACCTCCGCAGCTTCGCCCACTCATCACCATTCACTCCGTAGATATGCTGTGATTTTTTTTCTTAGTATATTTATTCCGTTTATTTATCTCTATTCTCTCTTTCTATTGCTTTTAGGGGCGAAGCTCCTTATAGCGGCACCCGTTCGTCCCTCGTAGCGTAGTATGTAACCAGTCTTACGCTTTGACCTGCAAGGTGGTGCCGGTGGGAGATTTTTCCTGTGCGTTGTTGAACAATAAAAAATTCGCAGCGTTAGCTAAAAGCTGACTTCTTCTGTCTCTCATTCCCATTAGCAGCCATTCTTTACCTCCAAGGTAGTGCGTGGTGAGATTTCTCCTGTGCGTGATTAAACAATAAAAATTTTGTTCAAAACGCCGTTCATTGATGAAATAAACCAACAAAACACGCCAGATGTTTTGTAAAAGCAAAACGAAAGAACGCCAGATGTTTCTAAAGCAAAACGAAAAGACGCCAGCTGCTTAACGAAAGACGCCAGATGTTTTCTAAGCAATGGTTTTCTAAACAATGAAAATTCACAGCGTACATGTAAAATTAAAGTGCGCTGCAAGTCGTCATAACTCATCGAACCTTTAGTATAAACGCGCCCGATCTCACGTCGGTGATGATGTACTGGGCAGAATTCACGGAAGATTCACGGTTTACCGATGAACCTCCGCAGCTTCGCCCACTCATCATCATTCAGTCCGTGGATATGCTGTGATTTTTTTTTGTCTTTATTTCTCTATCTCTCCTTCTCTCTTTCTTTATCTCATTCTATTTTATCTTCCTCTCTCTTTCCCGTGTTTCACGTGCTCCACTTCGCCGAGCAGAGTTTCCGTTTAGCGCTCACACCTGCTGTACTATGTAGTGGGGCTTGCCCGGTTCCGGTGGCGTTTCTAGGAACGGAGCACGAGTTGCTTAAGCAGCTTCGCTGTTCAAAGCGAGAAAGTGGGCGTGCGAAAGCTGACCACAGTGCATCAACAAATATATTGTAGCGTCATCATCAATGCGGCCATCGTCTCGGCCAGGCTTGTCGTCGCCCTTCATTGATAATCACCTCGTTCATTGCATTCGCCGTCAGCAAAGACTAACACTCAAGGAAACAACTGATTCAACGAGAGATTTTGCCTACTCCTTACAGCCTCTTAAAGAACGAAAAAAAAAAACGTGGATGGCCTCTTCAGAATAAAACCGTGTCTGTGCTTAACACGTTCGGAGATAATTTGTAGGTTTGTGCAAGAATCCTTAATTTCCGCTTTCGTTTTAACACCACACAGGAAAAACGCACTAATGACGCTTACTTATGGTCTATTACGTGATGAGAAAGTACCGTCGGCTTACACTTGTAGTTATTTGAAATGACGGCAGGGTCTTACCAGGAAATATATAAGCCGAGGAACTTGGTCTCATGCTCGAAAATGCACGCACGAAAACAAATGTGAAGAACGCTGGCGGTGTTTGCAAACGCGCGCAGGAAAGGCGCAAATGTGCACCGCTTTAAAAAAAAAATGCCTTTTGGCGATTAAGACCGAATGTCATAGCTCGCTAGAACACCTTATTCGAGTGATTAAGCGGGAAGTACAGAACGTTCTCGCACGGATGCGTGGCTTTAGTTGACGGATCCGGCTGCGCTGCGGGGCTAATAGTGGCGACCTTCCAGCAGGGGTCTTAATCCGGCTTGCAGCTTGAGAACGGTGGCTGTGCTTCGGCGTGGTTGCGCGCGATCAGTGTCTCTGGAGGAACGAATGTGCGGCAGTTACATTTAATGAAAAGCTAACTCAGGAGGGGTCGTTACCTAAGCCGTTTTTTTTCTTTTTTAATATCTTGGCAAGACTCCTCGCGCACTTCTCAAGCGACGATATAGGTGTGCTGCGTCTGAAGACGCGAATAAATGTAATACGTGTGTTTTCGTTAATGGTGATGACGTGCTCGTGCAACTCCTTAATATGTTGGTTCTGTTTCCCGCTATTTTTCGTGGAAATGTTCAGTGAGTTGGTACGCAGAAATAGGTATGGTAAGTGGCTTGGTGACAACGATTATGTCCATTTGAAAAGATCAGCAGAGCAACGCTGTTATCTATTTTGTATGACATAGTGAAAGTAGCAGAAGACTTCTATTTTGAACTACACAGTGCGCAGATAAAGAAGACAACCTTGAGTTAAATTAAACGCTAACAGGACTAATAAAGTTCTATGTAAAATTATTAATGAGGTTGGAAAAACCATGCGATATATGTCCCGCTGGAAGGCGCTGAGGAAGACGCGTTGACAGTTGCTTTGATCAAAAATCGCGTATGTATTATATTCAAGATGTTTGCGACTACTTTGCACACAATGCCGTAGGGATTCTAGTGGACCGTAATGTTGAAAAAACAAACAAAAAAAAACTTTATAATAATACACCGGAAGGAAGACGTAAAACACACAAGCAATAATAGACCCATCTGCTTACTTTGAGTTTCATACAAAATATTCCCGAAGGTAATTTCAAAAAGGATAAGAGAAACGCTTGACTTCAACAAACGTATAGAGCAAGCTGGCTTCAGGAAGGGGTACTCTGCAATCTGTCATAGCCATGTGATCAGCAGATAATTGAGAAATCTGCTGAATACAACAAACCCCTCTATATAGCTTTCGAAGTAGGAAAAAGCATTCGACTTTGCAGAGATACAGGCAGTTTTGAAAGCGTTGCGTCACTAAGCAGTGCTTGAAGCGTCAGCATCTTAGCCAACAGCCCAATGTCACCGTTCAGCGACCTTGCTTCTCCAAAAGAAAAGAATTGCGGTTGAGAAAGGAGTCAGGAAAGGAAACACAATCTCTGCAGTGTTGTTCACCATATGCCTAGGAGTACTTGAACGACAGAATTGGGAAGAAAGAGGAATAAAGATTAAGAGAGAATATGTCAGCAACTTGTTATTTGCATATGACACAGTGCTCCCCAGCAATGATGACGACGAATTGCAAGAATTGATTAGATGCCTAAACAGAGAAATAATTGAAGTAGGGATGAAAATTATTGTGCAGAACAAAAGATTGCTCAATAGCGTGGCGGAATGCTCGCGATTAGCGACTACCTGACTCTAGAATCGGTGAAAAACACAGCATATCCACGGAGTGAATGATGATGAGTGGGCGAAGCTGCGGAGGTTCATCGGTAAACCGTGAATCTTCCGTGAATTCTGCCCAGTACATCATCACCGACGTGAGATCGGGCGCGTTTATACTAAAGGTTCGATGAGAGTTACGGCGACTTGCAGCTCACTTTAATTTTACATGTACGCTGTGAATTTTCATTGTTTAGAAAACCATTGCTTTAGAAAACTTCTGGCGTCTTTCGTTAAGCAGCTGGCGTCTTTTCGTTTTGCTTTAGAAACATCTGGCGTTCTTTCGTTGGTTTATTTCATCAATCAACGGCGTTTTGAACAAAATTTTTATTGTTTAATCACGCACAGGAGAAATCTCACCAGGCACTACCTTGAAGGTAAACAATGGCTGCTAATGGGAATGAGAGACAGAAGAAGTCGGCTTTTAGCTAACACTTACACTTCTACTTCTACTAACGTTTCCTACTGGAACATGCCAATGGCTGCTAATGGGGAATGAGAGACAGAAGAATTCGGCTTTTAGTTAACGCGCACGCTGCGAATTTTTTATTGTTCAACAACGCACAGGAGAAATCTCCCACCGGCACCACCTTGGAGGTCAAGATCTGGTACTAGCGTTACGATTGGTTATGGACTACGACTACTACGACTACGAGGGACGAACGGGTGCCGCCTTAAGGAGCTTCGCCCCTAAAAATATGTATGACTAATTACGGGGACCTACTTATTGAAAGAAAAATGTATCGCTGTCCCGATAGCGGAAAAGCTGAATGTGCATAGAATCATTGTATATTGCATTACTAATATACGGAGGAGAAACTTTGGGGATAACAAAAAAAAGGGAGGAGCGCAAGAAAAACACGGACAAAAAAGGAACACACACACATTCAACAAGTTATTCGTGTAATCCAGTCACTTGAGTGAGCACATCAGTGCGCAGAAGTCCCAAGTCACTACGATTCAAGATTCTTTCAAAACGGCGTTGTCACACCAAGCAGACTCTTTTTAAGGCGCTAGCTGCTAGAGCCATAAGGCTCTACTAGAGAGGACCAAGGTGGTAATGTGGGCGTGTTGGTTGCGCATTTTTATGAACGGTAAACGCGCACTGGAGATTATCACACAACGAAGGCGCACACACGTAGCGCGATGTGTGTCTCATGAGTCGAATAAATTCCGGCAGATCCCGTGCATTGTGGGAATCAATTTCACGCGAAATATTTAGCGATGCCGCATATTTTGGATTTGGCCGAGTGTTACGAGGGGTGGATTGACGTGCAGAAATTGTGCCATTTTGTGCACACCGTGGGCTTACTAGGCACATTGGCAACACTGCCGGCACTCACGTTAGAGCACGGTCAATTTTATTGAAACGAAGTTCACGCTACGCGGTGCGCTGATGTGCATATCATAATCAGCGTTCGCTGGCATGTTCCCGTGGAGAACAGCAACGCTTGACTAGATCTTCCGGAGTCATAGGAATATGTATCCGATAATTATTACGTTGTTATAAGAAAGTACCACCAACACTACAACTACAATTGACGTCAGACATCCACACTGTTGTTAGGCAACCGTCACCATAACTGCCCATGGATGGATGGATGAATGACTTCATTGAGGAATAAGTTGAAAGTTGCGCAGTGTGTGTCCTGTCTCTTCCCTGTCCGCGTCTTCAAAGCGCACCCACATCGTGGACATGCAGAACCAACTAGCCCAATTAAGTGTACTGGAAAACTTTACTGAGGTCCTTCGGTGCGCGCGATTAGCACACGTTGGAGCGTCTGTCTTTTGGATTTCGCCATGGACGTGTGCAGCGGCGGCCGGGAATCGTGCCCTCGCCCTCGAGCTTAGCAACGTGACACTTTCCGTGCTGGTAATTTTTTAAGACACTTTGTGTAGGCTAAACAAGAAAAAGACACACCGTTTGTTATAGTTAGAGATTTTAGAGCGAAAGCTGCTATGAGATAATTTCACCGGCCGTTTTTGGCGCCGTAGTTGTCCGCCGCCGCCGGTGTCCGTAACCAGTATCGCTCGAAATCAGAAAAAAAAAACGAAATAAAACATTCCAGGATGGAACGAGGTTCGAACCTGGGCCCTCTGGGTGGGAGCCCAGTATTCAACCTCTGAGCCATGCCGTTGTTTGAAACTGCTTTGCAAAAAGGTCCTATACAGGCTTCATGTCGGGAAGGAACCACATTAGCATATGCAATATCGCGTGGTAGAAGAGTAAAATAAGCACCAAGCGTCGCACAACGCGAATTCTGTAACCAGGCGTCACACAATGCGAATTGCGCAACGAGTAGGTTGTTGAATGCTTCCAACCATTACAAAAGGCTTTGCCATATTTCTTCATCGTCATCAGGCACAGCATCAACAAAGTGCGCATAATGCCTTACATGCGTTTAGCAGGTACCAACGCTCTCCGTAGAATGAAGAAAAATGGCACAGTGCCTGCTACCCTACTTTTCAAAAATTACAACGATTTATAGCATAGTGGGTTCCTCGCGAGTGCACTTGTATTGGTTGCCAAGGGAGCCCATAAGCGCATGATCCACTTCCTCGGGGTCTCAGGAAAGTTATTCGCCCCCCCCCCCCGTCTCTCTCCCACGTCAACGGATGTTATACAGCATGGCGGGAGAGGGAAATAGCGACCGGGCGTCACCCAATGCAAATTACATAACTGGTGGGTCCTTTAAAGATTCCAACCCATTGCAAAGGGCTGAGCCATAATTCTTCATCGTCATCAGTCGTCGCGTAAACAAAGTGCACATAATGCCTTACAAACGTGTAGCTGGTGCCTCGCTTCTCCCCAGAATGACGAATAATGGCTTAGTAGGTGCTTCCCAACTTCACAAAAATTGTGATTTATGGCGTAGTGGGTACCTTTCTAGTGTACTTGTATTGTAGCCCCAAGAGAGCTTAACGGGCTCTAGAAACGCTGCTCTTCCAGCTTTCGCTGTGACTGTGCTGCGGTTTCAGCGCAGGGCTGGCGTTTTTAACACGAAAGTGTTTTATGCCGGGTCCACCAAGACTTTCATGACGTATTTCCGTCACGGAAGTAGGTCAGCAAAATGAATGCCATCAGATGGCAAAGAAAAAAAAACTTATAAGAAAAATATCGAACCCATGACCTCTCGGTCCGCGACGATGGCTGGCGGGCGTTTAGCCCACTGAGCTACCGCCAAACACATTACGGAGGCGGCATGAACGCGCCTTTTATCTTTCGCACTTGCGTCTGGCAGTGATCATCGATGGATGGATGCTATGAGCGTCCCCTTTATAACGGGACGGTGACATCTGTGCCACCAGGCTCGAAAAAAAAAATACAGCATATCCACGGGTGAATGATGAAGAGCTTGGGCGAAGCTCCTGAAGCAATCATGGTCTCGGGATTCGCTTCTCGTTAAGCCCGTTTCGCAGCGGCGTCCTTGGCGCGCACCGTCACGGGATCCGCCTGGCTGCCGCCAAGCGAGCGCCCGCCGCTGCGTATCGTCCATGCTCCGCCAACGATCCGACACGTACGGCGACGATCCAGGAGAATGAGAGAGGCGCTCGCTCCCCGCGCAGCCCGCGCAGCAGCCAATCGGAGAGCAGCGGCACTTCCAGCGCCATCTATTGTCGATTCGCACAAGCGCCATATTGCACACAATTATATTGGACCAACGCCATCTAGGAAATGAGACGAGAAATGGTGATGACAATGGATGGATGGATGCTATGAGCGTCCCCTTTGTAACGGGGCAGTGACATGTCTGCCACCAGGCTCGAAGAAAAAAAAAAAGCTTCCTTGTTTTATGTTGGCCTAATACCTTATTTACATTGATTAAATCTATGTTATTATACCAAAAAATATAAATTCACGGTCTATCTCTCTGCCTCTTAAGGCAGAATGACCCTATTTTCCCCCCCATTATTTATTTTTGTTCTTTATCTCTACTTTTCTGCCACCAATACTCTAACCGTCTCTTACTTATTTCTATCGCGGACGTGTTCAGCTTTCCATTGTTGTCCCTAAAACCCAAGGCTTCATGTAGACTCGTGCCCACACGTATACCTGGGTGAATATCGCCACATTCAATCAGTACATGTTCCATCGTTTCCTTAGTTCCTCCGCAGCATGTACATTGTTCTTCTTCGTTACTGAATCTCGCTTTATAACTACGCGTTCTAAGGCAGCCCGACCTTGCTTCAAACAGTAAAGCGCTTCCCCTTGAATTATCATAAAAACTTTCCCTCTTTATTTCGTTTTTTCCCTTTCGGTAGTTACTCAGAGCCGGCTTCTTTTCCATCGGTGCCATCCAATAAGTCCTCTCCGCCTCTCTGACCTTCCGCTTAATGCTCCTTGCTGCCATATCGCCCGCACTGCTAGCCGTATATTTACTGGTGAGCCTCCTAGTTCTTTTTCTCCACTGCGTGTCAACGCTTTTTCTATACAAATACCTGAAAACCTTCTCTGCCCATCTACTCTTCTTCATTTTCCTCAGCCTCTCTTCGAATCTCATTTTGCTCTGAGCTTCCCGCACTTCAAAGCCTGTCCATCCCATATCACCCTTTACAGCCTCATTTGTCGTCTTCCCGTGAGCGCCCAACGCGAGGCGGCCCACCGTCCTTTGATTTACATCCATTCCTGATTGTACCTCTGACTTCATGCACACCACTGAGTTCCCAAATGTAAGCCCCGGGACCATCACACCCTTCCACAGCCCCACACCCGACACAGATCGTGTACAGCGCCATCTAGAATATCGTCCCTGAACTGCAGTTTGTATGTACTTCTATGAGACAGCGCCATCTATTGCATCATACGGGAGATCCGTTTACGCCGGACAACGGAGACGTGACAAGGTACGACTAAGAGGAGCTACGCCCCTAAAAACGCGCTGTTGCAACGACCGTCCCATTCGGCGCGTTTCCAATACAAGTTTAATTTCATCAACGCTTTAACACACCGTGTGGTGGCGGTTTTAGCGCAAGCCTCGCTCATAGCATCCATCCATATCGACAAATGGCTCTCCGACGCTCGCCTGGCTGTCGCTCCGCGTTCCCTGCGCGCCCTGTGAGATGTAACGTGCAGGCTAGAGGGAAGACCCGAGGCGCGTAGCGTTTCTCTTCGCATTTCGCGACGCTTTGAAGGAGTGCATATCGAGCATTAGTGTTTATTGTGTGCTTGTTGATGTCATCTTTGCGCGGGATTCACCACATGCGGAGTCTACGTATACGTTAAGAACTTCAGCTACCACAAGGGTTAAATCAGGATCATGGGCGTTTGTCGTCGTTACGGAGATGTGCCACTAGGCGTCAACGTGAGTGAGATGCGGCCACATCAACCGGTGCTATATCTGCCAAACAACAGTAGACATTGTACACGCTCTCATATACCAATACACTATAAATTATAAACTACTTCTGTGACGACACTGTGACGACACGTTTCACTTCCGTGTTATACCGATTCCTATGACGGAGGGATCAACCAACCATTTTGTGACTTGGCATACAAACGCTCTCAAACGTGCTGCAGCGATCACGCAGTACAGGGCGTAAATAAATGTATTTCATAACTGCCCATGAATGAGGTGGTCAGTGGCAACGAGCCATTTATGACGGCCCGGTCAGGCATGACGAGATCCGAGCACATCGAATGTCTTCAGCCAAACACCGGCATCGTCTTGCAATGCGCTGAACGGCGATAGTTCCCAAATAGCCAGTGATGGCAAGGCGGCAGGCCGGAACCCGTAGCTTAACGGTGCCAGGCAGTCGACATGGCGCGACAGTTGCGCTATAGTGCCTAGAATATAGTTGCGCCTCACCCGACATTTGCGCATGAGCGGCGCGACGCAGCCGGGTGAGGCGCACGAAGAGCCTGGTGTCACCTCTGCGAAGTATGTGGCTGTTGCTGCCGCAGCACTTACTGCGGCGATGTGCACGGGAGAGCGATCCTGGCCGGCGTCCCTTGGCTGCTCAGGTGTTGGCAGGCTACTGAGCATGGAATGCAGGACATGGGAAGCGCGAACGGCATCCTCGAGATGCAGGAGCCGTGCGTACTCTTGTCGTGAGGTGGTAGCATGGCTCCTGTCAGGTCGTGCCCTGGAAGCACAGAGGAGGGTAGACGCCGTCCCCGGTTGGTGTGATGAGCAGCAGAAGCGCGGCCGCTCAGACGACAAGGAAGCGTGGACGGTGTTCGTTAGCAATATGACCCGGTTAGCCGAGACCGACGACGGCGTGCTGCTCCAACCTCCAAGTTAGGGTTCACCAACGATTTGTGGCTGCGCCATTGTCATGAACGAAAGAGCAGCCGTTCGTCGAGTTGGTTGGTTCCTGGAAGAATGGATCAACGCACCACGGGGGATCAGCCATAGATCTACCTCGGGGGATCGGCAGTAGAGTTTATGAAAGTGCTAAAAAGATCAAGCTGTTTTAATTTGCTACTTGGTTGGTTGGTTGGTTCCTTAGGGGAATAGCTCAACCCACTACGGGGGATCGGCCACGAAGCGTGCGGCAGTAGACTTTGTGAAAAAGTAAAATAAAAGGAATATGCGAAAAAGATAATTTATAATAAAGAAAATGTTGGGGCAATTTTGATTTTTTCCTTTTTTTAATGAAATGTTAATTAAACGAGTGTTTGCCACTGGTCTTTATTTGCTTCGTGCTAGCTGCCCGCGTCCCGCTGTCGTTCTTCTTCATCGCAATAGATAGGTATCACCCGCTACGGTGGTCTAGTGCTTAAGCTGCTCGATCCGAAGGTCGCGGGATCGAATCAAAGCCGCGGCGGCCGCTTTTCGATGGAGGCAAAATGCTAGAGTTCGTGTACTTAGAATTTAGGTGCACGTTAAACACCAGATGGTCAAAATTTCCGGAGCCCTAAACTACGGCGTCCCTCAATCATATTGCCAAGCGCGCTTATAAACTTTATCTTGATATTTTCGGGTTTAATTTCAGCCACAAAAACTGTTAGCAACGCTGGGCGCAGAGGATGCCGCTATGTTTGGGAAGATTTGCGATCGTTTGAGATCATTCTGTTTAGACTACGCGCAGGACGCGAATAGTCAGGTTTGTTCGATGACTGCTTTATAAAAGACGATGCCCTCCGTCGATAATCAGATTATTGATGGCCGACGCTCTGTTCGCCTCTATCAGTGTAAAGCATGTATTGCGTGTACTTTGGCTTCGTATCCCAGGCACAAGTAGTGCCAAATAAAAAGTTTCGTCTTGAACCTGCCGACTGCTGCCTTCTTCAACTTCACGACCACGCGACGATATTGTGGTTTTGGGACGTAAAACCCCAACAATTCGCGAAAGAAAGGCCCTTTCTTCGCGAAGAAAATGCATCTCGTTTGAAGGGACACCAAAGGCAAATATTAAGTCGACGTTGATTGTTGAAATAGCGGTCCAGAAACCTCGTAGTGCTACTTTTGTTCCACGGAAGTGCTTGTTTTGAAATAAAATCACGTTTTAGAGGTCCGCATCGCGTTAGCGCACTTCAAATCACCCGCCTGAAAGCGGTCTTTCTCACGTCACTGTTGCCGTGCCCAACGTTGCCCGCCTTTACTGCGCGGTGGCGTGCACTGGCGGCGTGCACCATTCGGGCATCCGTCAACATCACATGCATGCGGCATTTTGTCGAACTTTCTGTCAGAGCGACTTTCACGAGCGCGCAAAACACACGCGGCAGTACGCGATACCGAAACTACCACTGATACGCGACCGAGTGAGCGAGGCAGGGCGCGGGGCGAAGCGCAGTTCGGCGAAAAAGGAACCTTTGAACCACGCGCGCCGTTCCCCATGGCAACGTCCAAGAGGCTCTTTTTTCCATGAATCAAACAGAAATGAATAAGCAGCATTTGATTACATCTCTTGATGCACGGAAGGTTCTTTTTATATTGCAGCTAGTTTGATTACGAGAGCTAATTGTAGTCGAACTCTCACGTAATCGGGATCATTTCCAAAATTTCCCGCTCGTGGCGCTCATCGTGTGATACATTTAGCCTAATTTCTCGGTAAGTAGGGCACTGCTGTTGGTAATATTGCCGTTTTAGACGTATAGCTTTCACTCTGACATAAATTGTTATTTGCCTTTAGTGTCCCTTTAAAATGCGACGTGCGGAGTTGGCAACGCGAGCGATGCCAAAATAACGCGCGTGACATCAATAACTTCTTTTTGTGACGTCATCGCGACGTCAAATATTGCCAAATCTGCGACGCTATAGTGACGTCATGTCATAACGTCATCACAGAACATCGTCGCTTCGTCAAAGATGGGTCGATCCCGGAGGGAGTGAAACCTTCAGGTGAAATGGACGAACAATGCAATGGACTGAAAAAGTAAAAAAAGAAAGAAAAAAAATGCCCCCACCTCCCCGAAGGGAATCGTGAGGAAATGCGAATGGATTTCTTGCGCCAAGAGTACACGGCGTAGTAATTTTAATGGCGTAAATTAATGACGCCGTCAGACTTTCACCTTCACCGACTTCTGCCATCGCCTTGAGAGGCGCCCAGCCAGCGAACGGTCGAGAGTGAGGCGCGCGCTTCGCTCCAGCGGACGGGATAGTGGTGCGCGGGGAGGAGAGAGAGCGAACGGCGAGAGAAGGAGCGGCGAAGCACTGCACCTACCCTCTCCTACGCTCTCTCCACACACGCGGGAGCTCTGCCGAGCTCCTGCGATGCGAGCGCCCTCACACACCAGAGCGCGCTCCTCCTCTCCACTCACTCTCCGCTACTCCGCCCGCACCACCTGCTCCGGTTATCTAGGGGCGAGGATAAGCTGGCGCGCCCGCAGCTGTTGCTATGGGAGCGGGAGTGAGAGCGGAGAGAACACCTGCCGGCGCGCGGACACCGACGCCTGACATAGCCCGACTAATACCCTTGTTATACCCTTGTTACACGGGCACGCTAACCTCAGTTACGGCAAACCTTCGTTCCCTTAAACCGCAGTTACATCCAGTTAGACGGAAAGCCTAACCACAGTTATCCCACTAACCGTGGTTGCTCCGAACTGAGGTTGACCCCATCAGTTAAGGGAGCTAACTAACAAAATGGCGGCACCCAAGTCGGTGGTCGAAGGCATGGAGGAAGGAAAGCTCAGGAGATGCCCTATCGTATCCCAATGCATTGCGAAAAGTGTGGCGGAAGTGACGTGAGATTTATGGGGCAAACAAAACAGCAGACGCCCCGCGGCGTGCTCTCCGCGGTGGTTCGCTTCTGCTCAAATTTGTAGTCCCGGCGTAAGCTTAGCGCGTATTGTGCGGTTCACACGTAGTAAAACGCTGCAAACAGACGTTTACCAGGCTGTTCGTGCGTGGTAGGCCCGAGCACTGCGTGCTGAAATTCTTCGTGGAGCGTTTTTGTGCAACAGTACAGAAAGCTTGTACCGGTACTTGCCGTAATCGAAAACATTCAGCCCCTCCATTACCGTATGCGAACTCACCTAGCAGTGACTTACGGGTTCCGCTGGGCGTTAGATTTTTCTTTTCCTTTCTCGCAGCCCGATTTCCCGATCTATTTCCCGATTAGCAGTTCTTTGCTCGTGTATATGGAATGAGCGCAGTAGCTATTCGGCGCAACGCCAACCCATAGTTGACGTAACTTCACGTCGAAAAGAGGACACCGCTGTATTGTATAGGCGATCGTGCACGTAAAGTTTGTAATTCCAGTGCGCACACAACACAAGCACGCAGCGAGCGCACACCGAACAATACATACATCACGTAGTCCGATAATAACAAAAGTTTATTGCCCTTTTGTTGAACGACACAGCCTCTAAAACGTACGATGCCTTCAGCGCATGTTACGTACCGCGCGTCAGACGCCAAAAACAAAAGTTCACGTGAGTACTGAGTTGACAGAATGAGTAACAAGCAACATAGCGCACATGCGAGAGCTTCGCACGCAAATACCATGCCTTAGTGATCAGCAATGAAGCGAACGTATCCGTACACATGAAAAGTGACAGCCGGTACTGTCCGCAGTGCACGCGTTTTGCACCGGGTATACGAACAGCTGGGCATTGCGTAGCTTTCCTAAAGAACACACAGGAAGAGCAGCATGCGCGAATCGACTACACCGCTTGCACGGCGAAAAACAAACAAACAAAGAAAGGCTGCAAAGTTTCGCGATGCGCGCATGCGCTTGCAAACGTCGCGACGGAAATCGCGAAATGTTTCACTGCGCCTTCGCTAGGAGGCGATGCGGGTGTTTGCGATGTGGAGGCTTCACGAATGTGACGGCAGGGCCTCTCCTTAGTATTGAAGTCTAGGGTTTGACGAAAACTCGCCTGGCGAGGAAAAATCGTGGTCGATGAAAACGTACACTCGCCAAAATATAGCAACAACAGAATTGACGTTTCGGCGCCCAGTACGGGTGCCTTGTTCACAATGAACGAATGCATGCTGGTCTTTATTATATATGCGTCGAAAGGCGCAACGCGCTTGCGTATACCTCAGGGAGTGGACCCCGTGTCCGATTTATCGTGTTAGTAGTTGATTGTATGCAAAAAGATTCGATGAGCAGGCGGGATGATAACTTTTTCTCTTCTTCGATGATGGAAGCCGATTGCCAATCAAGACAGTGTCCAGTTTTTTCACTATGTTCTGCCAGAGCGTTTGAAATCGTGTGCCCTTTGGCTAGATCATTACGGTGCAGTCTTCTTTACAGTTTCCAGTCTCGCCTATGTAGCACACCTGGCACGGAATTTTGTAGACGACGCATCTTTCCTTTTCAAGACGGTCTTTCACTCGAACGAGTTGTTGTTTCAGCTTGCTTGAGGGGATGTGGCAGACTTGCACTTCATAATCTTGAAATATTCTTGAAAGGGACTCGCTCACGCCTCGTGCATAGGGGAGTGAAGCCCGCTTCCTCGTTGTCGTTGCCCTGGCAGAGGGGGCAGCTGCGCGCCTTTCTTCAGTTTTTATAAAACGACTGGGGTAGCCATTGCCGATCAGGTCCTGCGTCGCTCTCTTCAACTCAGCTCTTCCTTAGTATTCCTTCCTCCATGGTCGAAGGCGGCGTGGCTCCACTGGAGGCTGAAACGTATTCCCAAAAGCAAGTAAACTGGCCATTCTCAAGAACAGAAATGCTGACACGCGAAACAGTCCGTCAAAACAAACCACGCACCAAACACGGCGATACCAGACGTATCAAGCAACGGATTGTCTTGGCTTTCGCACTGACCGTAAGTTGACTTCGCCCATAGTTGCGAGACTAGCCCTTAAATAGGCCAAACATTGTCAAAACACTTGATGGAATACGCTCGGGGACTGCAGATGCAAGGAAAAAGGATTTATTTGAACTGAAATACATCGTATTTGTTAGTATTTTTTATAAAAACCAGCTAAACGTTTATATTTTAATCGCGAAACTTAGTGTCACGTGACCTGCTTCAGTGACCCAAACTAAGGACAACTTTTCGCGTGTAAGATGTGCCAACCGCAGTTGGCGCTAACTATAGTCTACTCCGGCTAAGTGAGGTCCGTCGTAACTGAGATTAGCGCGCCCGTGTAACAAGGGCAAGTTAACCGCAGTTACGACCAACCCCGGTTAGCGCCAACCGGGGTTCGCCGATGTTACACGGCGCCCAGGCGTCCTCGGTTAAAGCGGACTTGCTTTGGCGTGAATGGCTCTGCGTCTGGCGGCAGTCCGGCGTTCAACTCGGCTGTTATTGTCGCGTCCACTTTCACATTCCTTGAGGTGCTCCGTAGATGACGCAAATTGTTTTCCCAAAGCCTAATCAGGCTTTCCGTGGTTCGTGCAGTCCCATTCGTTCGTTTTTCACGAACACTCGCCGGCGTGCACACGTCCATGGAGGCCGCCATCTTCTCGGTTAACTGCCAACCGAGGTTGCCAAGCTCGGTTTGGTACAACCGCGGTTAGCGGCATAACTGCGGTTTCGCATACCGTGTAACATAAGCCTAAACCTCGGTTACACTAACCGAGGTTTAGGCTGTCTGTGTAACAAGGGTATTAGAAATGCATTCGCATTAAAAAAAAAACGCCATTCCTGCGCGGAACATGCATCAAGCACAGTCACAGCTAAAGCTGGCAGAGCTGCCTGCTTGGGGCCCGTTCTAAACTCTCTTGGGACAACTAATACAAGTACACATGCAAGGTATCCATTCGCTATAAACATAGAGTTTCTTACAATAATACCTAGAGGGGAGTCTGGCGCTAGTGTCTACGCGGGCTCCTTGAGACGCGCTTCAACCACCATGGGAATGATGGGAAGTACAGGCTTCGGATTTGCTTCGGATGGATTAGGTTCTTGAGATTCGCGACGCTTGTTTGCCGAGTGTAAAACAAAGGGATATGAAGTTAATTTCAATTAAAACTTGCTTAATTCTTTTGTATGTAAAACTTATTGCAAAAAGTTTGCGCGACCGTGAGATGGAACTGAAATCTGAACAAATTCAACCATCAGGGTATGCATTACTCTGCAACTGTGTTCCAGCTTTGGCATCACCAAATAATGAATTATTTTTGTACAACACTTGAAAAGAAACACGTTTGTTTTTCCTCGAAAGTACGCATTATCTATTTATGGAAATAACAGTACTGTATTGAGTGAGAAACACTTAACGTATCGTCTGCTGCGATGCCAGGTGCGTCTGTTCAAGTGGTCTGCCTCCAACGCATCTCTCGTTTTGTTGTGAAGTCGAGTCAGAGGAGCGCGACGAGCACGACGGTGCGTCTACTTAGTTTCGCCGTTGTTTTGCAGCTGATTTGAACGAGTTTTGGTAAGACGCGCTTATCAAACAAACGTGAACTCGATGCAGTTTGCTGCACTGACATGGGACGCTACATCTGTGCGCAGCGGTGAGTGCACGGCGCTTTGCTAAAACTGTCAAATAGAACCTGTAAAGCTGCAGCGTCGCAGCAAACCAAGAGATCTAGCGGTCTTCAGCCTCTTTGGACAACAAAGGCGCTGCTTGAATGCTTTGAAACGCACCCCACCACCCACGCCTCGCGAAGAACGAAACTGAAACTATATAAAAAGATCCGTAGACAGTTCGCTAGCTAACGCTATCCAATCCGAAGCCTGTACTTCCCATCATTCCCATGGTGGTTGAACGATCGCAGCGCCAGTTTCCTCTCTAGGGTATTGTATGAAACTGTGGCTATAAATAATAATTTTTGTGAAGTGGGGAAGCACCCACTACGCCATTCCTCGTCATTCTGAGGAGAAGCGAGGTACCCGCTACACATTTCTAAGGCTTGATGCGCACTTTCTTGATTGAGCTTTTCTTTAACTGTCCTTTGCTAGACATATTCGAAATGTAAAACAATTTTATCTCTAAAATAAGGTGCCATCCGTTTCATGGCCGGTCCCCCGCATTGGGTTGCTCCAGGTTGCCAAGGACCGACCGACTGACCGAAAAGGCAGTTTCTAATGAAAAATAAGCCAAATGCTGCATCTATTTCAATCAAAATGAGCCGCACTCATTACACCAGCGCTGCGTGAACAATCGCGACCAAAACAACCAACATGGACTCATGCAATCTGTTTCATTTGTGTCGTAGTTGGTTTGCTATCGTGTTTACTTTCCACAATTAGTTTTTCTAGGGCGATGTGGCACTTACTGAAAGACATGATGCTGTAGGGCAAAACACGAATATAAAGAGTAAGAGGTAGTGATGCAGAACTATCGATGGTCCTATCGATACTATCGATAGCTGAGTCACTATCGAACTATCTATGGTAAAAATACTATCGATAGCGCTATCGATAGAAAAAACTCGACGGTACTATCGATAGTATAAAATCAACAGCACTAACTCAGAGCAGAATAAACTTGGTTCCCCGCGCGCGTGGTACATAGTGGAGCCGGAGGAGCAAGCTGAAGGGCAAGAAAGTTGACATTCTTCTGTTCTTCACCTGAGTGCTTTGCTGACACATGACCATAAGGTCAAATTCTTCAGCTGTAGCGGAAAGGAAGGCGTTACAAGTGGTGGAACTGCGCGGCTTCAAATTTTTATTGCAATTTATGATTTCAATATAAAAAATTACCATGAACTAGGTTGGTTAATTGTACGGTGTAGCTGGTTGCTTTTGGATGTGACTTTATTCATGGACATATTCCGCCATTTTCACTGCGGAAATAATTCATTTCTTTCGCCAAAGACTGCTCATGAATTAAGCGAAGCTGATAGTAGGCGATCGCAAATAGTTTGGCAATTTGGCTTACCAGCAACAGCATCATTATTCACATCACTATCGATAGTAGTGTCACGTGGTTGTGACGGTGAAAACGCTGCAGCAAGACTGGGAAATACGGAGCTCTCTATTTGGGCGAACTTCTGCCCAGAAAATCAAAACTCAATACACAAGCGATACACGCTGCGCACTGATAGCGGCGAGAACACTCGTCGGCCGTCGAGTAATCTGATAATCGGTGGAACGCGTCGTCTTTTATACATCAGTGATCGAACCTTCCAGCGTTATCGCTGGTGCTCGCGTAAGCTCTCGAATAAATTTGACTATTTGTGTCTGGCGCGTAATCTTAACAGAATGATCTCAAACAATCGTGAAGCTTCTCCAACATTAAGGCGCGGTCTGCGTCAATCGTTGCTAAGAGTGTTTGTGGGTGAAACCCGAATACATCAAAATAAAGCAATAAACACGCGTGGCAGTAATATCGCTAGTAAGACGGACCACGGTACTACCTATTGCACTATCGATAGTTTGTCGATAGTAGTACTATCGATAGTCTGTCTACACTATCGATAGTTTCAAAAAAAAACTATCGATGCTATCGATAGTTAATTTACCGATAGTTCTGCATCACTAGTAAGAAGCCGGCTTTCCTACTTCTTTTTGCCTTCGAGTTTCGAGATTTGTGCTGCAGTATCATGTCCTTCTTTTGCTGCAACACGGTATATTTGAAATAAAACGCATATGAAATGAACATATTGGGCACCAATCTATTCCTTGAAGAAGAAGAAGTGATCCGAAACGGCACGGCATAACAGGAGCTCGGAAGAAGAGCTGGAGCGCTTTTAAAGGCCTTAAATAGATGCCAAGAACAAGAAAACGCTGTCGACAGTCCAGAACAGTGCACCTTTTGCCAGGAAGGACCCCTCGCTCTCCAAGTCTAGTCATCGCCATTACGCCCATGCGCCGAAGGACGGCACCGACGGAAGCACAAGAATGATGTTAATTTTATCGCAAGATATTGCTATACCGTACATTCGAATCGTTTTACTTCTTTTACGAGCAACTTCAAGCCCAAATGGAGTGTTCCAATCTAACAGACAAATAAAATTTTACTCCTGATTACCGACGATAGTGGGCGACATAGATTTTAGTCGCAATTATAAATTTCAGGTATTTAGGGGACAGGAACGCCCTGGAAAAAAATTGTTGGAGCAGGCCCGACGATATTGTCAGTAGCAAGAACATTTGTTTTTCTCAGTTTCAGTTATAGTGCACTTGGCTCTTTTTGGAAAAAAAATTACACCATCTCCCGCTAAAGGGAATCATGAGGCGATGCGAAGCCGGAGCACTTGCACGATCGCTTTCCGTTGGCGTTCGTTGGGCATGCTACGGTCCCGAACCTCAGGTTCTGCTGCTCGACGTTCAAGTTCCAACGCTGCTCTACGTGCTCGAAGCTCAGGATCCGCTGCTCGACGTTGACGCTGCGAAGCCGCTTCGCGCTGACGAAGTTCAGGGTCCGCCGCTCGCTTCAAGCCTTTGCGTTCAGCATCGCGTGCCCTTCGCTTCGCAGCTTTGTCTTGAGTGGACGCAATTGGGCTGGTGCTTGCGTCAGCCCACTCACTGACGGGACTGTTGCTTCCATCACGCTTCATCGGAAGCACCAATGGAGTCAAGCGGAGTCAACCAAAGCAAGCGCTGTACTGAACGCGCGCTGCGCTCTAACCGCTTAGAGGAGGAGAGTAGCGCAGAGGGTAGCGCATGCGCCGCGTAAGCAAAAGCGAGAACGCAGGAGAAGCGCAAGCAGGTGCTCGTAGAGAAGTGGAGAGATTAACGCGCAGCTGTCGGAGAGAGGGAAGGAGGAGAGGCGCGCATGCGTAGTGTGAGTGCGGACTACCACGGCGCGTGCGGATTACCATTTTACATATTTTCTGTAAGCACGCTTACAGAAAATATGTAAAATACTTGACTGCCACGCAGAGGGCCTCTGCTGGAACTGCGGTCGATCCTGGATATTTTTGTCTCATTTCGCGGTACGGTTTCCCACGGTGTGGAGCAGCATTCGTTCGTTATCCGTGTCGACAGGGATGAGTGGCGATCTCTCTTCTTGTTTCACGTCCGGTTTTGAAGTAAATAAATAAGTGCGTAAATCGCCATGGAATGCTCAGGACCGCTCAGCAATACACGTCGGGATGAAAAGCGGCCAGATGAAATAGCTGTCAATTTAATGAAAGGGCAGCTTACATTTAAAATCTTTCTGTCGCTTCGCACGCAATGCCTCGAGACCTTTAGAGAACCGAGGAGACAATGCCACGAATATATTAGAAATACTTATTAATTCGATTAAGAATGCTTGAACGCGGGATGTCGCGTGAGCCAATAACGTTTCGACTAGCGGCCTTCAGCCTTGAAGAGCCCGCTTGTCGAAACGCCAGCGACACCCCGTGATTTTTCATCGCTTTAAATCTGCATCTTCTCCCGAACTTCGTATTACGTCAACTTGACCGTTTGCTACGCTTTCCTAGAAAGAAGAGTGGTTGTTGTGACGGGCTGAGCCGTTATCGTGCGAATATTGGCTTCGATGCTTTTGATTCGTACATCAGAGCGAGATAAAAGTGGTTTGTAAATTTCCGTTGTCCGGAAAGGGATTTCAAAGACAGTGTTACACACGCTTGTATTAGAAATATTCCTTTAATTCAAAGGTCTTCGTCAGCAGCAGCGCAGGCAAGTCGTGTTGGAAAGGCCGGCAGCGCAGTCGATTGCTATTCGCTGCCGCTTCTCTCAACCGAAGCGGTCACTCTGAATAAAACATTGCCTGCTCTTTCTACCCGAGTGGCCAGCCCGTGCACGTGTTGCTACGAGTGCTCCGAATTCTTTGCATGCGGGAAACAGGCTACGAAGGCACAATGCTCTCTTGTACCATCATCACAGCGTAGTGCACCAGTTTTGCGATGTGTTTATTTAGGGGCTCCTCCGCCAACTCTTGCATTGTTACGGACTGGCCAAAGGGCCTTTGGTAAGTACCATCGCGCACACGGATTTTTTTCTTTTATTTTGATCATGTATCGCGTCGCACGTTTCGCGGCTTTTTTCATCTGATATGTCTTAGAACTTTTTTTATCTTCGTTGTCGCCTAATTTATTTCTTCCCTACTAGATGGGAACGCGAGCCAAAGCGATGCATAATGCATTTGGTGGTACGGGAGGAACCGAAGTTCTTCGCTTACACCGAGCTGTGGAGACCTAAAGGCGTAAACATCGCATTGGCAGGTTATTCCGAGGCGTCCTTCCCGAAGTGAGCCCATCGCGATGTTTACTATGTTTCACGTGCGTTTTTTATTTTTATTTATTTGAAACCGCTGTGCACAGTACGTAAAGGTCCATTTGGCGCGCGTGTTACGACACGTTGGCGACTCGACAAGTTTCTGGCGATAAACAAACGACTGGCAGTGTGCTTGTAGACAGGGTCATAATACTTTCTGTACTTGTCCTTTTGGCACGAAACATACCCAATGTGAACTTTGTGAATGCCGTCATGGCGAAGTAATTACGCGCAAATGAGCACTCTCTCGCACTCAAGACCACATAGAGCGCTTTAGGCTCGGTGACTATCGGAGCGTGGTGCACATGCTCTATTCGGAATGCCTTCATGCTGTCCGCCACTGGAGTTTTATCGGTGATTACATGGCGCCAGACTATGGCGTGCACAGAGCCCGAATATCTCGAAAATACAGAAAATGTTTGCAGTGGCTTAGCTCGGCTATGCCAGGATATACGTAGCGTTAGCTAAGGTTCAGCTGATTATTCTTAGTTTTCCTGGTTGTCAAGCTTCTCCGCTTTTCTGCACCGCTTAGCAGCATTTGCGCTCTACTTCTCCATGGCTATGCCACACTGGTAAACTCCAGCCAGCCGGTCTGACAAATGGCTGACCTTTACGTCCTACCGTTTTCCTTTTAGGAGCTGGCTTGCCAGGTTCTTAAGCTGGGGCAAAGTCCCGCGCCGTAAGCGTAAAATTAGTTCCAGAGGCGACCGCTACAGGCGCAGCTCGCGCAAAAGAGAAGTCTTCTTCCTCCTGTTCTTCGAGCGCCTTGATGATGAGTGTAACGCAGGCAAAACTACATATATCATAGCCAACTGTAGCACCCGCACGCTCGAGCGAAAGGGAAATCTTCTTCCTCTTGTTCTTCGAGCGCCTTGATGATGAGTGTAACGCAGGCAAAACTACATATATCATAGCCAACTGTAGCATGTGGCGCTCGCTCCACTCCGGCAGTGCGCTTCGATACTAATAACATGAACGAAGAAGACAAGGCGGCGGAGCGGAGGGCTCGCGAGGCGGCAGCAGTGCGGGCTCGCCGCCAAGACCCTGCGGTGAGAGCTCGCGAGGCTGCAGAGAGACGTCAGCGTCGTGCGCACCCCGAAATATAAGCCCGCGAAGTCGTAGCAGCGCGGAAGCGGCGGCAAGAGACCCTCGAAGAGGTACGGGCGCGGGACGCAGCGGCCAAGCGCCGAAAGCGTTCACTACTTGAAGTCGGGGGCGCCAGCGCGCGCTTCAAGCGCGACTTCCTCGACCATACGTTCGGTCACAGTTGCAAGGTCCGCGATCTCTTGTGTTTGGACAACCTGACCATAATCGCTACTATAACAACGTGTGACGTTTTTATATGACAGTAGAGGAATTGTACGGAGCATTCACGGTTTACCCGATTAAGTCCGAGTCAGCTTCTCAATCATCATTCACTTCGTGGATATGGCGTGATTTTTTTAACACGAAAGTGTTTTATGCCGGGGTCCACAAAGATTTTGATGACGTATTTCAGTCACGGAAATACGTCAGCAAAATGAACGGCACCAAATGGCAAAGAAAAAAAACTATAATAAAATCTTCCGTTGAGAGGAGTCGAACCCATGACCTCTCGCGGTCCGCTACGATGGCTGGCGGGCGTTTAGCCCACTGAGCTACCGCGAAACACATAACGAAGGCTACATGAACGCGCCTTTTATCTTTCACACTTTGCTCTCACAGTGCTCTTGCATTGATGGATGGATGGATACTATGAGCGTCCCCTTCATAACGGAGTGGTGACATGTGTGCCACCAGGCTCGAAAAAAAAAACGCGCCGTTGCTGCGACCGTCCCATTAGGCGCGTTTCCAATAGAAGTGTCATTCCTTTTAAGATACCGCGAGGTGGTGGCTTCAGGCCAAGCCTCGCTCATAGCGTCCATCTATATCGAAAAATTGCTCTCCGACGCTCGCCTGGCTGTCGCACCGCGTTCCCCGCTCGCCCTGTGAGAATTAACTGCCAGGCTAGAGGGAAGACACGACGCGCGTAGCGTTTCTCTTCGCGTTTCACAACGCTTTGGAGGAGTGCACACCGAGTATCAGTGTTTATTATGTGCTTGTTGATGCCATATTTGCGCGGGATTCACCATATGCGGTGTCCACGTATATGTTGAACTTTGCTACCGCAAGGGTTAAATCATGATCATGGACGTTAGTAGTCGGTACGGCGATGTGCCACTAGGCGTCAACGTGAGTGCGTCCACATCAGGCGGTGCCTGATGTGGACATCTGCCAAGCAACAATAGACATTATACAAGCTCTGATATACCAATGCACTGAAGCAATCAACTACATCTGTGACGACACGTTTCACTTTCATGTTATACCGATTCCTATGACAGAGGGATCAACCATATTTTTCCTGTTCCGTGCGTGGCGCGTCGTGTTTTTTCTTTTGTGCGTGCGTGCTGCGCCTCGTCGCAATTCGTGTTGTTTATTCGCTCGTGGTGCGCCGCGCGTTTGAATGCACGCAGCCAACATGTGCCAGAACACAAAAGATGAATGCTACTCACAACACAAAATACCTTTGGACTTGTTTTATTGCGCCGTTTATGTCAGCCAAGATTTGCATATGATGGGGCATCATACACGTTCAGGAAATGGGAAAGATTCAGAGCGTGTTCATGACTAAACAACGCAATGTTCACTGTAAAGTTTTAAAATCAATGAGCAGTGAAATAAAAAAACACACACAATGAAATGCGTAGGCTCTTTCATATATACACATATAAGGGACACGATTTTTATTGAGTGCAATACTGACCAAAGTGCGGACGAACTTCTGATGTGACAGAGTCGTGACAGTGAAAGAAACAGAAATGTAAGTGCATGGCAAAAACAATAAAGACGCGCAAAATACCTAAATATGGAATAATAATGCAAAAATCGATTTATGAACAGCTGCACTAGCACGGAATAGAAAACAATTATTCATATACGTATTTGCTCAGATATTACACAAATGTACAGGAAATGCTTGACATGCCAGGTACAATTAGCACTTCAATGTATTATAAACACAAACATAAAAATCTGCACGTAGGACAACTGCAATGCTCAGGGCTTCCTACACATGAAGATTCTATCAAATCTTATGCCTACACATGAAGATTCCACGAGCGGTTTTCCCATAGATGATTACAGAGACACTACATAATGACGCATGAATAATTGCTGGGATTTAACGTCCAAAAACTTCGATATGAATATGAGAGACGCCGTAGTGGATATCTTCGAAAATTTCGACCAGCTGGGTTTCTTTAACGTGCACCTAAACCTAAGTACACGGGCCTCAAAAGCATTTTCGCCTCCATCAAAAATGCGCCCGCCGCGGCCGGGATGCATAAACACGAAGAGTAATTTCTTTTCAGCTCTAAATACAAGGACTGTTCACGCACAGGAAAAGAATATTGAGGGCAGGATCATAATCGTCAACTACGGGGAGGGTGGGGATCATGACCCCTCCCCCCCCCCCCGCCGACTCCCTCCGACGGCTTCATGGATGGATGAATGGATGAATGCTATGAGCGTCCCCTTTATAACGGGGCGGTGACAAGTGGGCCACCAGACTCGACATAATCTGGATGGATGGATGGATGCTATGAGCGTTCCCTTTATAACGGGGCGGTGACAAGTGTGCCACCATGCTCGAAAAAAAAAAAAACCTTTACTCTTTTTTTTAGCGTTGGCCTAGTGTCTTTACTTCAATTAAAACTATTTTACTCCAGAAGAAAAAAAAAACCTTAAGTTTTCAGCTCCGTTCTGTGCCTTTTTCGGTAGAATGTCCTTATTTTTTTTCCCAATATTTATTTTTGTCCTTTCTCTCTAGTTTTCTGCCACCAATACTCTAACCGTCTCTTATTTCAATCGCGGGTGTCTTCGGCTTTCCATTGTCTCTAAAACCCAAGGCGTCATGTAGGCTCGTGCCCAAACGTACACCTGGGTGGATGTCTCCACATTCAATCACAACATGCTCCGCCGTTTCCTGATCTTCCCCGCAGCACGTGCATTGTTGTTCTTCTTTACTGAATCTCGTTTTATAACTACCCGTTCTAAGGCAACCCGATCTCGCTTCAAACAGTAAAGCGCTTCCCATTGAATTGTCGTAAAATGCCTCCCTCCTTATTTCATTTTTGTCCTCTCGGTAGTTACTCAAAGCCGGTTTTTTCTCCATAGCTGCCATCCAGAGGGGGTGAGGGCAGAGCCCCCTGACGGTAGCAAACGGTATTTGCTACCGTCTGAGAATTATTTTTGGCCATCTTAAATTCAATTCACTCGTATCATTAAGGCTTCCTGTACCGGCATTACCTCACATTCCCCTGACTGGTGCATGTTTTAAAGATACCAACATTGCATGACAATAAGAAACACCCAAGGAGCCTGTGGGCTGGCATCGTTGCCTCGGATCCAGTGGCCAGCTGGAGCCGTTAGAGATGACGCGAAGGCAGAACACGGCCTTTACAGTGCTACTTTTTGTTGTGTGTGTGTGTTGCGAAACTACTCCAGCACTGCGCCGGTCGATGACGATGGCGGCAGCACCACACGCTTCCCCGCGGCGCTTATATAAACAGATTTGTTTCTTATCAAGATAATTCTGGTCGGCTACGCACACCTGTATTCGGCCTTCACTCGACTGAAAATGATGCAGCGGTTTCAAGAAATGATGCCGCCGCTCATTGATCCCAAGGGCAGATGGACCACCTCGAGTCAAGATGGAGCGCCGAGTGAATAGGGGGGTGAGTTTGCTCAAGTCGGAGAGCGATCGCTTATTTAGCAGCTTTATTTGTCTGCTTCACGACGATGTCACTATCAATTTTTTGATGTAAATAATACATAACTATCGAACGGCCGTCGGCACTTGGACGCCGGTTTCGGGGCGACCTCGTTACAGCGAAATTCCGCTTCACAGCGCGCACTCGTGACGTCGTTGCGTGCGACTGATGCGAACGCATTGGTGGCTGTAATGGTTTTCTGTAGGTCGCTCGCAAGAATTGGCCGTTCATCGGCGCATCCCGCCAAACAACGTTCCCGGCTCGATCGGTCTTTGCGTAATGAGCAATTGATGACCGTAGTTTTTCCATCTCTGGTATTGTAACCAATAGGGCCCCTCACAGAGCCTGTTTCCGTTCGCAGGCTGTTTGCTGGACCATGCGTGTTCATTCTGAGATAGAGCAGCTTAATTCGCGCAGGAAGTCACCGTGGCGGCACCAGCTCTACAGGAAAACGTGGTGTACATCAAGGGCCTCGCGATGCCGCATTTGGAGCCCCGTTATTTAAAACGACCAGGAACACACCGTCGGAGCGAACGCTATTCGCATTGTGCGCCCGATGGCGGCGCTGCGAACGGCGCTCCAGCGACGCAAGCAGGAGGATTCGCCTTTTGCCGTGTGCTAGGCTCTGGCTATATAGAGCAGTTGCATTTTCCTCATAGTTCGCTCGCGTCGCACGGCGCTCCTCGACTACTAGCTGTATTTTCTTCTAGTGATAGTTTCATAGATGGCTGCCAGCACTACAGGAGCTTAAGAAACGTTTACATTTATTGTAGCTTCTGCATTGCATAACCACAGCCATTGCGGTAAGGATCGTGGCCCCGACTTTCTAGCGTAAATCAGTGGGCTAGATGGCGTTGAAATATCGCATACGTGAAAGCGCGAACGTCTCGCCAAGCGAGAGTCCACGCAGCTTTGGAAGCGGAGCGCGATCAATTTTGGGTCTTATTTCCAAAACTTAGCGTTGTATAATAATAGTCAAGTTGAATGAGAATTCACATTTCGCTCACAGTTGTAGTGATGTGGACCTTTGTACAGAAAACGTTTCCTGACAAAACATGTTAAGTTCACCAACCAGCGGGTCATTGCGGACCACTAGCGTGGATTGTTCGAGTTGGCACAGCATAACAGAACTTGTTACATGTACGACCGGCGCCGATTGAAGCGTCAGCAGCGGTGTGCGTGATACAGTTTGCACCGTCATGATTAGAGATAGATGCACTCGTGCGACTTGCCGCTCGTGTGAGCGGCCTCACTGCTCTTATCGCAACTGGGGGCGTCCACGGCCACAACACTGCCGCCCTCGCTTCCGCGCACGCGCAGAGCTCTCGGATTGCGTCTGTGGTGCGTCACAATGTAACTATTGCCGACACTAAGTGATAGGGCCGAATGAGGAGCGCATGCGCGCACGTGTCCTTGCCGCCGCCGCTGCCAAATCCGGCGACAAACCGCCTTCGCGGGCAGCGTTTGCCCCCAGTGACGGATAGCTCGGCCGCGCCAGCGTCACGCCCAAACTTGAACTTGGGTTCTCTATTAGCCCCGAGAAGTTGGAGTGGCGCCGCCTGGCGGGAGGCGTGGATGACGTCACGGCAAGGACCCTTCGACGCCCGCCGTGACGCGCCGGCATATCATGCGCTTGCTTCGTGCGCTGTTCCGCTGTTCCGCTGTCTCAAGCTTCAGATGAATGACGAAAACAGCATCGACAATGTTCCTAGTAAAATGGCAAAAAGTTATATGCATTTTTTCTTCACAGTCCCCAACGCTGCCCGCGCGCCGTCGTGCACACTTTGAAAGCGGTGACCAGGTTTGTTGTTGTGTCGCGCTGCTAACTTCGGGGATGGATCTAATTCCCGACCACAGCAGCCGCATTCTGACGGGTGTGAAAAGCAACATTCCTCTGCTTAGATACAGGAGCACGTTAAAGAATTTGAGACGGTCAAAATTAATCTGCAGCGTTCTCACAATCATGTCGCGGTCTTGACACGCAAGACACCTTATTCACATTATTAGGTTGCGTTGTTCACGGGCGATTCCTTTAAAAAATATGATGGCTTCGCCTCCACAAGTGTTATTTGCATCGGACGCATCCGCGATCGGCGGACAGCGTTCTTGCCGGTGTGCCAAGCTTCGCACACCATTAGGAAAGAGCATGCAGTATTGAGCTTCGCAAAATATCTCGAAAGCGCTCACCCGAGAATATTGCCGCAGTTGTGTTTATTTTTCTTCTGTACTCGCTCACTCATCATGTTGTTTAGTTTCACGTCTTTCTCGCAATAATTTTGGGGCTTCATTTCACAACATAAAAAAGTTGAGGTTAATTGCGGAAACTTCTTATTGCTGTCAGATTGTGTCTTCATGCAGCATCGTAGCAACGGCGCTGTTACACTTGTATAAGTACTAGTTTAGATAGCCAGCTCATAAATTATTTTTTTTTTGCATTTGATATACCCCTGAGCATCATGAACCTTTATGTGGACATGACGTGTGAGACCATTAATTGACTCATTAAAGTGAAGGACGTTCAATTAATACGTGGGCCACATTACTGAGAGTGCCATCGAAACAGTTCAAAACGCTCATTTCGACTTTCAGGTGTTTCTTTTGCAGACGATTGTTATCAACAGTGCTCCCACGAGAATTTAACATTACCGCTCGTGACCCGGTGGTTGATCGGACCAGCAGTTCATGCAAATCACGGTACACGGCCACATAATCCCAGACGAGTGTTGAGAAGAAATGTTTACATATTCCAAGTATACTAGCACCTCAGAATTTCCGAAACCATTGTGTGCGTGGCAGTATTATTTTGTTTAATTTCCCGGATGTATTAGGTGATTATTTACGATAGACAGATTCATCCAAAGTCTTCTGTAGCAGAAAGCGCGATTCTGTCAAATCATCTAGATAATCTGCAAAGGCATACAAAACTTGTACGATAAGCCGCAATGTAGTTAGTGAATTGAAAACGTCCTAATTTAATTTGTAATCTTCGGGACGCGTGTTCTAACCGTGGAGTCTACGCCAAGTTGTGATGAAATTAGAACCATTAGCGTACATTTTTTTAGCACCGATGTCTTGGAGCACGCGGTGAAAACAACGAATGTCTTGCTCTCGTGCATCACCATTTTCACGGTGAAGCTTCCGTTTTGGCGGGAATTCGCCCATTATAAGCTATATTATTCAAACTTTCTACAGCTTACTAAACTTTCGCTAGTAGTGTAAACTTCTACCTTCTCCCTTGGGAGATTTGCATCGCAAGAATGAGCAGTAATCATCACCGTATCGCGAAAGAGTGGGTATACGAGGCGGGCACAGAAAAAGGCGATCCTCGACCGCGGCGCAAGCGAGTCCTTGCCGTGACGTCAGATCGCCGCGACTGCCGCGCCGCCAGTGTTCGTTCTCGGGGCTATACTGATGCTTGGGCCACACTCTCCGTTGTTCGTGTTTAAAGTGACGCCGATAGTACAGCTTGGTAGAAAAATCGGCGATAGGGAAGAGGACAACCAGCGCTTTTCCCCACCATCTTTTCGCGCCCTTTGGCCGATTATTGCCATTCTTTGCCGCACTCCAACAAGATAGGCTGTGATCTCGTACAATGACTGTACCACGCATTGTCAGGATTCGACCATTGACAGTGATTTAGGCTATTTTATTGCAAATACATCTTATTACGAATTTACGATGTGGAAGCTTTCAATTTTTTTCTACGTTAGTATGATTACACTAATTCTGTACAGCATGCTTTAAGGCGACGGTGAACGAGTAAGAAAACGTAATTTGTTAGGAGTGCTGTTTCTTGGGCGAGTTGGAAATTCATACTTGGAAGGGTAGCGCTAGTAGACACGGACTAGAGGAAGACACACGGACTAGCGCTAGCGCTAGTCCTACTAGCGCTACCCTTCCTAGTAGTACTAGCGCTACCCTTGCAAGTAATTTGTTAACGTAGGGATTAAAGTATGTTGCAATAAAAAAAGTCACAGTTTCGCCGCAACGGCGAAGCAATGAATGCGATAGCAATTAATTGTAATGTAACGCGAACAATGGAAAGCAGCTCGAAATTGCCAGCGCGTCGCTCGAGCCCAAAGGACGCACGAAAAGAACGCACACAGGACGAGCGCGAACTAATGTGTCACAGCTCGACATTTTGAAGCGCACTGCACAAACATAAAGCAGGACGCACGAAAGGAACGAACAGGTACACACAAGACGAGCGCGAACTAATTGTCACAGTTGTTACTTATTTCTGTTTGAACAGCGCGCTCCTTTCGCAAACGCGGCCGCTGCAGCGAGCGAAGCGAAGCACCCCACCGGCCACCCCTTCTTTCCTCGGAGATAAGCGCACGAAAGCGACCACGCCCTCTAGAGCGAAGAGCAACGGCGATCGCAGAAGCGGCGCGCGCACGTCGCGCCATCTATGTAGCCACGAAGAAAGCATGCTGAATTACGTGGTTTATATAAATAGCGCGCCGTTAGCAGGCTGAAAGACGGTGCTGCCGTGGCCTAACGTCTAATGCGGCGGGCTGCAAATTGAGAGGTCGCCCGTTCGATTCCGCGCGTCGGAAAGAATTTCTGAATTATTTTTCTTTATGGCTTTTCTATATATATACACACTTATACATGTACGGTGAATGACGGCGACGGGGACGGACATTTTCCAGCCCAGACTGTCCATATAATTGCTATCGCAATAAACAGCATATCCACGGAGTGAATGATGATGAGTGGGCGAAGCTGCGGAGGTTCATCGATAAACCGTGAATCTTCCATGAATTCTGCCCAGTACATCATCACCGACGTGAGATCGGGCGCGTTTATATTAAACGTTCGATGAGTTATGACGACTTGCAGCTCACTTTAATTTTACATGTACGCTGTGAATTTTCATTGTTTAGAAAACCATTGCTTTAGAAAAATCTGGCGTCTTTCGTTAAGCAGCTGGCGTCTTTTCGTTTTGCTTTAGAAACATCTGGCGTTCTTTCGTTTTGCTTTTACAAAACATCTGGCGTCTTTCGTTAGTTTATCGCATCAATCAACGGCGTTTTGAACAAAATTTTTATTGCTTAATCACGCACAGGAGAAATCTCACCAGGCACTACCTTGGAGGTAAACAATGGCTGCTAATGGGAATGAGAGACAGAAGAAGTCGGCTTTTAGCTAACACTTACACTTCTACTTCTACTAACGTTTCCTACTGGAACATGCCAATGGCTGATAATGGGGAATGAGAGACAGAAGAATTCGGCTTTTAGTTAACGCGCACGCTGCGAATTTTTTATTGTTCAACAACGCACAGGAAAAATCTCCCACCGGCACCACCTTGGAGGTCAAAGCGTAAGACTTGTTACGGACTACGACTACTACTACTACTACGACGACGACGACTACGAGGGACGAACGCGTGCCGCCTTAAGGAGCTTCGCCCGTAAAAGAAAAAGAACTCCGCACCACCTGTCAATATTTCATATCACGGTCGTGCATCCCCTTTTAGATGCGAAGTATCTCTTGCTCGGGGGTATGTAATGCGGCGTGGTCATCCGCACGCAGCATTGTGGTCCGCAATCCCACTACGCATGCGCGACTCTCCTCCTTCCCTCTCTCCAACAGCTGCGCGTTACTCTCTCCACTTCTCTACCAGCACCTGCTTGTATCGGTTGAGGTGTCCTCACTTGAGAAACAGTTATCGTGCACTCCACACCCAATTTCCATTTTCATTTCCTTCTTCCTTTTAAGAATCACCTCCCCCCCCCCCCCTGCGTTCTCGCTTCTGCTCTCACGGCGCATACGCTACTCTCCTCCTCTAGTCTCCTCTCCTTCAAATAGCAGAGCGCTGCGCGCGTTCAGTCCAGCGCTTGCCTCGGTTGGCTCCTCTGAAATGCGGGCTCGACATGCCGAAATTCTCTCCTGCGCAGCGCCGCGATGAGGGCCAGCGCATTCGCGTCCCCTCCCCCTCTCTCTCCTCTCCTACGCTGCCTCTCTCTCGCGCGCCTGTCGACGCTCCCCGCACGCCCTGTGAGAATTAACGGCCAGGCTAGAGGGAAGACACGACGCGCGTAGTGTTGCTCTTCGCGTTCCACGACGCGAGGTTGGTAGCATGCCAAGCGAACGCCAACGGAACGCGATCATGCAAGTGCTCCGGCTTCGCATCGCCTCATGGTCCCCTTTAGCGGGAGATGGTGTAATTTTTTTCTCATGCTCCCAAACTCTTTTTTGTCTTGTTTAAATTTTGAGCACTTGCACAGCAGCGGCTGAAAACTTCAATTTAACCAAAGGTTGTTGCCTGCAACGATCACTTGATTTATTTGAGTGACATCACGCATAGTTTGTCATATGCTTAGAACTCTTAACAAACGAACTGAATCGATGGAACAGACTTGGCAACCGAGCACGCGCAGCACGCTGTATACATATATTGCGCATAATGCAGCCACGGAAGCCGAAGCACAAACGCTGAAGTCAGTGATCGAAAACGGACCTGCAAGTCAGTTTGAGTGCGCCATAGCCGTAGAACAATCAGGAAAATAAATCCACGCCATACATGCAGATGAACACATTGATGGCTACAGACGACACCAGGAGCAATCGACACCGAACGTGCTCCTGACGGCAACTCTGATTGATTACGCGGAGAATTTTGCTTGAACATTCAGTGCAAATTGTGTTATGAACTTGACCACTAATGCTTCAATAACTCAAACAGGACAGACTGGCTGGCAGCGTCGAGCAGCCTTCACGTAGCGAACGCGCGCGCGTAGAGCGGCACCCGAGTCCTACTGACGCCACACATGAGAGGACGCCACTCAAAGAGCTCGTGGAGAATTGTATAGATTAGCGGATTTGCAGGGCTGGACCGAGGTTTCCATAATTCCGCTCGGTTCTGAAGAGGAAGCGATGGGGGCTGGCTAGGATTGGGAGCGGAGCTCAGGAGATGCGTTATTAGTTGATACTGGATGTGTGTGGGCAAGCCTCTCTTGTTTGAGCTCCGCGAACAAATGAGTCGCAGTGCCATTACACAGATCATCAGCAACTGCATGATGGCAAGCGCACCAGAGATATGGCTCGCTATTTCAGTGCCCTATTGTTGAATGCGAAGTATCTATCTATCTATCTATCTATCTATCTATCTATCTATCTATCTATCTATCTATCTATCTATCTATCTATCTATCTATCTATCTATCTATCTATCTATCTATCTATCTATCTATCTATCTATCTATCTATCTATCTATCTATCTATCTATCTATCTATCTATCTATCTATTTAATTCTAACGACTGGTTGATGTAGTGGTCTTTTCTTCTCCTAGCATATACCAAAATTGACGTGCAGGACATCGCTGAATTGCACATATAAGTGACAGGCGACATGAATAACATGACATGCTGCTGACATGACATGACACGGTATACCTGCATACCACGGCCCGGGCTGTGCGGGCATGCGCCACACGTGATGCGATGTTAATCTTTGCAGTGTTTACAAACCCAGGCACAGCGAAAATACACCTTGAAGGTTTCATTCTGACACAACATGCGTGGGATACATAAGAACCTACCGTGGTAAAAGCAGGTCACTGACCAATGTCAAAAAACAACAAAATGACGTTTCGGGATCCGTACGGATCCCTTGTTCACAATGGAATGACGGCAGAGCAGCAGGTTCTTAAGTAGCGTTGAGCGCATGACGCAAAGTCCGGGAGTACACGTGGTTTAGTGTGCCAGATGATCTATTGATTGTGTTACTCGTGGTCTGAATTATTAGTGACTCGAGATTGAGCCTCGTCGTCCAATTCTTCTCCGTGGCCATGATGCGCGCGTTGTCCCAGCTTATCTCGTGGCCCGTCTTCTCGGAATGCTCTGCGAGTGCATTTGTCACTGTGTGGCCCTTGGCGACGTCGTTCTTGTGCTGCTTCAAACGCTTGCAGAAATTTCCGCTTTCGCCAATGTACACCGATTCGCAGTCGGCGCATGGTATCTTGTAGACCACGCCAGGAAAACGTTGCCGAGGGAGAGGATCCTTCACATTTAGCAAGTCACCCTTAAGCTTGCTTGCTGGCACATGCGCGATCTGGACACCACGCTTTCTAAACACGCGAGCTAGGGCTTCGCTTACACCTTGAATGTACGGGATCGCTGCGCGCTGGCGTGTTGACGTTGTATTATCAATGGCTTGACTGTTTTGCTGCTGGTTATGCATGATGAACTTAGTTGCTTTCTTAATAAAATGTTTAGGATATCCATTCCTGATGAGGTCATTTTCAATGGTCTGGAGCTCCTCCTGCAGGCTTCTTGCATCGGAACAGGTGCGAATGGCTCGTTGAACTAAAGAACGCACCACTGAGCGTTTGT
This sequence comes from Rhipicephalus sanguineus, assembly GCF_013339695.2. NCBI lineage: Eukaryota > Metazoa > Arthropoda > Arachnida > Ixodida > Ixodidae > Rhipicephalus > Rhipicephalus sanguineus. The sequence goes on from NC_051180.1 coordinate 3,592,127, forward strand.
GGGCTACCGGATGAACTGACTCGTAGTCAAGGTATCTACCGGAGTGAGTTGGCTTTCGGTACACGGCGAAGGCGAGGCATGTGGGAGCACGCTTTACAAGTGCGTCTAAGAAAGGGAGGCAACCGTCTTTCTCTTCTTCCACCGTGAACTTGATGGAAGGCTCGATGCCATTTAGGCAGTCAAGGAAAGGTTGCACGTCCTTCTTCTTGATAACGCAGAAGCAGTCGTCGACGTATCTCAGAAAGACCTTGGGTCTCGGCTGAAATGATTCCAGTGCCTTGTTTTCAAGGCACTGGAATTGCAGTACTTACTTCTCGTACAAGGGCGAATTCTACAGGCAAGTTTTCGGTACCGCTATGGGAGCATCCATTTCAGTCACGACCGCAAATGTAACAATGGAAGCAATTGAAAACAAGGCACTGGAATCATTTCAGCCGAGACCCAAGGTCTTTCTGAGATACGTCGACGACTGCTTCTGCGTTATCAAGAAGAAGGACGTGCAACCTTTCCTTGACTGCCTAAATGGCATCGAGCCTTCCATCAAGTTCACGGTGGAAGAAGAGAAAGACGGTTGCCTCCCTTTCTTAGACGCACTTGTAAAGCGTGCTCCCACAGGCCTCGCCTTCGCCGTGTACCGAAAGCCAACTCACTCCGGTAGATACCTTGACTACGAGTCAGTTCATCCGGTAGCCCACAAACGCTCAGTGGTGCGTTCTTTAGTTCAACGAGCCATTCGCACCTGTTCCGATGCAAGAAGCCTGCAGGAGGAGCTCCAGACCATTGAAAATGACCTCATCAGGAATGGATATCCTAAACATTTTATTAAGAAAGCAACTAAGTTCATCATGCATAACCAGCAGCAAAACAGTCAAGCCATTGATAATACAGCGTCAACACGCCAGCGCGCAGCGATCCCGTACATTCAAGGTGTAAGCGAAGCCCTAGCTCGCGTGTTTAGAAAGCGTGGTGTCCAGATCGCGCATGTGCCAGCAAGCAAGCTTAAGGGTGACTTGCTAAATGTGAAGGATCCTCTCCCTCGGCAACGTTTTCCTGGCGTGGTCTACAAGATACCATGCGCCGACTGCGAATCGGTGTACATTGGCGAAAGCGGAAATTTCTGCAAGCGTTTGAAGCAGCACAAGAACGACGTCGCCAAGGGCCACACAGTGACAAATGCACTCGCAGAGCATTCCGAGAAGACGGGCCACGAGATAAGCTGGGACAACGCGCGCATCATGGCCACGGAGAAGAATTGGACGACGAGGCTCAATCTCGAGTCACTAATAATTCAGACCACGAGTAACACAATCAATAGATCATCTGGCACACTAAACCACGTGTACTCCCGGACTTTGCGTCATGCGCTCAACGCTACTTAAGAACCTGCTGCTCTGCCGTCATTCCATTGTGAACAAGGGATCCGTACGGATCCCGAAACGTCATTTTGTTGTTTTTTGACATTGGTCAGTGACCTGTTTTTTACCATGCCTTTACCTGACCAGACGGTATTCCGTCGAACTCTCGACTAAGAACCTACCGTTTGCATTAGTTTACGGTCTCATTGTGCACGTCGTACATGCAGAGGAACTTAGACAAACGTGCTGCTCTGAGCCTCAGCAACCAACCACGCACTACAGATCGCAGATAAGTGTATTAAACCGACAGTTGTAGTGATGCTTCTCTTGTATAATTTTTGTAAGGTGGTGCTTGTCTAGCGTCAACTCTGGTTGCAGCGTCGGCTTTCTGCTCCTATAGCATTGTATAGAGATCACATATTAGCGAGGCACAGTCCTACACCCATGGCTCAAAGTGGGAATGATGAATATGTACAGATAAAAAAATGATGTGTATGCATTCTCAAATGACAAATAGTAGGTTACCACTATTCCTCAAGAAAAAGGTATATAATAGCTGCATCTTAGCGATACTTACCGACGGAGCAGAAGTCTGGTGCTTACGAAGAGGGTTCAGTTTAAGCTGACGACGACGCGGCGAGCCATGGAGAGGAAAATTATAGGTGTGACATTAAGGGACAAGAAGAGAGCAGAGTGGCTCAGGGAACGAGCGGGTGTTAAGGATATCTTAGTCGAAATCAAGAAGAAGAAATGGGCATTGGCAGGGCATCTAGCGCGTGGCCAAGATAACCGCTGGAGTAACAGGCTGGATTCCAGGAGAATGCAATCGCGCGAGGGGGAGTCATATCCGTGACGGAAATACGTCACTGGAGCCGTGGTGGACCCCGGCATAACACTTTCGTGTTAAAAAAGTCATAGTTTCGCCGCAACGGCGAAGCAATGAATGCGATAGCAACAAATTGGAATGTAACGCGAAGAACGGAAAGCAGCTCGAAATTGCCAGCGCGTCGCTCGAGCCCAAAGGACGCACGAAAAGAACGCACACAGGACGAGCGCGAACTATCATGCGTCACAGCTCTACACTTGAACCGCACTGCTGAAACCTAAGGCAGGACGCACGAAACGAACGAACAGGTGCACACAGGACGAGCGGGAACTAAATGTCGCAGTTGTTACTTATTTCTGCTTGAACAGCGCGCTCCTTTCGCAAACGCGGTCACTGCAGCGAGCGAAGTGACCTTTGTACGCTCTGTGACTTCAGCGCGGACATTGCGGGGAAAGCACAAGACATACGATCCCCCGCACCAACCCCCCTCCCGCCCCCTTTTTTCCTTGAGATAAGCACACGAAGGCGACCACGCCCTGTAGGGCGAAGAGCCTCGGCGTTCGCAGGAGCGGGGCGACGGCCTTTAAAGCGCGCCCAGCGCCCAGCGCGCACATCGCGCCATCTCGCTGGCGAGTAAGAAAGCACGCTGAAGCAAATGGTGTATATAAATAGCTCGCCGTTAGCATGCTGATAGACGCTACTCTCCGTTGCTTAGCCGTCTAACGCCCCGCGTTTCGGCGCGAGCGGTCGGCCGTTCGATTACGCGTGTGGAAAGCATTTCTGAACTATTTTTCTTTGTGGCTTTTCTGTATATATATATATATATATATATATATATATATATATATATATATATATATATATATATATATATATATATATATATATTTGTATATACATTTACATATACGGTGCGGCGGCGACGGCAAAAATCAGCCGAGACTGTCCATATAATTGCTATCGCAATAAAATTGGTACGAGAAGAGCATCACGGGTGGCGGCGGATGAGACCAGGACTCATGTAGTACGGCCGGCAGAAGACTATCGTCTTTCGACGACATTTGTAGCAAAGCACGCAGATACGCGACCATTTTTTTATTTTCTCGGAGAGCGGAGCTAATCACGGGAGCAATCTTGTCATGCTCTGGCGAGTCTGGTCGCACGCCATGTTTAATAAGAACGTCACCCAGCTCGTTGATGTTCTTGTTGGCGAAGTGGCACTCTTTTTTTTGTGTGTGTGCGTGTTGAGCTTAAGTCCAGTTCAACACCAATACGTAAGTATTAGGTGGTGTGTTCATTTGCTAGAAAATACATAGATAAGTAATTCTAAAGACCCTAATGTTTCTTAGGCTGCGCTGAATATGCTAGTGTTTCTTATGCTGCGCTGAAAATGCGACGCTATGAGCCCGTTGCGGCGGTTCAACATAGGGGAGGAGGACCCGTGTAGTACAGCTGGCAGAAGTCTATCGTCTTTCGACGATATTTGCAGCGAAGCACGCATATACGCGGCCAATTTTTTTTGTCCTGTCTTTTATGTGCGCTACAAGGAAACCTACTTCAGGAGAGCAGGTACGATCATAAGATGAGTACACGAAGAAAGCACAAGAAACTGAGTACGGTGAACGATGCCGTCAATGTAAACTCGCGCTGTGCAATCCGGAAGGGCGAATAAGAACCGAGTTAGCACAACGAAGAGAAATGCCATTATATATAGACGACTTCACTTTTCGCAACCAGAATAAACTCGAGTTGATAGTAATAAGTGAAAGCCAGTCACCGGTGTTCATTAAGGCCCGTACATCATCAACGTATTTTAAGAAGACTGTTTGCTGGCCTGGTTGGTTTTTGCTGAAGGACATCATTTAATTCTCAACAGTAGCGCAAAGGAGCACACGAACGGCGACAGATCAAGACGGGACACAGCGCTAACAACTCAGCGTTTATTTCACGTGATCGCATATATATACACCGACACCGCACGAAGGCAAAGCAGATCTGTCTTGATCTGTCGCCGTCCGTGTGCTTCTTTGCGCTACTGTTCAGAATTATGCACTATCAACTAGCCCATCAGTCTGTCCTTTTAGACATAATTTACCCTCTAATTAGAACACACAGAACAATCAGAGGAACACGATGACAGGACGAGCGGCACTTCCAACTGGATAGTTCTGAGCGTTAACGCAGAAATAAATAGGTAACATATTTGCGCAGTCTCACTGCAACCTAGGCTATCCAGCGATCAAACAATCTCTTTTCAGATACGCATATGTACAATGTAACAGACGTATTGCTGATACAACTTGCTTCTTTCTTTTTTATGTGATACGCTTCCATCAACTCACGCGCAGTCTGATACTTGCTTCTGCCTGAAATCTTGCAGGTTTTTCAATGCATTGCTCTCATTAAATTTAGCTCACGCTCCCTGGCTCGATCATTTACGCAGGGGCCCGTACTCCCGATGTACGCTTTGCCAGAAGAAAGGGTAATTTCATACACCACGCCTTTGGCATATCTCCCGTACGTCGTGCCATGTTTTTTGCCACATCCCTGCCGACCTGCCTTCTCGCGAGTAGTTCTTGGGCAGAACTCAGCAGCTTAATGATCATTTGAGGCTATAAATAACGAGTTGTGCACCTTTCTAGACACAATCCTGAATAACTTTGATGATCGTTCTGTCCAAACTAACTGGGACATGTTTGCTGATAAAGCTAATGAACTACTGCACAAATATATTCCTAGCCGTGCCATTACTTCTAACCCACAAGCTCCCTGGTATAGCGCTCATATTAAGCGTCTTTCTAATCGTAAAAAGCGCATGTACCGTACAGCTAAATTGTCCCAAAATGCTTCTCGGTGGACTGCGTACAAAACTGCTGCTAACGAATATATTCAAACTTTAAAACACGCAAAGCATTCTTTTATTGCTGTCACTCTTTCATCTATTTTACAGACTAGCGTTAAGAAATCCCTAAAGATGGTGCTGCAACTAATCTTAACCAAACATTTGTTAGAAATTTTTCGTCTACTGCAAATAAACAACTTCCCGGCTTACCTAACTATGATTACGATGTAATGTTTCCAGTAATAATTGATACACATGACGTTGCTAAACTTATTGATAAACTCGACTGCAATTCTTCACCGGGCTTCGACTCAATTAACACTGAGTTTTTGAAAAGCACTTCTCTATATAGTTCTATTATACTAACCAAAATTTTTCTACAGTCACTCGACATAGGCGCTTTACCTTATCAGTGGAAGGTTGGGAAGGTGGTTCCATTCCACAAATCAGGTAAGAAAAATTTAGCAACCAACTGTCGCCCCGCTTCTCTTACCAGCACGTGCTGCAAACTACTATAACGCTGCAAACTACTAGAACACATCGTATTCAAAAGCATTGTCGATTTTCTTGAAGATAACACCTTCTTCTCACCTTCACAACGCGGTTTTAGAAAATCACACTCATGTGAGACTCAACTCGTGTATCTTTCATTGATAATTTGCATCGAATTCTTGATAGTTCATCATCCGCTGACTGCATTTTTTTAGATTTTGCAAAAGCATTTGATAAAGTGTGTCATAAACTTCTCATCCACAAATTACAGAACTTAAATCTTGACGCTAATCTATTAAAATGGGTCGAATGTTTTCTTACTAATCGCTCAGAATACGTTACCGCTAACGGCTACGATTCATCAATGTGCTCTATTTTCTCAGGAGTGCCCCAAGGATCAGTCCTCGGTCCTTTGTTGTTTTTAATATATATTAATGACCTACCCTCGCAAGTAACTTCTAATATCCATCTCTTCGATGATGATTGCGTTATTTTTACGGACATAACTTCAGACGACGATTGTAATCGCCTACAATCTGATCTCAATATAATATCTAACTGGTGCAGCTTGTGGCTAATGGAATTGAATATTAACAAATGTAAAGTTATGCATGTATCTAGGTCACCTTACTCCTCTCGGGTAAACTACTTAAAAACCTCCCTTTAGATCAAGTAACCTCATATAAATACTTAGGAATTCATATCTCATCCAACCTTACTTGGGCAACACACATCAACTACATAATTAGCAATGCTAACCGCACCCTTTGCTACCTCAGGCGAAACTTTTTTGATGCTCCTGAGTCTTGAAAACTATTACTTACAAAACATTAATACGTCCAAAATTAGAATATGCCTCATCAGTCTGGGACCCTCATAACACTAACCTAATTAACGCATTAGAACTAGTTCAGAATAACGCAACTCGTTTTATTCTTTCTACTTATAACAGAACTGCCAGCGTAACAGCCATGAAAACTAGCCTATCACTTTCATCTCTTACAGCCCGGCGTAAAATCTTTCGTTTATCATTGTGTCATAAAATATTTCACCACACAACATTGCACGACATGTTCATTCATAATCCGCACTATGTATCGCGCCGCATCGATCATTCTTATAAGGTTGATGTTCCTTCTAGCAGCACCAACACATTTTATCAATCATTCATTCCTCGCACGTCACTAGAGTGGAACCATCTTCCCGAAAATATTGTATCTATTAGTGAGAACTCCTTGTTTCGTGTTGCATTAACCAGCATTGCTAACTACATCGTTATTTATTTTTCCGTATGTATGTTTGTTTTTCTTGCGTTTGTTCATGTATTCATTGTATAACTTAGCTTGATTTAATACTTTGTATTGGTTTATCTATTTTTTATTCTGTATTACGTGTTTATGCTTCACTTATGCTGTACAAACTCCTGATTGTAACCCACTCCCCTCTGTAATGCCTTGTTTGGCCCCGAGGGTATAATAAATGATATGAAAACGAAATGAAATGAAATTTCTATTTCAGGCAGACAAATTACGGTGAGCTTAAACCAACCTCTTTTGATTCTGACAGAATCTTTGGCTTAAACAGTTACCTGCGGGTTTCGGTTTTTCGAATCATATGCTGTTTTCTACAGGGCCAATAAATATCATAGCAACACCTGTAGCTGGGCGTGTTGGTGCATACTCAGGAGGGAAGTCATTTTCTTTTATTTGCGACATAGACTTGCCCTTAAGGCGTAATATTTGTTGTGTATATTTGTATTAAATGTGCGCCTTTAGGCCGGTGTTGTGTATGAAGTGAAGTGTCTTGTGGAATGTGTTGTCATGTATTGTGGAGATAGGTTTGCGAGACGCTTACCCTACGAGGCGACCGGCAAGGGACGCGACGTTCTCCACTGCCGCAGCGAACAAAGACACTACGGCCGGGTTCGTCGATTCTCCGGCACGGCGCAGAAAAGGCACTCGAGGCAGGAGGTCAACAAACAACACGGGTTTATTAACCCAAGATGCAGCACAGTACGACAGTCACGGGCTTGCAGGCCGTAAAGGGAACTCCGCAAGACCGATCGAGTACGCTTGCCAGCGGCGCTACGACTGTCACACAAAGGGCAGCAGTCGAGCACACGAACGAGAAGCCGCCTGCTAGAGCAGCGCGTCAACCTCTCGTGCTAGCCTGGGAGCATCTCCTGCGGGCAAGCCAGGGCCCGACAGAAGCGAGCACAAGGGGGAAGGGGGTTGTCACTGGCGGCAAATGAGGACAGGCGTTGCGCAGTGACGTAAGCTAGCTTGGTGGCGTGAGCATGTGAGCATGTCCAGGCATGCCCGTACGCGCGCCCGCGCGCCGGGAAGCTGACGCATGGCTCGCACCAGACCAAGAGGCCTGGCGCTGCCGCCGTGGTCGCCATACTGCCGATTAACGGCGGTTCCCGGCGCTCGAGCCGCGCGGGGCCAACACGCGCGCTAGCTGGGGAACGAGGCGCCAAAGGGAAGGGCGCGCTCGATTCCCACAGTATCCATCGGTCATAACTGTTTGTGTCACTGTAGCGAAGGCCAGCTTGCAGGAGATGACGGAAGTGTTCTGACTGTAACCATTGGCATGTCCATATAAGGTGGTATGCATATGCTTGCATCGCCGAAACAGAGCAGTACGGGCAGGTAGCACCCACTGGTAAATGCGACCATTCCATGTTGAGATAACAGCCGGGGTAAGGGCCACCCCTGCCCGAAGCCTCCTAAGCACGACTTACCTTACTAGGGCGGAAGAGGGAAGACATGGACGCAAAAAGAGGTCGGGACGAGCGCTGTCCCGTTCTCTTCCCGTATCGTTGGCTTAGCTCGCACTTCTTCCCAAATGGATATCAAGTGGCTGAGATAATTGACACGGCACGGCGGCGCTTGAGCACTTGCTAAGGTTGAATACTGGGCGTGTTGGTAGAGCATCACTGTAAAAGAACTTGTTGTTGGGCTAGTTGGTAGGTCATTTCCAAAACTTAATTAGAGCGCAACCACACGACACATTCACACACCCACACACCCAGACATCAACCACGCACAGCGCTCACTTCCAACTGATTTATTGATCGCACGGGCTTGAATATATACATGTGGCACATGCGCGCATTAACATCAGATAAGATAATTTCACTTCATCAAATCTAGACTGTGAGATGGAAGGAGCAGGAAGGAAATGTATGTCTTGATTGTGTGTGTGTTGGCCTTATCTGATGTTAATGCGCGCATGTGCCACATGTATATATTCAAGCCCGTGCGATCAATAAATCAGTTGGAAGTGAGCGCTGTGCGTGGTTGATGTCTGGGTGTGTGGGTGTGTGAATGTGTCGTGTGGTTGCGCTCTAATTAAGTTTTGGAAAGCATCACTGTAGATTGTATGGCGCAATGAATCGACGGGACAAAAGAAAGATACACGCACAACTACCGCTCTGGTGTGTACGTATCTTTCTTGTGCCCGTCGATTCGTTGCACTATACAATATACAGTGAACACTAGCGCTGTTGTTTGATTGGCGACCAACACGCCTTTCGCCCTTACAACTAGCTTCCTTGACCTTTTATCAAAATGATTTTTGTCAATTAAGGGACGAACGTTCCGGCAAACCAGGTGGAAACTTGAGTGGCCGAACCATCAGCATGCGAGAATAGTCGCTCAGACGCTGCAGATGTTGCTGTGATGGGTAACTCCGTTGCTATGCAAATAGTTGTGCGCACTGGAGGGGAGGGGCAAACGGGGCGCGAATTCTTTTTTAAGCTTTTATTATTGCGCAAGAAGAACAGTAATGCTCATATGTTTTAGTTGAAATGGTGACAAATCGCCTTCGAACCGCCGTGCGTCTAACTGTAGACTCACCGCCCCTTCGCTAGAATGCGCAGAATCTTTGGCATTGGAATTCATATTTGCCCCACCTGCACCAACAGAAGCAGCAATTCGCCGAATGACTTTGATCGCTAGAGCCGGTTATATACTTTGCATTAGGGCTTTTATTGCCGTAGCAGTTATATGGACACTGTCGGCGGTTTTTTGCCGTCGCCGCATGTTCCGTATACAATGTCGAAATCGATAACATTGCCACGCGCATCGTATGTTCCACGCGCCAGTAAAAGCTTGCAAGTGCTGGCGACGAACGCGAGCTGGCCCGTCGCACGAAGGGCGCATGCGATAAAATCGCCCCTCGTGCGAAGCCTGCCGTCGATGCCTGCCTCAAGCAGACAGGAAACGCCCTGCGCGTCTTGCGTCGGGCGAAGGAGCATGAAAGGGACGGTGGGGGAGAGAGGGGGGGGCTACGTCGCTCGAGCGGCAACTGTGATGTTTGATCTCTCGAGGAAAGCGTCCTTGCCGAGGCTGTGAGTTTCGTCGTGCTGCACGGGTAGTATGCATTTGCGCCGATGCAAGGCACCGCCGACGCCCTGGCCGCCATGTTGAATTTGCGGCCGGCCGTTGTTTACATCACGTAGTTTAAGCTAGTGCAGCCAAAGTACTGCTTCCCGTGAAGCTGAAAGGCGCTCCGCTTTTGCGTGGCGGAAAAATCAGTCTCGGACCAATGTTTTCGCGTCGGGCTCACTGCCTGGTTTTTCGGCCGCTTAGGTGGCAAAGCGAGTGAACTTCCGGTGAGTTTTGCCGCTTTCGCCTCCTTCAAGGCCAAGTGTGAACGCACCTTGCTAGGGAACACATGAGCGCGTGGCAAATAGCCTCGAACCCGACAATGAGTGATTCGTGGCGGCGGCTCACAGAAATAATGTGGAAAGGGCTGATCAAAAAGCTGCAGTTGATTGCCGGTACAGTGTACTAGAAAGGGCAGTGAAGAGGGCGGAGGCACCGACCCATAGAGGCAGCTGACGCCACCGCTGGCGAACGAAGCGGCGGCGCTGCAGTCGCTCAATATTGAAGGCGGGTGCCTCGTGTTGCCGGTTCCTTGGCTGAAACGCGCTTGTTTGGAAGTGATTCTCCCGCTTTTCTCTCAATGTGTGATGCTATGACGTGCGAATGGCTCCTAAAAGCAACGCTTAAACCACTGCTTCGCTCCTGGATGTAGCACAGGGTACTCTCGAAGCAAACAAACGGCGAAGATTTCATTGTTTAAAGCGCCTGAGCGAAGAAGCGTTTGGGAACGTTATTTGCTATTGAACGCTGTTCAGTGGACGCAAGCTTCATAGCGAGAGTGTTATGAATGTGTTGCACATGATTCATCATGCTTCCCCATTGCAGGTCGGCTGCGAAATTCACGATAAGAGACTAACAGCACGCATTGTTTGGTTTTAGGTTACTATGCGACTGCACTTTTTTTGTGAAAGGCGAGAATAATTAAGTCCAATCTGCTGAAGAAACGTAATTCTGCCAAGCACCTCAACCTAAGCAGGCTAAACTAGGTGCATGGCAACTCTCAACATGCATTATACTTTTGGCTTCCTTACCTACTGTTATTTATTTTCTGAGCTTTACCTTGCCAGCTGTGAGGATTTGCTGAATCAAAGCAAGCGGCTTCCCTTTTGTACATTAATTCAGTTGTTTTTCTAACCATTACTAGAGTAATGCTCTCGTTGCATTAGTGTGAAAAACAATGTCATATATCAATGCTCTGTGCCCTACAGCCTCATGTGTGTGTTCTCATATTCGGTGATGCATTGTCACATCTTAAATCACAGATTACAGATACCATGACCTTGTGTCCCTTTTGTGAAAGGCTGTAGCTCGTTTAACTGCTCGCCGTAGCGTGCGCGGTCACTATAAATACAATCGGCTGCTTTGCCAGTTCAAGGAAGTTCCCACTTGGCTTTCTGCATCGGTGCTGTGCTAGTCCTCTTTTTCAGCTTGCTTGCCTTGCGTTTGGGGCATGATTTCTATAGGTGAATTTCAGTGTCCTTTTCAAAATAAATTGTTGCTGTGGGCATATGTGACTGTTCAAATTCGTGCGCGAATGTTTTATTATAGCTGCTTCAGCAACGAGTCCAGCTGGTTCTGCGTGACGTTGTTCATTTGCGTGATCAATTTTTTTTTCATTTTTTTTCAGGCCTTGCATATTATGCTGTTGACAGGGGTTGCAAAGAGAACGAGCGCACCATGTAACTGTTTGGTTTAGACCACATGCAGCTTTTCTGGACACCAGCGGTCTAGTTCGCGTGAACGACACCACGTGGCGTATCGACCTTAAAGAATTCAAAAGTCCCGCCATGACGTATGCAGTGACGCGGCACTAAATAAAAGAGAATCAAAAGAAACAGTGCACACGCCCCGAGACTGTCGCTTCGCCTCAGTGCGCAGAAAAGAGAGCGCTGTGTGTCGGCGTTTTCTCGACGGCGATGACTGGCAATGAATTGGCAGTTTTTCTAGACGTGCCATGCCAAATGTCTGGCCGTTATAGACGCGCCCGCAATGCATCAAGAGAATCGTATTTTTATCTGTTTGTTTGTTAGTTTCTTTGTTTATACTCGGGGACAACTTTCTGTGGCAATGAAGGGAAAGCTACAGAGCCACAAAGCACGTATCCTACCGCTAATAAATTTAGTCCCACAATTGAGTCCGTATTTTCTGCGTGAGATATGTAAAATACTCCTTCATTTTCTACATGTAGCTTTTTGAGACGGAACGCAGCGCACACAAGCGATATATTTGTATTTCTTGTACTTTATTCGTTGTCACTTTGCATTTTTGCGTGCGTGAAAAAGTCGCGCCTTTTACCCGTACCTTGATGGATGCAGCGCTAGCCATCACTTTCCACGGCGTTACGAGACGCGCGTCAAACCGGACTACTTCGCGTAGCAGTACACGTGCAGACGCTCCGCCCCCGTAGCTTTCCCTTCATTGCCACAGAAAGTTGACCCCGAGTATAGCTTCTTGCGATGCCGTACCGGTGGGATATTGGATCAGCATGCTGCTTTCCGAGTTTCTTTTTTCAGCTGGCGGGAACCATTATGTTTGGGTACGAACAGGATATTGTGGTTGCAAAATAACCAAATTTCCTTTGGTGTACTACTTCGGTGATGCTCGTTTACTCCTTGCGTTACCTCAAATTAGAACTGGATAGGTTTGAGAACGCTAGGAATCAGAGTAAAAAAAAAATGGTTGATCCCTCTGTCATAGGAATCGGTATAACATGAAAGTAAAACGTGCCTTCACAGACGTAGTTGAGTGTTTGTTATGCATTGTTTCGCCCCGAGGGCGAAGGAATGAATGCTATAGCAACAAGTTGTATAATGTCACGCGAAGACCGGCAAGCAGCTGGAAACTTCCAACGCGTTGCTCAAGCAGAAAGGACGCACGGAACGAACATACAGAGGATGAGCGCAAACTAACAACTGTCACAGCTCGACAGTTAAAGCACGCTGGTCAAATACAAAGGAGGACGCACGTAACGAGCGCACAAGTATACACAGGATGAGTGCGAACTGTCACAGTTCTAACTTATTTGTTTTTGAGCAGCGTGCTCCTTTCGCTAAAGCGGCCGCTGCAGTGAGCGAAATGACCTTCGTGCTCGCTGTAACTTGAACGCAAACTTGCGGTGAGAGCGCAAGACGTACAAGATAAGCGCGCGCGCAGGAGCGACCACGTCCTGTAGAGGCACACGCTCATCAAAAGGCGGGGGGCGACGACATTTAAAGCGCACTCTTCGAGCCCTTCGCGCCATCTCGCTAGTGATAACGAAAACACGCTGATGTACCCTGATCTCAGTGTACCGCCACTGGAAAATGGTGTATATAAATAGCATTCGCCGTTAATATCGTTTCGCGCTGCGCGCTCGGGATCGCGAGGTCCTAAGTTCGATTCCAGGGGACGGAACTTTTAGTTTTTTCTTTGCCCTATGTTAGTCTTTATATTTGACAACGTCATATGCGTGATGGAAATACGTCAGTGGAGCCGTGATGGACCCCGGCATAAAACACTTTCGTGTTAAAAAAGAAAGTTAACGATAGCTTTTATTTGTTCTCATTTAGTTTTTATCGAAATATGGCTGCCACCGCAAGCTTGGCGCCGTCTAAGCGGGTTTGCAAAAATGATACGGTCGTTGAAAGATGACCTTGTACACCAGAATACGTGAACTTGGTTAGTTTTTTTGTTAGGAATGAACGTATAGTAAAACATATACGACCGACGTGTTGTGTAATAATCTCTAGATCTGCTGTCTATCCCGCCTAAAAAAAGGCACTTATCTATCCTAATTGCATATCTTCTTTTTCTTTCTTTTTTTAGGGGCGAAGCTCCTTATAGCGGCACCCGTTCGTCCCGTAGTAGTGTGTAACCAGTCTTAAAAACAGAGGGGGCGTGCACGCATGAAGGCTCCCTAAAGACAATGCGCTGCGACAGTACGTGATATGTATCGCCCTCTCCTCTCCTAAGCTTCCCCCTCTTTCTCCTCTTCTACGGTCCCCCCCCCCCCTATCTTGCCTCACGGCGCAGCGGCGCCGACGCAGGCAGCGTCGCGAGGCAGCGTCGCAGCAGCGTCTTGAATGAAAAAATTCCACAGCATATCCACGGGGTGAATGATGATGAGTGGGGCGAAGCTCTCGTACGGCAGGATCTTGGCGGCGGCGTCGCGCAGCTTCACGCCCAGTACATCATCAACGACGTGAGATCGGGCCGCTTTATACTAAAGTGTCGATGAGAGTCATGGCGACTTGCAGCTCACTTTAATTTTACATGTACGCTGTGAATTTTTATTGTTTAATCACGCACAGGAGAAATCTCACCAGGCACTACCTTGGAGGTAAACAATGGCTGCTAATGGGGAATGAGAGACAGAAGAAGTCGGCTTTTAGCTAACACTTACACTTCTACTTCTACTAACGTTTCCTACTGGAACATACCAACGGCTGCTAATAGGGAACGAGAGACAGAAGTCGGCTTTTAGTTAACGCGTACGCTGCGAATTTTTTATTGTTCAACAACGCACAGGAGAAATCTCCCACCGGCACCACCTTGGAGGTCAAGATCTGGTACAAGCGCTAAGACTGGTTGCGCACTACGACGGGGACGAACGGGTGCCGCTTTAAGGAGCTTCGCCCCTAAAAAACCGACCGCTCGCGCTGCACAACCGTTCACTGACCACCCCGTATATATAGGCACTGGATTTTGACCTCCAAGGTAGTTCGTGTGTGCGATTTCTCCTGTGCCTGATTAAACAATGAAAATTCACAGCGTACATGCAAAATTAAAGTGAGCTGCAAGTCGTCATAACTCTCATCGAACCTTTTGTATAAACGCGCCCGATCTCACGTCGGTGATGAAGTACAGGGAAGAATTCACGGAAGATTCACGGTTTACCGATGAACCTCCGCAGCTTCGCCCACTCATCACCATGCACTCCGTGGATATGCTGTGATTTTTTTTCCCCCCACAGTCGACTGACTCACATGCTGGAGGTGATTGTGTTGAATCCTGTTGGCGCAGATACACCAGTAGGTTACTCTAATGGACTGGAAGCTCTCCTGAAGGAGAGCTTCCAGCTGCCTTTCCAGCTTCCCTTCAGGTTCTGTAGGCGCAGTCTTTTTCAACTTTGCAGTTCAGCAAGCACAAAGTCGATCATGAATCACCTACTGGCCCAATCGTCCACTTTGATCAGCACAATGACTTTTAGAAGAGCGAATTTTGGCGTTTTTGCGCTGACAACAACGATTGTTAATGCAACATAATATAGTAACTATTCCTACAATCTCTCAAAACCACTTCTTTATTCTGTATCACTCCTGATGTATAATACAAAACGCATTTGACTTGCTCAACAACGGGTCACAAGACACATCAGAGAAAAGCGAACCCTTTAATTCCCCCTTCTTTCGTTCACTCAGCATATGAAAATTTCTTCAGTTGTGAGTAGAGCTCCTTCTGTTGCCATGAAGACGTGCAGGCGTTCCAAAGGAAATCTTAAGCCTTTCTTTCCAGGAGGTCGCCTTAAGAGAACGATGGCGTTTATGCGCACAGGAATTTTGATTAGTAGTTTTTCGCTCGTAGCAATGACTGAAAAATACCAGTCTTCAGCCAGATAAAGCCTAGCGAAATCTGCTTTCGCCCCTAATATCTACTGATTTTCAGGCAGTAGTCTTCTTCCTCTGAAAGCCCAACGAAAAATGACCCACGTCGAATAGAATGATTACAGCTCCGCTCGAGGGTCTTCAAAACCGGAGCTTTTTTTGTACTTCATGATGCAAAATATCAGCCACGTATTGAAGCTTGGAATCTTCTAGCTTGATAGGAATGTCAAAGTTGCGAAGACATTCCTGGTTGGGGTTCTTTTTTGGCTCAAACGTGTAGGGCCACCTTCAAAGTCCCTTCCACTATATCGGGTAGTTTTGTCTCTATTGTAGATAAGGAAAGTATAGTAAAATAGATAGTAAGAAATATATATTTCATATTAAATTTTACTGCAACATAAAAGTTTCAATAGCAATACTCGCAAAAGCGACTAAAAAATTAATAATATTTCAGAAGACACCCTAACTGGCATGTAGCCTCGACTTTACATATGCAGCTTTTCTGGACACCAGCGGCCTAGTTCACGTGAACGACACCACGTGGCGTATCGACCTTAAAGAATTCAAAAGTACCGCCATGACGTATGCAGTGACGCGGCACTAAATAAAGGAGAATAAAAAGAAACAGTACACACGCCCTGAGACTGTCGCTTCACCTCAGTGCGCAGAAAAGAGCGCTGTTTGTAGGCGTTATCTCGACGGCGACGACTGGCAATGAATTGGCAGTTTTTCTAGACGTGCCATGCCAAATGTCTGGCCGTTATAGACGCGCGCGCGATGCATGAAGAGAAACGTGTTTTTGCTTGTTTATTTGTTTGTTTGTTTGTTTGTTTAGTTTCTTGCGCTGCCGTACCGGTGGGATATTGGAGCAGCATGCTACTTTCCGAGTTTCTTTTTTCAGCTAGCGGGAACCATTATGTTTGGGTACGAACAGGATATTGTCACGTGGTCGTGACGTCGACGAAGACAGGAGTCGGCGTTTGCAGGATGAAACTGTTTATTTGGCCGAACTTGTGGCCGGAAAATGAGAACTAGAACTACAGCAATACACGCTGTACATACAATGATAGCGGCGAACAGGGCGTCGTCCGTCGATCAATTGACAAGCGGTCAAGCGCGTTGGCTTTTATACAGGCGCTATGGAACTTTCCCGCAATATCGCTGGTGGCGGCGTTATCTCTCGACAAAGCTGGAACATTCGCGTGCGGCGCGCAATCTTAACAAAACGAGCTACTAAAATCGTGAAGCTTCTCGAACACTGCTTCGCGGCCAGCGTCGAGCGTTGACAACCGTCCTTGCTGGTCAAACTCGAACACATCAAAGTAAAAGAACAACCGGGCGTGGCAATATTGTGGTTGCATAATAAACCGAATTTCCTTTGGTGTACCACTTGGGTGATGCTCGTTTGCTCCTTGCGCTACCTCAAATTGGAACTGGATAAGTTTGAGAACGCTAGGAATGAGAGTAAAAAAAGGAAGCTAAAGATAGTTTTTATTTGTTTTCATTTAGTTCTTATTGAAATGCGGCTGCCACAGCAAGCTTGGCGCCGTCTAAGCAGCTGTGCAAAAATGATACAGTCGTTGAAAGATGATCTTGTACACCTGAAAATGTGAACTTGGTTAGTTTTTTTCTTAGGAATGAACGTATAGTAGAACATATACGAGTGACGTGTTGTGTAATAATCTCTAGATCTGCCGTCTATCCCGCTAAAAAAGCCACTTATCTGTCCCAATTGCATTTCTTGTTCTTTTTTTCCATTTTTTTCTCACGGTCGACTGACTCATATACTGGAGTTGTCTTGAATCCTGTTGGCGCAGATACACCAATAGGTTACTCTAATGGGCTGGAAGTTCTTCCGAAGCTCTCCTTTCATGTTCTGTAGGCGCAGTCTCTTTCAACTTTGCACTACAGCAAGCACAAAGTCGATCATGAATCACCTACTGGCGCGATCGTCCACTTTGATCAGCACAAAGAAATTCAGAAGAGCGAAGTTTGGCGTTTTTGCGCTGACAACAACGATTGTTAATGCAGCATAATATAGTAACCATTCCTACAATCTCTTAAAATTACTTTTTTATTCTGTATCACTCCTGATGTAGAACACAAAATGCATTTCACTTGCTCAACAACGGGTCACAAGACACATCCGAGAAAAGCGAACCCTTTAATTCCCCTTCTTTTGTTCACTCAGCATATGAAAATTTCTTCAGTTGTGAGTGGAGCTCCTTCTGTTGCCACTGAGAAGAGGTTTATTCGCGGTGCGTTCCTGTGGTGACGCTCTGAACAAACACAGCGCGTCGGGGCAGAGCACCGTCCAGAAAGATGCCAGCGACCAGCAGCGCGAGGCCAGCGTTGGCGATACTGCTGACCGTCGACGCGTCTTCTTCTTCACAATTCACCCCCGCCGAAAAAGAGCCATCCTGGAGACCTAGGAGTCGGGAGGCAGAGGGCTGTGGTATGGCTTGAGATGTGCCACGTGGACGAGGTCACGTCCACGCCGGCGCATGTCATCAGATGGGGAAACTGGCTCAATGATAAAATTCACCGGGGATGTTTGCTCCAACACACGGTAAGGCCCTTCGTACCTTGGGACGAGATTTGAGGAAAGTCCAGGAGCTTGGTAAGGAACTGCCAGCCATACAAGAGATCCAGGAGAATAGCTGGGACTTCGAAGTGAGTCGGCGTTGTTTTCCTTCTGGCGCTGTTGTTCTTGGGATGTAAAGGTGCGCGCGAGTTGCCGGCACTCTTACGCTTGTCGGGCAGCTTCGGACAGAGGTGGGCATTCGGAAGCGTCCGGACGATATGGTAGGAGAGTGTCGATGGTGTGGGAAGGTGCGCGGCCATACAGGGGGAATAAAGGTGAGAATCCCGTGGTAGCCTGTGTCGCGGTGTTGTATGCGAACGTTATGAAGGGAAGAACGCGGTCCCAGTTACCATGATCAGATGTCACGTACATCGCGAGCATGTCACCGAGGGTGCGGTTGAATCGTTCGGTGAGCCCGTTAGTCTGCGGGTGGTATGCCGTGGTCCGTCGATGAACAACGTGGCATTCGGAAAGCAGAGCTTCGACGACTTCCGAGAGGAAGGCTCGACCTCTGTCACTAAGGAGTTCCCGAGGTGCGCCATGTCGAAGGATGAATCGGCGTAGGACGAAAGACGCTACGTCCCGCGCTGAGGCACTTGGCAGAGCAGCAGTTTCGGCGTAGCGTGTCAAATGGTCCACAGCGACTATGATCCACCGATTGCCATCCGGTGTCATCGGAAGTGGGCCGTAGAGATCTATGCCGACGCGGTCGAAGGGGTTGGCAGGGCACGGGAGTGGCTGCAAGGCTCCAGACGCGCGTGAAGGCGGTGATTTGCGACGCTGACAGTCAGGGCAGCACTGCTTCCTCAACTGGTCATAACTTTGACATAAGGTGACGACTTCCGAAACTGTGCGAGGATTCCTGGCCAGGAGCATCTGAAATGCGCCATCGTCGATCCCTTTGAGGATGTGCTGAATCTTGTCAAACTCAGGCATGGCGGCGTTGACACGGTTACAAAGATCGATGATGTCTTCAATGTAACTTGTGAACGTTTCGGACGGCTTCTGTGCTCGCGTGCGCAAGCGTTGTTCGGCGCGAAATTTGCGGACAGCGGGTCGGCCAAACACTTCAGCGAAAGACGTCTTGAATACTGACCATGTCGGGATGTCGCTTTTGTGGTTGTGATACCACATTCGGCAACGTCAGTGAGATAAAACACGACGTGGGTCAACTTGTCGGCCTCATCCCAATTGTTGTGCGCGCTCACCAGTTCGTAGTTAGTGAACCAGTCTTCTACGTTGGTCTCACCGGCACCGCTGAAAACCCTGGGGTCCCTCAGCCGAGGAACTCCGCTGCCGCTGCCGGACTGGGCGGACGGGGTCGGTTGGTCGACATTCGTTGTCATGACGGGTGGAAGTGTTCTGCTTCGCAGCTCCAGGTTCAGTTGACGGGGACCCTCAGCACCCTCCACCAATTGAGAAGAGGTTTATTGGCGGTGCGCTCCTGTGGTGACGCTCTGAACAAACACAGCGAGTTGGGGCAGAGCACCGTCCAGAAAGATGCCAGCGACCAGCAGCGCGAGGCGAGCGTTGGCGATACTGCTGACCGGCGACGCGTCTTCTTCTTCACGCCACGAAGGTGTGCAGGCGTTCCAAAGGAAATGTTAAGCCTTTCTTTCCAGGAGGTTCCCTTAAGAGAACGATGGTGTGTATGCGCACAGGAATTTTGATTAGTAGTTTTTCGCTCGTAGCAATGACTGAAAAATACCAGTCTTCAGCCAGATAAAGCCTAGCGAAATCTGCTTTTTCCCTTAATATCTACTGCTTTTCAAGCAGTATACAGTCTTCTTCCTCTGAAAGCCCAACGGAAAATGACCCATGTCGAATAGAATGATTACAGCTCCGCTCGAGGGTCTTCAAAACCAGAGCTTTGTTTTTGTACTTCATGATGCAAAATATCAGCCGCGTATTGAATCCTGGAATCTTCTGGCTTGATAGGAATGTCAAAGCTGCGAAGACATTCCTAGTTGGGATTCTTTTTTGGCTCAAACGTGCAGGCCCACCTTGAAAGTCCCTTGCACAGTATCGGGTAGTTTTGTCTGAATTGTAGATAAGGAAATCATAGTAAAATAGACAGTAAGAAATATATAATTCAATATTAAGTTTCACTGCAACATAAAAGTTTCCATAGAAGTACGCGCTAAGGCGACTAAGAAAAATTAATAATATTTCAGAAGACACGCTAACTGGCATGTAGCCTCGACTTTAATAATAGGGATATCTGCACACAGGTGTGAAGTCTGGTTAGTGCGCATCGATAGCACAATGCTATCATAGATGCACGCGTTTTAGAAAACACCCTCTAGAAATGGTATTCCCTCTCAGCTTTGTCTGAGTGGAAATAGGTGAAAGAATCGAATTCCTGTCAATATGATAACATGTTATTTTTTTTCTTAGATTAGGCCCTAAATGTGCCCTAAGTGGTGGCTCTACGCTGTACAGCACACACGTGTGCTGTACAGCGCAGAGCCACCATTTAGGGCAGATTTTGTAGTGACGCGGAAATT
This sequence comes from Rhipicephalus sanguineus, assembly GCF_013339695.2. NCBI lineage: Eukaryota > Metazoa > Arthropoda > Arachnida > Ixodida > Ixodidae > Rhipicephalus > Rhipicephalus sanguineus. The sequence goes on from NC_051180.1 coordinate 3,612,706, forward strand.
ACCTCCTTGATAGTGAGAAAGTTCAAATATGTATACACAATAACCATCTCAATATTTACTTATGGACAAATATTTGGGATCGTGGAACATGAGGTGAGCATGAGTGAGGTCACGCCTTTTTAGAGTAAATACTTACTCTATCACTATATATATTCATGATGTGCTTTCTTAAAGGGACGGACAACAAACCGAAATGTGTCACAAGACCCTGGCTGTGAATTACAGTGACATACACGAGCTTTTTATTTTCACCATATGATTAGGATTTGTATTGTTGAATTGCGCTTTGAAAGTCACAACTGCATGTCGCGTTGCCTGACGGGCAAGCCTTCATAGTGCACGAATGAGATGTGGAGAATGCTGTACGCAGTCCGCTGCTATTTACTAAAGAAAAAAATGCTTTTAAAATTAATCCGCACGTTATTAGGCATTCTCGATTTAATCTGTGCTTATAAAAGAGTAAAAGCAGTTGACGTTGAGAGGTGGCGTTGCCTTCGCGGCTACTAGTGAACGCATGTCGAGCAACGGCGCATGCGCGCGGCGCTTTCTACATTGAATGAACTTCCAGGCGGTGTCACGGCTGAAGCGTTAGTAAAGGCATCTTTTCTTTTTTTAGTGAGTGCTACCCGCAAGGCATTCTCTCTCTCTACACACACACACACACACACACACACACACACACACACACACACACACACACACACATATATATATATATATATATATATATATATATATATATATATATATATATATATATATATATATATATATTGTTGCGCGCACAGCAATGGTTTAAAGGGGGTGTTTAATGAGCACAGAGGCACAAAAGACCGTATATATACATAGTGCATTACCGACACGTTAGTCATAAACCTGAGGCGAACAAGCAAGTCGAGCTTTCATTAGTCTGATGAACCGTAATTAGGCTTGGCTCGGGAACACAGTGCGCAGCGCAATCTAGTGAGCGTCGAATACTTGGCTCATAGAATCGGTAAGCAGAACTGTAAAGCGAAAAGCGCTTGTTAGTTTTGAAGTCTTCTTCGACGAAGGAAACACAGCGCCGACCAAAAGTAAAATATATTCTTAAAAAGACGTTTCGGCTCCCACACGGGAGCCTTGTTCACAATCATCGCTGTTCACAATCCACACAATCCACACAAGCCTTGTTCACAATCGCTGTTTTTCCTTCGTCTATGTCTTTCCCCGGCCAGGCGGGTTTCCGCCAAACTCTCGACTTCATGAAGTCTTCTAACTCGCTCTTTTCATTCACTCTGTTGTACATTGCTGCTAACATGGGTACCTTTTAAGGGAAAGTCATCAGTAAAGACAACATGCATGTGTTCATGCCTGGACTTCCCTCTTAGTTACTCCCTCTTATTACTCTTTCAACGGCGTGAAGTGGCATTGCGGCAACAAAGGCAGTGTGTAATCGGCTAATATTCCCTATGAAATTACCTATGCTTTTCAGGAAAGCAGCGTACACTAAAGAACGTGTTGAATGGGTGTCGTTTCGCCTCACAAAAACAGTCCTGATATCGTGCATGCCTCTTGATTGCATTATCGCCGCGCGCCCGGTACTTCCAGGTCACAAATGGCATGCACGTTATGAGCGTGAGACAGCATTCTTCATAGGAAAGTGGCGAGCAACCAGAATTCAAGAAAGGAAACGCAAGCCAGCAGCAAAGCAGCCGGTTGAAGATCTCTCCGTCGTTGCTATGGCAACGGCGCGCGCGGCCGCGCTCGCTTGCGGGTCTGCTTGCCTACCGTTTCGCCGTCTGTTCTGTGCACACCGGTCCCCGCCGCCGGCCTGCGCCAGTCAGCGAGGGGGGGGGGAGGTGTTGGGTAAATGGAGGGGGCACTTGATGAAGGCTTTGACAGTTTGAGAGAAACACCTATTCTCATTATTCTTGTCGGTAAAACACCGCCTCCGTCAAACTTTTGGGAGGGGAGGCGGGCCCTTGGGGCATACCCCCTAGCTACGGGCCTGGCCTCTGGACTCCTAGGTGGTCCCGGTCGGTCTACGAAACTTCTTCCGAAGTACCACGACCCGTACCGTGTGGTCTAGCAAGCCTCGTACTTCATATACGCCGTCAAGTCGCTTGAGACTTATTGTAATCAAACAATGTCGAGGCATGAGATTGTGCATGTGGACCTGCTAAAGCCTCGCTGTCACTGTGCAGCTGTCCGTAATTAGCCAGGATGGCTCTTTTTCGGAGGGGAAGTAAATGCAATGCAAAAGAGCAGCACTACTTGCAGAAGCAGAAAACGCTGCTCCCGTAGAAAAAAGGCGACAATTCAACAATACAAGCTTTGCGTTGGTTCTACTATTAATGGTTACGTTTCTGCGTCGTCTCTAATACTAGAGTACTTCTTTAAAACGCTTCATTATATTACAAATGGCTGCCCTCATGCTTGCCTTGGTTTCGTTTTGTATTGCCTTCTTATGGTTGAGGTTAACTAAAATCTGGGTTCCTTTTTTTTTTCGTTATTAAGTAATGGGTTGCGTGGTAATAAAAAATAAAACATTAGAAGTTTACTTGCTCCATTTCCAAAAGCGAAACCGAAACTGCAGGAAATATCTTGGGTGCAATGCTCCAGCGAAAAAACAAGCAACTAAATCTTCAGCAGCGTTGTACTAGTAATAATAATTGCTGGAGTTCTACGTGCCCAGACCATAATATGTTTATGAGGCGTGCCGTAGAGGAGGGCTGCGGAAATTTCGACCACTTCAGGTTCGTAACGTGCATCTAAAACCAAGTACTCGAGCCTCTAGCATTTTCGCCTTGTTCGAAAATGCTGGAGCCGCCGTCAAACTTGTGCCCTTTGGGTCAGCAGCCGAGCACCGTAACCGCTGTACCGCCGCGGAAAACATAAGCAATTCTGAGAGAGACAAAAAAAGAAGAAAAAAACGGGATTGGGATTCGAACCAAGGCCCCAGCGATTGCTTGTAAACAGCTAGCACGGATGACCAACCCATTCAGCCACAGCGCGCGGCGGCTAGCCCGTGATATGATAACTATTAAAAAGATACTACGGTCAAACTCTCCTTGCAACGCTCCTTGCAACTGTCCCCACCTGCCAAAGAGCAGGAACGGAATGCAAAAGTCAAAACAGCTGCTTTCTGTTTGCAAAAATGCGCTGTAGACCATAATTCCATGTTTCACAGCGCAAGGAACGAGGACGACATTGGAAAACACACACAGTGCTGAACTTACAACTGACTATATTATCAAACTTACAGCAATATATATGCGCTCTTCACCAGGAAATAAAAAAGAATAGAGCAAATGAAGCATAGAAAAAATTCCTGAAAAAATCGTAGAAGCCCAAACAATTTTGAAGCATGATAAAAAGTGCACGAGTGCAGCTTCGCTTGCTCTTTCGAGCAACGAAAGTGAATTTGTCGTGATCTTAAGTAATATGTGATATTGATGATGGGTTGTTGTTTCCTGTGACTACAACTTTTTGTACACAAGGCCTGCAATTGTCGCGTGACCAAAATCACGTAGTATCGCACAACATCTACTTATGTGACTACAATCACGTAACAACTAGGCACGTACGTGACTAAAAATCACGTAAAATCACGTAATTAGTCTCGCGACCAAAATCCCGTTACGTCACGTAACTGTCGACGTGACGTGTTGGAGCCAAAAACTTCGCAACAACCGGGTGGCGCGGGGCAACCTCAGCGTCTGCACTGGACTCTAATAAAGATGTACTTTCTCTCTCACGTGACCAAAATCCCATCACGTAACTACTAGTGACGCGACATTTCCCTTCAGAACCACGCAATAAGTGCGTAGTGTGGGGAACCGACCGAAATCTGAGAAGAATAGAATATCCAAGCCTAGCCATATCCTATAGCACTATACTAGAAAAAACTTTGCACCTCTAGCAATAGCTTGGTATTACTAGCAAAACCTTAGAAGAAGCTAGGTCGAACGCTAGCTCCACTCTCGGTTCCAGCCTTGCGCAACCAGTACCTGCTGCGCACATTTTTATTTACAGATGTTTAAAATGGCATCTTATTGCGGTACGTTGAGGTGGGTTGCGAGTGCGTGCGAAAAGCTGCTGAATCACAGGATTTTCGTTTTGTAACTAGGAGCACCAGTCCTTGCACTTCCGAAAGCTTTGATCCACACACGTCATATCACTCGGACCTATCCGTTGCAGCGCACAGTGCTTTGTGGTGTTAAAGGAGAAGGCTTGCTGGTTTTTTTCTGTTCACGAAGGACGATAGATATGACAAGAGATGAATAAAAATCCCAGTTTCACCGCAAGGGCGATGCAATGAGTGCGATAGCAAGAAAAGAAGTAAAGCTGGCAGCTAACTCTTCTAGATCCAGTCTCGCCTAACTCTACAAAATGGTGCTGTAAGAGAACACAGCCACTCCAGGTAGGAAAGGGGATTTCGCACAGTCTCTTCGAGTTGAGAGCGCAGCATGTAGAAGGGTATATGAGCCGTCCGCTGATGCTTGTCGAGATAGCGATATTGATTTCGTTTAAGTTACGGCGAAATCATTGCACTGCTGTTTGAAAAAGAACAAATAATGTCACCTATTCTTTGATTGCCTGAATTATCTGTTGGTTTCATTAGTAGTGTCTAACAAAAAAAAAGAACCCATCGAAAAATTCCCCTTCGTTCGTTAAGATTACGACAGACACATGCGTTAACCCTAAAGTAAAAAGCAACTGCAAAAACGTCTACCTTTGTCATTTAATTACTATGCCTCGCTTGTCTAAGCTTTAGTTCGCTTCCTTTACGTGTCTGAATTGTAGGTACCTGAGAAGATCGTAATGACATCATGAGAAGGGAGAAATAAGTTCCCACAACAATACGCGTACGAAAGTTCGAAAGAGCTTTGTTCACCATAATTTGATCTGGCGTTCTGTTCCCTAGGACGTTTATAAAAGAATAAAGTAAGAATTACAAATGTAGATCTGAACGATCTGATACGCGTGGAGTGCTTAAACATACACTAAAAAAGTCGTATATAAAGAGAAAAAGAAACGGCAGCTCAAGGGTGCAGTAAAAAACCGAAACTAAAGTTTTTTGTTATGTTTCGGCGGCGACATCTTGAGGGAAGCTGTGGAACTAAGTCGTGGGCTGAAAAAAAAAACAACAGGCGATCCGACGCCAGAAATCGAACCGATGACGGCGCGGTAATGCCGCGCTCCGAACGTGAGCGATAAGCTCACTCGGCCATGGACGACGCGTTGTCGCCTGTGGCAAGCAAGGGCTTATCAATTTACCACAAACATTTGCCCGACCGCGCTTCAAAAAACGCGTAAGGGAACAATACGCCAATTGCGGCAAGTTGAGAATGGCTTCAAACGAAAGCTGAGTGTCAGGACTACATGCGATTTCCTGACCATTAACATAACTTGCTTATTTTAACACGAAAGTGTTTTATGCCGGGGTCCACCAAGACTTCAGTGACGTATTTCCGTCACGGAAGTGACGTCGAAAAAATGTACACGATCAGATGGCAAAGAAAAAAAATTCCGTCAACGAGCATCGAACCCACGACCGCTCGGTCCGCAACAACAGATGCCGGGCGCGCTATCCACTGTGCCACGGTCACAGACTCTTCAGCCTTTACAAACGCGCTTTTTATATCTACCACTCTCCTGGTCGGCGGGTTGGTGTTGCCCTCTGGGAGCGGCAAAGTAGAATAATTCATCATTACTGTAGCTTCCGCGATTAGTACCTGCAACGCTTTACACGTTCGTCGCATTCGGCGCGTTTTCAGTAGAAGTGCAATTTTGTCAATACCTTAACATACCGCGAAGTGGCGACCTTAACGCAAGCGTCCTAAAAGCGTCTGCCTCGCTCATAGCATCACGCTAATCAAACCAAAAAGAGGTCTGCGACGCGCGCCTGCCTCACCTGGCTGTAACACCGCGTTCCCCGCCTACGCGCTCGCCCCGAGAAAAACTGCGGCCGGGCTACCGGGGCGGCACGACGCGCTTTGCGTTTCCCTCTAGTGCGGCCGTGGTGTTCAATCACATTTTAACATGCCGCAGGATGGCGACCAAGTTCTGCGTCCAATATGCGACGCTCTTCTGGCTATCACAACTCATCTCTGATTACGCTTTCACCGTTAACTACTACAGCGGCCACAGGGGTTTGTTTAATGACTTAACATGGACAAAAGTCGTCGGGATGGAGATGTACCACCAGGCAGCAAAGTGGGTGCATCCACGTTAAACAGTGCTATAGCTGCCAGACAGGAATATACATTATGCAAACTCTCTTATATCAATGTACAGTAAACATTCAGTTACTTCTGTAAGGGCACGTTTTACTTTCGTGTTATTCCGATTCCTATGACAGAGGGATCAACCATGTCTTTTTACGACAATGACCGTTCCTATCTTGATAAACAGGCCACATTTTTCGCCGTTTCCATAGACTCCTATTGTACAATCTTTAGCTGCTCTGGGAACAAGATTAAAGCTTACTGCAAGATGATCGCTGCAGTCCTCTCGTGCGTTTAGGTTCCCAGAAGCGCTCTGTGGTCTGCATTTTTTAACATTCACCCTCTACACTTAATGATTCGGGAAAAACTCGCCAGTTCCATTGAAAACGCGCTAGCTTCGCGACGGGGCCGCCAGGGGCGCTGGCTGTTATGTGTCCACAAAAGCTGGATATGTTACTATCATAGTTGCGGCGAATAGCTACGTTTAATTAACCTCTCACACGGCTTCCCTATTGCGATTACCCAAGATCCAAATGTACTCGCTCTCTGTCAGGGATTCGTCTGAGCTTTCAAGTTCTGTAAGCTAAACAAACTCGATCCTGATTGCTGAAACGGTTGAAAATGGGACTCAACTGCGATGGAAAGTGTCCGTGTTTTCAAGAGCGTGACTCTATTGAAGCGGCGAGTACTTTCCCAAAATGCGTTTGCATCTGTGGGAAAACCAATCTGTCTTGTCGTTTCTGGTCCTTAGCAGATAATACAGACTAAATAAGCGAAGTGCTTACGCGCAAACATCTGAACCGTAGACAGAGCGCTCCAAGCACTTGCGAGCGTCGCAGTGTATGCTACGTTTCGCGTGCTCCTCTTCTAGATTGGTCGATCGGAGCCTCGCCGCTGCTGTCGACGCCGCTGGAGTAACGAGGAGGCTGCTGCCCGCTTCACTGCCCCTTCTAGTACACTGTACTGCCGGTGACGCTCGCGGTGGTAAGGCGGGAGACGAAGCAGAACGCTGTTCATCCACTCGCGTTTCGTGTGTGCGTATGGTGGGAGTGACAACAGTGCACAGGAAAGTGTCACCCTTTCCACCTTATCTTTAACAGCGCCATCCGAGATTCCATCGAAATGGGCTTTGAAGCTATTCGCCACGCACTCGTGTGTTCCCTCTCATACTCCTCACGATAGTGCACGGGAAATGGGCCACAGCATACAGGAAGGCAGTACATGCCTCGAGAATGCGGCTTGGTTGATCGTTGTATAGGAATGATGTGCCGCGCTGAATACAAAACATGTTGATTGTTTCAGGCTACAGATGTTCTCATACAGAGGCTAAACCTATATATTATGAGCGTGTGTGCGACCGCACCGCGGCCTGCGACAACCGAAAGCAGTATTCATGATCTCCTCTTCCCATTTTATGCCCACTGCAGGCGTCTCACAGTGATCTTCACTTTGCCCCATTTTGTTTGAACTGTCTTCATCTTGTGCCTGCGAACCTCTGTAACTCCATCTAATCGCTACGTTTCTCTTCTCCTGGTATCCGTGACACAAGAAGGTAGGCGTGCACACACGCATACAAAACAGAACAACACTGTACAGTCTCACTTATGCATTGTTTGTTACGAGTGCAACACCTGTAAACCACCTGTAACCATAATTGACAACAAACCTGGTTAAACAACGAGTCTATATCAGACTCAACGGCCACAGCGCAGGTGTACAGCACAATTTAGCAAAAGCGAGCCACTTCAATCAGCGGGACCAAAGCTTCGACCGAGCAACATATTGCCACGCACACTTCTTTTTTATTGCTATGTAACCGGTTCGTTACACGCATAACCAAGCTGCCTTTCGCAAACCGCGCCCGAATGTCTGGGAACCTTCCAGATTATTTTAGAATCGTCTGATAGGCTTGAGTGCGCAAACGCGAAGAGTTGAGTTTATTCTGTAACTAGCGCGGCCACCAGCGATAAGACTCGAATGTTCGATGCCGCATGTATAAATGCCGACGCGCCTAACCGCAGATCAGATTATCGACGGCCAACGCTCTGTTCGCCGCTGTCAGTGTACATCGTGTTTGCTTGTAGTTTGACTTTTCGTTTCCCGGACGCGGGTTCGCCCAAATAAAGTGTTTCGTCTGGAACCCGCCGTCTACTGTCTTCGTCAACGTCACGACCACGTGAGAATGTTACGTACTGCAAATAAATTCCCGTTCACCGCGTTAGAGAAAATGCGTGGAGTCATACGTCGTACATAAATTTCAATCCTCCCATCACTGAGGAATGAATCTGCCACGTGGCAATTACGAATCTCTAAAGGCTTTGGCATAGTGCCGACCTAATCGCCATCTAATCAACCGAGTCTGTCCTATACGTGTACTCAGTCGGACATTGTTTAAAATGCAGGCGTCGGCTTTTATACATGGCTTGTTGAAGGTTCCCGAGTAATCGCTTGGATTCGAGAATGTGCTACACAATTTGTGTAGCGCATGAAGAAGGTGGCAGAAACAACTTTAGAATCATATCACAAATGCTATGGCGCCGTCTCTCGGCGACGGCGCCGATGAGCTTCTCTTTCGGACGCCCGAACTGCATTGCCCTCCTCACACTATCGCCATAGTGTCCACGCTCGCTGTCACCTTTCGCCGAGTTTGTTTTCTCGGTTACGGTGGGCGAGGCACGCCAAAGCTCAAAGCAGGAAAGGGAGCCGAAGAGGTGCACTCTGAAAGGTGCACTTGGGCAGGTCACGTGATGCGCAAGACAAATAACCGATAACCAGTGAGAGCGACGGAACCAAGGGATGGGAAGCGGAGCCGAGAGGAATACAGAGTTAAGTACTGTGACGAAGAAGTTGGCAGGTGTAATACTGAATCATTTCTTGAAAACTGAAGACCATTGGGTGAGGCCTACGTTCTGCCCTGGACAAAGAGTAGGCTGAGAAACACAATGAAATAAAGTCACAGCATATCCACGGAGTGAATGATGATGAGTGGGCGAAGCCGCGGAGGTTCATCGGTAAACCGTGAATCTTCCGTGAATTCTGCCCAGTACATCATCACCGACGTGAGATCGGGCGCGTTTATACTAAAGGTTCGATGAGAGTTATGACGACTTGCAGCTCACTTTAATTTTACATGTACGCTGTGAATATTCATTGTTTAATCACGCACAGGAGAAATCGCACACACGCACTACCTTGGAGGTCCAAATCCAGTGCATATATATACAGGGTGGTCAGTGAACGGTTGTGCAGCGCGAGCGGTCGGTTTTTTCAATCAAGACGCGGCCGCGACGCTGCCTGCGTCGGCGCCGCTGCGCCGCGAGGAGAAAGAGGGGGAAGAGTAGGAGAGGAGAGGGCGATACATATCACGTACTGTCGCAGCGCATTGTCTTTAGGGAGCCTTCATGTGTGCACGCCCTCTCCGTTTTTAAGACTGGTTACACACTACTACGACGGGGACGAACGGGTGCCGCTATAAGGAGCTCCGCCCCTAATAAAATTTGCTCTCATGTGATCACATGAATACCCTTACCGACGATATGCACGCGTGCTAGTGAGAGCAGGAAACATTCTTCTACGCTACAAACAGCGAACGATGTTTTTATGTTAACATGAGGAACGCTGCCGTACAAACGTACGATATTTTTCATGGTTAGAGAGGAGTGTTGCACGCGCCACAGGAAATGGCTTCACCGTGAGGTGAAATTGGCGCTTGATGACGTCCCGCGTATGGCTTGACTAAAACATGTGTATAACCTCCCTTATCACTAATTATTCAGTCCGATAACAAGCGCAACTAATTTTTCCGTTCTTTTTGTCAAAGCTCTAATTGAGGGATGCTGGAAACAGACACAGCAGCTGCCTTAATTATCGAGGAAGTGATACTTATAAATCATTACAAGCATGCTATTGAAGCCGGAGAAAACCGCTTTTTTTAGGAACTTGGGAGAGCAATGGACAGCACTCGGCAAATATTCTCGAGTGGAATTTACGCTCAAGAAGATTCTTTTTCTAACATCCGCAAATGAGCAACTCGCGTGCATGGCCCGCAAGGCTGCTTCATTACGCAGGCGGAAGGGATGAGATTGTTCGCTCGGCGATGTCGCTTACCTGCACGCTGCGCTATCAGAGTTGCTCGCATAGTAATGCCGTGCAATGAGCCATCTGCGGTATCTAACAAACAACCTGCGGGATACAACACTGCATATCATGCAGATGTACATCAACTAACGAGAGATTTCATACGTCCTCTCTGTTTCCTCTTTATCTTGATGTTTTCGCATACCTATTTTTGTCTATGCTCACTGGACTTGAACGTAATAGATTTCTTGAATTTTCGGTATTTCTGTAATTTATCACTTGCTTTTTTCACTCAGCAACGGTAACTGCAATTTTATTACATTTATTCCGTAAATAATTACGTTTAAACATTTACCTTATTCACAGCACGAACTGCAAGACGATATGAATTGCAAAAGGAGCTAAAGCGTGCAAGCACGGACCCAGGAGAAGGCACAAATGCCGGCAATCAACTGAAAGGGCTCACTGCGGCGGATAGTAGACGCGAACACTCATCTGCGCATGCGCATGCGGAGGTATTGTAGCGCCCCCTGTCAATCCGGAACGCGTGGGGGTCTACGCGAAAGATAACTGCGAAGGCATTTCATTTCTTCTTTATGTAATGAAGCCTATCGATAGAAGATGAAGCACAAGAGCCTAGGTATAAAGAAAAGGAGGATGGAGTTGTAAATAAAGTGAGTGCAACCACATAAATAATCTACGCAGTAGCAATAACAGGCTCTTTATATTTGTGCAGTGCGCTGACGGCACCTTGTGACTAGAATGTATTGAGATAATTTAAATGCCTAGTACCTGATCACGTAGTGTATGTTCGCTTAGTATGGGCACTTGGCCATCGTGTAAATCAAACGACTGATGCACTGGTTAAAGCGTCGTTCGATGGACCAATTATTATTCTCCCTACACCAGCTGTTGCCGGAGCGGCTAGGTTTCGGAGGCAAATGATGATGCGAGAATTCTCTATACTGACTTCAAGAAATTCCCGGGATTTTAATCGCCTGTTGAAGACCTGTAAAAGCACGTCATGTCATACTAGAGGTATTGAAGTTATAATGGGCGTTTTTCATGAGGCGCTGCTCAGACCTGAAAAAGGCCCATTAGTAGGCTACTCTGTCGTATTCCATCATTGAACTTTTATTTATAGAGACCTGGTCTGGTACCCGCCGCTTTTGTAGCGTTAGCTACACTTGCCTAGCCGGAGCCGATTTCGCGAGCATCTGCGCATGCGCGAGGATCAGTGATGCCACACAGCTGGCTCACCGGAGCCGGCATCTCACGCACTCTCCGCCACCGCCGCGCGCGGCTCGCCGCTGCTGGTCTGCGCATTCGGGAGGAGTGGCATCGTGGCCATGGCAGTCACACTGGCGCCGGCGCGCGCGCAGCTATTCGCCTTCGCTGTGCAGTCGCCGTCTGAGACTGCTCTGGAGACGCTTGATAGCGCCTCTGACTGGCGTTTGCAGGTCGGTAACGCCATGGAGAAGGAGAACGCAAATGCTGCTCAACGGCGCAGAAGAGCCGAGAAGCTTATCTCATCGGATCCCGAAGTAGTTGCCTGGCAATTAGCGGTTCAGCGTACTAAGAGTGAACAGAAGAAGGCTAATAATCCTAGACAATCTGGAAAACGCTAACAATAATCAGCTGAACCTTTGCTAACGCTACGCATATCCTGGCATAGCCGAGCTAAGTCAATGCAAACTTCTTTGTTCTTATTCTAGGGAAGATGAGACAATAGAACACTTTCTGATCTCTTGTCGATGGTTCTCTGCATTAAGAGAGTAATCTCCAGAAACACCGTTACGCAGAATTTGATTAGATCTAGCACTTGCAAATCCCTAGGTGCACGGACCCTTGGGCATAGCGACGGGAAAATATGCGAGGCCGTTCAAGATTTCATAGCGCAGTCAATGAGATTTACTCTATAACGGCGAATCGCAAATTTCCTGTTCAACCAAAGCAGGCTGCATTATTAGGAGCTGGCTCACCGTTCAAGATTTCATAGCACAGTCAATGAGATTTACTCTATAACGGCGGATCGAAAATTTCCTGTCCAACCAAAGCAGGCTTCATTATTAGGAGCTGGCTCACCGTTCAAGATTTCATAGTGCAGTCAATGAGATTTACTCTATAACGGCGAATCGCAAATTTCCTGTTCAACCAAAGCAGGCTGCATTATTAGGAGCTGGCTCACCGTTCAAGATTTCATAGCACAGTCAATGAGATTTACTCTATAACGGCGGATCGCAAATTTCATGTTCAACCAAAGCAGGCTGCATTATTAGGAGCTGGCTCACCTTTCAAGATTTCATAGCACAGTCAATGAGATTTACTCTGTAACGGCGGATCGCAAATTTCCTGTTCAACCAAAGCAGGCTGCATTATTAGGAGCTGGCTCACCGTTCAAGATTTCATAGTGCAGTCAATGAGATTTACTCTATAACGGCGGATCGCAAATTTCCTGTTCCACCAAAGCAGGCTGCATTATTAGGAGCTGGCTCACCGTTGAAGATTTCATAGTGCAGTCAATGAGATTTACTCTATAACGGCGGATCGCAAATTTCCTGTTCCACCAAAGCAGGCTGCATTATTAGGAGCTGGCTCACCGTTCAAGATTTCATAGTGCAGTCAATGAGATTTACTCTATAACGGCGGATCGCAAATTTCCTGTTCAACCAAAGCAGGCTGCATTATTAGGAGCTGGCTCACCGTTCAAGATTTCATAGCACAGTCAATGAGATTTACTCTATAACGGCGGATTCAACAAAGATGAACGCATACCAACTCGCTCAAGCTTCCATTCTTATGCATTTTCAGCGCAGCTTAAGAAACTAGGGTCCTTAAAATTACGTATGTATGCATTTTCTATTAAAGGAACACGCCACCTAATACTTACCTAGTGATGTTGCACCTCAGATATGCATGATATTTACTTTTTGATCGACAACGTTCACAAGTATGAACAGCCGTACCAGTTCAAGACGGCTGGCCCTTCGGCAAGTGGTTCAACTTTGGCCGCGTGGCTGAATCGAGGGACGTGCCGACAAACAGAAAGACAGACAGACAGACAGAAAGACAGACCAAAATTTCTGCGTTTAAGTTCCCCAAGAAAGACTATCGTCTTTAAAAACCGACCGCTCGCGCTGCACATCCGTTCACTGACCACCCCGTATATATAGGCACTGGGTTTTGACCTCCAAGGGAGTGCCTGTGTGAGATTTCTCCTGTGCGTGATTAAACAATAAAAATTCACAGCGTACATGTAAAATTAAAGTGAGCTGCAAGTCGCCATGACTCTCATCGACCCTTTGGTATAAACGCGCCCGATCTCACGTCGTTGATAATGTACAGGGCAGAATTCGCGGAAGATTCACATATGGCGCGTGTCATTGGTGCAAGGCAATCGTTCGATTTAGTGCGGCGACGTACGCTAGGGGGAACGTTGTAATAAAATCCGCTCGCTGCTGGCGCGCTTTCACTTTTGCTCGGAGTATTCACGGTTTACCGATAATATCCTCCGGAGCTTCGCCCCACTCATCATCATTCACCCCGTGGATATACTGTGAATTTTTTTATGTTTCACACTTTCCTCTCGGTGCTCTTGGATGGATGGATGGATGCTATGAGAGTCCCCTTAATAACGGGGTGGTGTCATGTGTGCCACCAGGCACAAAAAAAAAACAAAAAAAACATGGTTGATCCCTCCGTCATAGGAATCGGAATTACACGAAAGTAAAGCGTGCCCTTAGAGAAGTAACTGAATGTTTACTGTACATTGATATAAGAGAGTTGCACACTGTATATTGATGTCTGGCAGCTATAGCACCGTTTAACTCGGATGCACCCACTTTTATGATTGATGGTACATCTCCATCCCGACGACGAACGTCCCTGCCTAATGGTTAAACAAACCCTTGTGGCAGCTGTAGTAGTTAACGGTGAAAGCGTAATCAGAGAACTACTTGTGATAGCCAGAAGAGCGTCTCATATCGGACGCAGAACTTGGTCACCATCACGCGGTATGTTATTATGTGATTGAACACCACGGCCGGACTAAAGGGAAACGCAAAGCGCGTCGAGCCGCCCCGGTAGCCCCGCCGCGATTTCTCTAGGGGCGACCGCGTGAGCGGGGAACGCGGTGTTACAGCCAGGTGAGGCAGGCGCGCGTCGCAGAGCTATGGGCGACGGCGACGCTTTTACGACGCTAAAGGCTCTGATATACTCCGGCGTAGCGTCGACGAGCGCGCGCGCGCGTGATGGCGACGTTACGTCAGCAAAAAACAGCCCTCTATAGTCCGACGTCGGCTGACCACCGACGCGGCCGACGGCTGCTGGCGCGCTTGGGCGTCGCTCGGCGCCGAATAGATGCTGCTGCATTTCGCGCCGGCCGCGCCGGACTCGCATGCACAGGAACCTGCTTCGCGGGCTGTTTCGTCGGTTCCCGGCAGGTGGCGCGAGCGTTCTTCGCTTTACTGCGCATGCGCTCCTCTAGATGCGATTGTAACGGCGCGTTGGAGCCGGCTCGACTGTAGCGGAGACCGATTTGCGCTTGGCGTAGCGTCGCCGGCTCGGCGTGACGAAACGCAACGTTTTCGCGGGCGCTCGCGTCGAACGTCGGAGTATAACAGAGCCTTAACTCTAACGACGCTTGGCTCACCACCTCGCGGTGTGTTAAGGCATTGACAAAATTGAACTTCTGTTGAAAACACGCCGAATGGGAGGGACGTGTAACGCGTTGCAGGTGCTAATCGCGGAGGTCACAGTAATGAAGAATTGCTTTACTTAACCGCTCCCAGCGGGCAAGACCACCCCGCCGACCAGGAGAGTGGTAGATATAAAAGGCGCGTTTGTAAAGCTTGTAGAGTATGTGGCCGTGGCGCAGGTCTGGTCTCGCCAAGCTTGGTGTGCGGACGCATGATGGCTTGCTCCGTAGACGGCGTTTCAGCGGCCGCGTCTGGCCGCTGTTCGGGCCCGCCTGCGGGCTACAAGTTTGTTCTGCCAACTTTGCCGAAGGACGAAACAATGAAACCTTGTGTTTTTCTGCATTGTGACGTCGGCGGAAGACCGTACAGGATTGAGGATTTCCGAACACCACTGGAAGAACTGGGTGTCATCAAAGCGGTGAGTGGCATTGGGCCCTACCAAATGAGTCATGTTTGGATGGTCAAGCTACGTTCCTCAGAAGCCAAGAATATGCTTTTGAGCAATGGCGGAATTCAAGTGAAAGGGCGATACTGTGCGGTTATTGACCCTGTGAAGCAGGAGCTTACAGTGAAGGTACACTGGGTCGCTTTCGACGTGCCTAACGAGGCTGTTCGAAAAGTGTTGAGTGAGTACGGTGACGTGAAAGAAGTCAAGCTAGAAGAGTGGAGCGTACCAGGTTTTGAACAGGCCGAGTCGACAACTCGCGTCGCTCGTATGACCCTGCATGAGGGCATCACTGCGGACGAGCTGCCGGATCTTTTCAAGTTTCAAGGAGGAGCAGTTCTGGTAGTGGTGCCAGGCAGAGCACCCAACTGTCTGCGCTGTCGAATGAAAGGGCATATCCGCCGTGATTGCCGAACGCCGAGATGCACCACATGCCGCGCTTTCGGTCACGAACGGCAGGATTGTGTGCGCACTTATGCCACGGTGATAGGCGCCACGCCAAAACGGCAGGATATCCATGACTTAATGGATGAAGTAGAAGCGGAAGAGGCAGCTTCGCCAACAACCAAAGGAATTATCGAAACAAGCCAGGGCAGTGGTTGTGAGGCGGGAACGCTGGCGGCGCCGCAGGAGGCCGAAAACCGACGCTCGGAAAAGGAGAGTACTGCACCTGTAGCCACTGAGCCTTCGGATGAGCTGCCGGTGGCGCGTCCGGTGGTGCGTTCGTGTGCAACGCGTCGAGACGCATCAGTCAGAGAAGGCGATTACGCAAAGGTGGAAGGCGGTACATCAGTAGACGAGACTGAACAAAGAAAAGAGACGGATAAGGTCAAGGGAGGCAGCTTTGGAGGAGACCAAGGCGCGTTGGTGAAAATGGATGTGGACCCAGCGCTTGTAAAGAGACGCCGTGAGGAGGATGACGCGGAACCCGAACGCGAACAGCGGCAGCTTGAATGCGAATGGAAGAAGGCAACTGGAAAGAAGGGGAAGTACGTTCCCCGCGCCCGAGCAGCGTCGCTAACCCGCGGCAGCTGCTCTGACGAGTGAAGAATGCAGGCTGTCGGCCCCGCCGGTTAGCGCTAGGCTCCCGGCGTCCTTTCAAAACGCAAATGGCGGCGCCTAATGTACCCCTTCGCGTGGCCACTCTGAATGTTCGCGGGTTGGGCGCAAGACGCAAGCAGTATCAGCTGAAGCGTCTGGCGCACGACCTAGACCTGGGGGGCGATCGGAGATCTCTGTACTGCGCCGTTCGTTCGCGTTCGTTCTGGGGTGCTATTTTGTAAGCGTTCTGTCACAGAACGGAGGTGGAGCGTTCTGTGAGCTGCACGGGATTGGTCGAGGCTCGATTCAAATTCAAATTTAATATGTATTGTTTGACGGTCCAAGACGTGAGAATAGCCTGAGAAAGCCATAGAACGGTCACGTGACAGCCACAGAACGGCCGGAGACCTCCTCGTTCCGTCGACCTCCTCTCCCCGTTCTGTCAACAAAAATGGATACAAAACGGTCTCCGGACGACTTGGATTGGATCCAAACGTATGCGCGTGGGCTGAGGAGAGGAAGAGCGGCTTCACGCGCCGACTGGTATTCAGCCATCTCCCTTTTGCGACAGTTTGCGAAAATGGCGTCTCCGTTCTCGTTCATGCCATTTCGTGTCGCCTGCGTGGCTCCTGCAGTCACGCAGAAACGAAGCCCCGAGGTAGAAGATGCGTTTGACGTGATGACAAGAGGAGTTCTGGCGGCACTTTCTTCTGAATAACGGTTCGAATGCTCGCGCTGTTCAAATATTACTACACGTGGACAAATACTAGAAGTATTGGTTGGAAGAGCGTGGTAGCCATCGCCACTATCAACCGTCTCTCGAAACTGTGACACCACCTAGCGCTATGTCAAGATGCGAACATAAATAAATTGTTAAAGCAATCACGCTCTTCAATTTAAAGCCTTGAAAAACAATGTCAGACAATATTAATGTTCAGCTGTAACAATTTCATATTTTTTCGTGCGCTGAAAACATTCCCAAAATTCCTTAGCTAGCTATTGGCTGGTTGCTCCCTCTCGTTCTTCCGTTCGGTCCCCGCCTCCGTTCTGTGACAGAACGCGTACAAAATAGCCCCCCTGATGATCGCACGCGATTGGCTGAAGCCGGACAACTCACGCCACTCTAAGGGGCGTGGCCATTTCTTTTTTTTGCTTGATGTTTTCTTTTTTGGTGACGTCATGCCGCGTCATAACGAGCATGTCGTCTGCTAAAAGTGAACGGAGTGCGAGACCGTTCGCTCGCGTTCTCTCGAGCGAACAATGGCGTCGCACGGCATGTATTTCGAGTGATGCGGTGGTTGCGGCTGCCGCAACAGCTGATTTTGAGAAAATGGCGCTTGCAACGGTGCTTCCTTGCTACGTTGACGTTTCTCGAAGCAGATGCAGAATGGTAGGAGGTGCGAAATGCGTTTGAAGAGATGAGCGAGCGTGAATTTCGGCGTCGCTTTCGTTTCTCGAAACGTACTGTACCTTGGTTGTGCGACGATCTCGGCCCCCTCATCGGGTGCCAACGAACCAGTGGCATTTAAACAGAGCGGAAGGCGTTGTGCGCGCTGAGATTTTTTGCGATCGGATGCTTCCAGCGAGCTGTCGGCTGCGAGGAATTCAGCGGCCTGTCGCAGTCGTCCGTCAGGAACACGCCATTACTGTCGTTCGCGGGCAAAAACGGTGGGTGGCCTTTTCCGGAGACCACAGACGCGAAGAGCGAACAAAGGCGGCGTTCGCGCGGCTCGGGCAGATTCCCGTTGTGGTCGGGTGCGTGGATGGTACGCTCATCGCAATCCCGAAGCCCCATGGCCTGAGCTCCGCGGACACGACGCATTACATGTCGGGGAAGGGACTCTACGCATTCAACACCATGATCGTGAGTATTATTCATGCATTGCATGCGTAGCGAATTGTTTCATTTATATCGCTTAAACTTTCCGCTTTACTGAGGCTGTTGCAACCGAGTATAGTGGGAGCGGTATTTTCGATCTATCCAGAACGGGAATTGGTTCGTTTCAGGGCACTTCGCTTAGGATAAGCGATGAAATCATGTGACGCGGAGTACACTTTGGTTCAGCGGCCTGCACAGTGCATAATATTACCGTTGCTCGTTCGCCATGTGTACCCGAAGCTTGATTCTCGATTTGTATTTGTTGAGATTAGCGCTCCCAGAATGTGCCGTAGTATGTCCTTATTGTTCATTGTCGTGATGGACGTTACATGGATCAATACATGGATGGATGAATAAACTTTATTTCGGTCCCTCGGAACGCGCTCTAGCATGTACATTAAATACGCATTGTTTCATAACCCTTTTTTCAGTCGAAGTTTTTCGTGTTGTAGATATTTTGTGGTACATTGCCTTAAACATACAGCAGTAATTTGGTTAAAAGGCTTTGTTGGCTGGAAGATGGGTTGTTCCAAGCAGTAAACATGCAGACTACCCTTCGACACTGCATTGTCCTCATGTTAGAACTTATGGTAGAAGTCCTACCCTGTCGATGATTTGTCCATAGCTATGTTTCAACAGTCAGTAACAGTGAAGACAGATGTAGTTACATTAACATAATACCCAACAGAAAATTAGGTGGGTAGATGAGATTAAGAAGTTTGTAGGTATAACGTGGCAACAGAAAGCACAGGACCGGGTTGATTGGCGGAACATGGGAGAGGCCTTTGCCCTGCAGTGGGCGTAGACAGGCTGATGATGATGATGATGAATATCCAACATTGTACCCAAGGTCATTTATGGGTACAATTTTGACTGAATTGAATTCTGCAGACATGTGATGCCGACCTCTGGATGTCAGTCCATGTTTCCTGGGGTCATGTCATGACTCGTCGGTATGGCGGGGGAGCCCTCTCCGTCAGCACCTGGAAGCAAAACTTCGGCTTGCTTGGTAAGTGCTGTCAATGCTTGCCACATTCAAGACGTTATCACTACAGCTGTCATGCCGACCTCGTGCAGGAGACTCCAGCTATACATTAGAACCGTGGTTCCTGACACCAGTGCCCGGACGACCAGCTCGTGGCACCCCTGATAACCACTACAAGGCCCACACCGCCATGCGCAATGCTGTGGAGTGGTGCATCGCTGTAAGCTTGTGCACAGCTGCTCAAGCATCATTGCTGCTTGTGCAGCTCTGCACGACATTGCGTTGGCGGCACATGAGCCTGTTCTCGAAGGGGACGATGACGACACCGACGATGCTGAGCTGCTGCCAGCAGCAGCTGAGCTACCACCACCACAACGGGAGCCAGCAGCAGCGCAACCGTGTAGTGAACCTGTTTCGAGAACCGCAGGGCCTGCATGCTTGAGCACCTGTGCAGTGTACGCCGCCGCCTGCAGCGACCTCGGCAGCATTGTGTGGTGCGTGTTTGTCTTTGTTCATTGTGTTTGTCACTGTGTTTTTTTTTTTACTACATTTCAAATGTTTGCTACACATATCAACGAAACAGCGTTCTCCTATCAATGAATAACCCCCTTGAATAGGTTGGCAAAAAATGTGAAGCTCACCCTGACTCACTCGTGAAATATATTTTGCTCTTCGGGCTCACTCGAACTCAGACTCACCAAAATTTTCCTCAAGCGGATTCACTCGGACTCAGGCTCACTAAAATGTTTTCACCCGGACTCGAACTCACCAATGTATTACTCACTTGGACTCACAGCTCGATCTGAATCTGAGTGAGTCGACTCATGAGTGAGTTTGCCGACCTATGCCCCCTTGTCACACAACATCATGCTGATGAAATGCTTCGACCAGGTTGTAAAATATGGCGCTTCACACTAAGCACAAGTGAGAGCTCAACTGTGAATGGCACATGGTGCCATTCACAGCCAAAGTGGTAACCTGAAAAGGCTGTTTGAATCAGGACAGCAACATGCGGTAGCTTTAGTGCAACAAGAATGGTGCCTGTAAATGAAGTGAACAACATGGGTGGTGTCAGAATTGAAATTTTATTACAAGTATCACGAGCAATGCACATAAAAAGCAAAATAAATAAATATCCCTTAAATTTAATGCCAAGGAAAAGAATATAAAAGTAGCTTCCTTTTATAATATACAAATGGAGTTATTACAAAGTGCCTGCTGCTCCTCTGCAGCAACACACGCGTCTCGCAGCACGAAAGTCATTGTATTACATGAAAACAAGGCACAGTCGAACCGGTATTAATCGAACTCGCTAAAAAATGCAAGTTGTTGGTTGCTGATATGTCTTCCTCTATTATTGATTTCTGTTTGTACCCAATCCTATTGTCTAAACACTTCTAAGCAACAGAACACGTATTCGTCAACTATTTTTTGGTCTTGCAATATTTCAAAATTGTTGTGCAACCTAGACCGTTCACAAACGCATTTCTTTTTTTCTAGGATGTGTAAAAATCGATAGAAAACGTACAGTGTGCCACAATATTCTACACGTATACACTATAAACAAAGATACACTACAGTGCACTATGTGCATATACTACAAAATTGCTGAATGCATGACTTTGTATAATGAGATTTAAAAAAATGACATGGCAAAACATGATTTATAAATGAAACCACACTGTGCTATGCACATGTACTACAAAACTGCTCAATGCATCACCTCACACGATGAGATTAAAAAGAAATGACATCGCAGGACACGATTTACCATTGAGCTACACTTTACTATGTACAATGAAACAGCACATCAGTGCTTCTGGTATGCAGAAAAAGAAAATTAACTGAGAAAAAATTGCAGGGCACCATTGAAGCAAGCCAGCGTATCATAGCTCGTGATGTGAACAAAAATAAATCTACATATATGTA
Source organism: Rhipicephalus sanguineus (assembly GCF_013339695.2). Lineage (NCBI taxonomy): Eukaryota > Metazoa > Arthropoda > Arachnida > Ixodida > Ixodidae > Rhipicephalus > Rhipicephalus sanguineus. The sequence continues at coordinate 3,633,968 of NC_051180.1, forward strand.
CAACTAGTCTTTACAAATCACTGTGCAGGTGCCTTCCGCTGCAATGAGGGCCCGGGCGAGGGTACCAACGCCTTGCAATTCGTGGACCACGTCACCGAGAAGTTGAACCTGGCGCAGCTTTCCAATGATGCCTGGCCCTGCCGCCTGGTGTTTGCGGCTAGTAACTCCAGCGCCTCGGCCTGCCGGTTGCCCCCATCTCGCAGCTGCGGCATGAGCTGGAAACCAAGAAATGTGTTGCCATTATCATCTATAAATTTCCTGCTACCGACTCTTCGCTGGAAGCTTCTGTTCGTGAAGAGTTTCAGTGTGTGCAACAATTTCCTCTCTGTTGAAAATCCACTGACCCAACGGCATCCATGAATGGTGCTTGGTTCACCGCACAACCAACGCACTTCATTTGGACAGACCAAAGCGGTGCCGGAATTCATTTTCGCTCATCATGTCAAACGCGTCTCACGCCTCTAACCACCTCTGCATGAGAAGCAACCAAACAGCCCTTTTCAGGGCTACACAATCGTTTGCCCGGCTTTACGCGATGACCGACACAATCTCCTTCCGAAACCCTAGCTGCTGCAGTATGCAAAACATACAGCAAGCAGGTGTAACACAGGTGCAAACATGTGCATTTGTGTATGATGGCTATGTGAAAAAGTTATATAACGAGCTTGCTTTTTGAACAGTATATTTAGCAATAGCACATTTTCAGTTTCACTTTTGAAGCAATTGACAAAATAGGGAAACATTTCAAGATGTTGAACATTTTTGCAATGCTACCTTTTTGCTACATTTCACCATAACTGCAAGGCAGGACACCTGTTTATTCCATCTGACAGTTATGCATACAACTAGCTCCTGCAACCGTTTGCCAAATTTTTTTGTGCAGCCTTTTGTCTTTATGCCCACAGATGTCATCTCTTCACAAACATATGCCTGCACGCATGAGCATCACCTGAGAGCATGTAACACCATCTACAGTTAATCAAAAACATTAGCGAAACTTACGAGTTGGGGCACGGGGAAGATCCTGGGCCACATCCTCTTCAGCCACACCAGTAGCAGCTGGAGCAGGGCTCACCTGTTATAGTAAGAAGTTTCTTGATTGACACACTGAGTGCAATAAGAAGTATGGAGTGGAAGTGGACAATAGCAATGCTTTTTAAAATGTTTCAACAGCGGCATGCTATGACACACAGACTTCGGAGAGAGGGATGGAGGGAGGCAAGCCTACTGGCTACGCACCTCACTCGACTCGAGGGTCTGAGAAATGGGTTGGAACACGTAGGGTGCTCTAATGAGCTTCGAAATATAGTTCACGGCTATTCTTTCGTCATCACCGCAAATGTGGCTGTTTCGCATTCTGTTCTGGGCGGCGCAACGTGTTAGCACCTCGGCTAACGCGGCGGCCGGGTGATCCACTCGATATTGTTTGAAAAAGTAAAACTAACAGCGCGTAATGGCTCGAAGCAAACGAGCCCACTTGTTCGCAGCATACAAGTAACAATGATATTCTAAGCCAGTGCTTACCGATTCAGACCACCCGAACTATGGGCCTCGCACACTCGTCCCTGTCAAGCACGACGCGGCCGCGGTAATCCGAAATCTGGCCGCCTCGGGTGCCGCTGTAAAGCACAAGCGGGACGTGTAAGATGACCGACCACAATACAATTGTTCTCGCACTCACCTCTGCTGCCCTCGGAGTTTGGCAAGACCCTGCTGCGAATAGTAGCGCTCATTCCTCCATCGGGCCTGCCACTGGGCCCTGGTGTTACGCGCAGGGACTTCGTTCAAAAGCGCTACCAGCTCCTGCCACATGTCGTCCCGGTCCTCCCTCGTGAACGACGGCTCCAGCGGGCACGACAGCGTCGCGATCTGTGGGTGCTCTTTCACAAAAGCCAGCAGAAGCTCCTTTTGACGATCCGACACCCGAGAACCAACGCAGACGTTACGATCGGACGACATTTTGAAACTGCGTCAGCCGCTACTTTCTCTTTTTTTTTTTCGCGTGCGCGACACCATCTAGCGACGACGTCAAAAAAAACTAACATTATTAAATATCATCACTCAAAGCTGTTGCTGTTTGAAAGAGTGTTTGAGCTTGAGAAGCAAAAACAATAATTTTCTGTAAAGTAATTATATTTATTAAAAGGCGAGAAACGCTTCACGGTCCCTGTGCCGACGTCACAGGATGCGCGTCTACTTCCGGAAAGCTGTCCGCTTCACGATTGGCTGTTCTCTTCCTCTCGGCGGTTCTAGGCGGGAGAGCTGCGCCTCCTCTCACTTTTGTGACGTAGGCACCGCAGAACGAACGCGAACGAACAGAGATCTCCGATCGCCCCCCTGGATGTGCTCGCGGTTCAAGAAACTAAGGTGGAGAGTGAGAATCATACTGACAGCATGATTGCACCCTTTCGCGCCTATTACTCCATGTGCGTGAGTCATGCGGTGGGCTCCTCCGCAGGATGTTGTCTCCTACTGAAGAACTCAATCGGCATTGCAGTAGAGAAAGTGGTGTCTTGTGGCCGCGGTAGATTTGTGATGTGTGATTCCAATTTTGCTGGGTGTGCTTTCCGTGTGGTGTGTGTTTATGCACCTACGTTGCCCAAGGATCGTTTGCAGTTCTTTCAAGATATATCTCATATGTTAGACTGTGATAGAGCAATGATACTCCTTGGTGATTTTAATTGTGTTTTCGAAGCTGATGACCGTTCTACAGAATCGCGTGTCAGTGATGCCAGTTCAGTGTACTTAAGGGAACTAATTGGCAACCTTCCTATGGTTGATGTGGCTTATACAGCTCTCGGTGGAAAACGTCGACACTTTACTCATTTTCAAGGTAGCAGTCATGGTAGGCTCGACCGAGCTTACGTGACCTCGGAACTAGCATCCAATTGCAGGAACTACGTGGTGAAACAAGTAACGTTCAGCGATCACAGTTTGGTTATGTTCGAGATAGGGTACAAGACCAAAAAGAAAGTTGAATGGGAGCTTTGGAAGTTTAATGAAAAGCTGTTGGATGATGAGGAATTTCTCGACCACTTGAAGAGTAAAATCAAAAGTTTGGTTGAGCAAAGGGAACAGGACAAGTTCGAAGCATGGGAAAGCTTCAAACAATGCATTAAATTTAAATCAATAGAAAGAGGGTGCCAAATAAAGTTTTTGATGCGTAGGGAAGAAAGATGCTTGCGATCCCATCTAGAAACTTTAATACTAGAAGAAACAAGTAGTCCTGGTTTGTTCATAAGCGAAATAAGACAAACCAAAACAAAATTGGAGGCTATAGAACACGAAAAATACAAAGGTGCAATGGTTCGGGCTCGATCTGAGAAACTTCTTGTAGGAGAGGTGCCAACCAAGCGTGCCCTCTCAGACGAGAAGACTTATGCATGTTGCAATGAAATAGGTGAAATAGAGTATGCTGGCGCTGTAGCGAGGGACCGACGCTCGATTAAACTAGCGTTCGTAGATTACTATAGAAAACTGTTTGCTTTGCGAAAACCCCGCAATCCAAACTTTCGGCAGGATTTTTTACCTGAAATGCCACAATTGGAAAGCGAACAAACGGATTTATTAGAAATAGAAATTACCGTGAAAGAAGTGGAGCACGCTATTGATGAACTGAAACCCGGAAAGTCTCCCGGACCAGATGGCCTAACAGCTGCCTTTTATAAGGCATTTAAGCCGCACTTTGCCTTAATTCTTCAACAAGTATTTGTTGAAGCTTTTCGAAGAGGGCGCTTACCACCTTCTTTTGCGCGGGCGCACACGGTGCTGATTCCAAAGTCTACTGATGAAGCACAGCGTAAAACTGTGAAAGGATATAGACCCATAACTTTAACAAATGTGGATTACAAAATTTTTATGAAAGTCTTGGCTAGTAGGATGCAAAGTATTATTATAGATTTAGTAGGGCCACATCAGACTTGTGGAATCAAAGGTAGAAGTATATTTACAAACATTCATGTAGCGAGGAGTATTCTAGAATACTGCGATGCTCAGTTAGGAAAAGCAGCGATGGTACAAATTGATTTTTCAAAAGCCTTTGATATGGTATGTCATGCCACACTGTTTGATATATTGGAACATGCTGGACTAGGTTCTATTATATGTGAAGGGGTTCGAATGGCATATCAAAACTGTACCACCAGTTTGGTTGTAAATGGAGAACTGACAGAACGCGTTGATGTTCGTTCGTCTGTAAGACAGGGATGTCGCATGTCACCATTACTGTTTGCTTTGTTTTTAGAGCCCCTGTGTAGGAAAATCATTAACAGTGATCAATTAAGAGGTTTCCGGCTGCAGTCCTGTGAGGTACGAGTGCTTGCATATGCGGATGATGTTGCTTTTATATGTACCGACAAGGAAAGTGTGAAAATAGCACTGCAGCTCACGCAAAGTTTTTGCGACCAAACTGGTAGTTTATTGAACACAGACAAAAGTTTTGGATTATGGCATGGTTCGTGGCAGCAGACACCCAGTGTCTATGAGAAACTGCAGTGGAGCACTGTACCCAACAAATACCTAGGGGTACCACTAGATAGATATAGAGAAAATACGCAGTTTTGGAGAGACAAGGCGGATGAAATGAGCACAAAGACTTTAAGCTGGGGTGGGCGGAATTTGTCAATATTTGCAAGATCCACGGTATGTAACGTTTTTTTGGCAGCTAAAATATGGTACGTTCTCCAGGTTCTCTACTGCACAAGAAGTAATATTCAGCGTTTTCATAGGATATTTGCAACATTTGTTTGGAATTCTCAATACGAGCGAACATCTCGGACTAATCTTTTCCGGAAGGTCAGAGACGGTGGGTTGGGGTTAAGTGACCTGTTCTTGAAACAGGTGGTTAGTAGATTTTTATTCTTAAGAGATCAGCAAAACCCTTTCATCCGTACAATTATTCAGGTCATGTTACCGGGAGCTATACCAGAATTTGTTGTCTCCACCATGGACAACGGTCCGTATAAAGTATCCCGCTACTTATGCGAGGTGGTTTCTTCCTATTGGTTTCTTATAAGTAGATTTTCTATTGAATACTTAAGTAACGTTCCCAGGAAGCGCCTACTGAAAGACCTGGTAGACATAGTTTTTCCAGTTCCCCTTTACAGAACCATTTATGGGGAGGGATCGGGGGGGGACGTCCTGAAACGCGTCAAAAAGATGTTAGTTCCACCTGGGGTTAAAACGTTTTTCTTTAAACTTCACACGGGCACACTACCTGTGAAAACATGGCTCGAACAACGAGGCATGTTTGTGCCGTGGGGAGTGAATTGTCTTTTGTGTAACAAACCAGAAACTGTAGAGCATGTTTTTATTGACTGTTGGGACGCTGTTTTTTATTGGGATGTGCTGCAGAGAACATTGAAGAAGGAACTGCCAGTTGATGCCTACGGAATTCGTTTTCTGCCTGTTCGTGGAAATAATGTCCCTTATGACCTCTTCACGCTTCTAGGTCTTTATAGCATATGGAGGTCACGTATGGATATACGAAATGCTGAGCCACAAGCGCGATCGGTTAACGCCTATTTTGTTGAACAGATCACGAAGCTCAGAGAAGTGCTTGAGCACCGAGGGGCATGTGATGAAATGATTTGTATATTAGATACACTGAAACAGTTAAAAGTTCATAAGTAGATCCAGCCAGCCTTATGCGTGCTGGTGGGTGATGTGTGGCACATGTCTATATGTATATAACGTATTAACATTGCAATAAAGAAAAAAAGTGGCCGTGGCGCAGTGGATAACGTGCCCGGCATCTGTTGTTGCGGACCGAGCGGTCGTGGGTTCGATGCCCGTTGACGGAACTTTTTTTTTCTTTGGCATCTGATCGTGTATATTTTTTCGACGTCATTTCCGTGACGGAAATACGCCACTGAAGTCTTGGTGGACCCCGGCATAAAACACTTTCGTGTAAAAAAAAAAAACGCGCCTTTGCTACGAGTGTCCTCTTCGGCGCGTTTCGAATAGAAGCGTAATTTTTTTCAGCGCTTTAACACACCGCGAGGTGGCGGCGTTAGCTCAAGCCTCGGCTCTCCGACGCTCGCCTCGCTGTGGCACCGCGTTCCCCGCTCGCCCTGTGAGAATTCACGGCCAGGCCAGGGTAGGGGGAATACACGACGCGCGTAGCGTTTCTCTTCGCGTTTCACGAAGCTTTGAAGGAGTGTATACTGAGTAGCAGTGTTTATTATGTGCTTACATGGGAACCATCGTTAAAGGCGCAACACACACAACACAAGAGAAGACCAGACGAGCACATTATGTGCTTGTTGATGCCATCTTTGCGCGGGATGCACCATATGCGGTGTCCACGTAGACGTTAAGAACTTCAGCTGCCGCAAGGGTTAAATCGTGATCATGAGCGTTAGTCGTCGGTACGGAGATGTGCCTCTAGGCGTCAACGTGAGTGCCTCCACATCAAGCGGTGCTATATCTGCCAAACAACAGTAGACATTGTACAAGCTCTCATATACCAATGCACTATAAAAAATCAACTGCTTCTGTGACGACACGTTTCACTTTCGTGTTATACCGATTCCTATGACGGAGGGGTCAGCCATCTTTTAACACAAAAGTATTTTATGCCGGCGTCCACCAAGACTTCAGTGACGTATTTACGTCACAAAAATGACGTCGAAAAAATATACACAATCAGATGGCAAAGAAAAAAAGGTACCGTCAACGGGCATAGAACCCACGACCGCTCGGTCCGCAACAACAGATGGAGGGCACGCTATCCACTGCGCTACGGTCACAGACTCGGGAGGCTTTACGAACGCGCCTTTTAGGGGCGAAGCTCCTTAAAGCGGCACCCGTTCGTCCCTCGTAGTTGTCGTAGTCGTAGTGCGTAACCAGTCGTAACGCTAGTACCAGATCTTGACCTCCAAGGTGGTGCCGGTGGGAGATTTTTCCTGTGCGTTGTTGAACAATAAAAAATTCGCAGCGCGTGCGTTAACTAAAAGCCGAATTCTTTTGTCTCTCATTCCCCATTAGCAGTCATTGGCATGTTCCAGGAGGAAACGTTAGTAGAAGTAGAAGTGTAAGTGTTAGCTAAAAGCCGACTTCTTCTGTCTCTCATTCCCATTAGCAGCCATTGTTTACCTCCAAGGTAGTGCCTGGTGAGATTTCCCCTGTGCGTGATTAAACAACAAAAATTTTGTTCAAAACACCGTTGATTGATGAAATAAACCAACGAAAGACGCCAGATGTTTTCTAAAAGCAAAAAGAAAGAACGCCAGATGTTTCTAAAGCAAAACGAAAAGACGCCAGCTGCTTAACGAAAGACGCCAGATGTTTTCTAAAGCGATGGTTTTCTAAAGAATGAAAATTCACAGCGTACATGTAAAATTAAAGTGAGCTGCAAGTCGTCATAACTCATCGAACCTTTAGTATAAACGCGCCCGATCTCACGTCGGTGATGGTGTACTGGGCAGAATTCACGGAAGATTCACGGTTTACCGATGAACCTCCGCAGCTTCGCCCACTCATCATCATTCACTCCGTGGATATGCTGTGATTTTTTATATCTACCACTCTCCCGGTCGGCTGGGAGGTGTTGTCCTCTGGGAGTGGTAAGGTAAAGTAATTCGTCATTGCTGTGGCCTCCGCGACTAGTACCTGCAACGCGTTACGCGTCCGTCCCATTCGACGCGTTTTCAATAGAAGTTGAATTTTGTCAATGCCTTAACACACCGCGAGGTGGCGAGCTTGGACCAAGCGTCGGAAAATCGTCGGCCTCGCTCAACATCATGCTAATACAAACCAAAAATAGCTCTGCGATGCGCGCCTGCCTCACCTGGCTGTAACACCGCGTTCCATGCTCACGCGCTCGTCCCGAGAACAATCGTGGCCGGGGGGGGGGGGGGGGGGCACGACGCGCTTTGCGTTTCCCTCTAGTCCGGCCGTGGTGTTCAATCACATTTTAACATGCCGCTGCATGGCGACCAAGTTCTGCGTCCAATATGCGACACTCTTCTGGCTATCACACCTCGTTCTCTGATTACGCTTTCAGCGTTAACTACTAGAGCCGCCACAATGGTTTGTGTAATCATTTAACATGGACGTTAGTCGTCGGAATGGAGCTGTACCACCAATCATCAAAGTGGGTTCATCCAGGTTAAACGGTGCTATAGCTGCCAGACATCAATATACATTGTGCAAACTCTCTTATATCAATGTAGAGTAAGCATTCAGTTACTTCTGTAAGGGCACGCTTTACTTTCGTGTTATTCCGATTTCTATGACGGAGGGATCAACGGTGTTTTTTTTGGTATATTGGTGAACGTGGTCCACTTGAATGTGATTAAATTCGAAACGTTTTCAAGTAGTATCTCCGGAGAGTTCACTAAAAGAAACCTCGAAGGTTGAAGTGGTCTGAGACATTGGATAGAAGAACCAGAAGCTCAAGAGCCTGGGGAGAAAACGACGATGAAATTGTAAAATACGTATGGAGTTGCACTCATTGTGAAAGCTGTAGGAAGTGCGGAGCAGTGATTCGCCTCTGCTTCAACGACGAACTGAAGGAGCGTGTGTAGTTGGTAAGACATTATTATGTGAATTCAAACTGCGCCTGGGACGAGAGTAGAAGTGAGCGGCACGAACGCAGCTTCGCTGAAGGATTCCTACGGCGACGCTCGCGTTCACCCTTGGCGCACCAACCGTGCAGCCATTCGTAATGCCCTCTCCCCCCCACTCTCTCTCATATTACTGCTCCTCTCCCTCACTTTCCTTTCCCGCACACATACTATACCTTACTACAGCAAAAGGGAGAGTTGGGCTAGATTGCTTTATTCAAGCGAAACATAAAAAGAGAGGGAAGAAGAAAGAACGAAACCCATGCACATGACAAAAGACTACACTTGTGTCATAATTATCTCTTCTCCGTCGATTGCGTTACTCGATTGCGAGTTGACGTATTTGGAGAAGACATAATTATGTTACAAGTGTAGTCTTTTGTCATGTGCATAGGTTTCGTTCTTTCTTCTTCCCTCTCTTTTTCTGTTCCGCTTGAATAAAGCAATCAGTTGTGAGTCAGCGCTCGTGTTGTCAAGTCTTCTGTGTCCTACGTCTTTTGCGCTGTTTCAATATGAATGCCTTACTATACATGTCTATGCTCTACATGGTTTTGCCTGCCTGACACCATACGTGGCTGTGCTATGCTTTAACCTCTCCCTTCCCCTTTTCCTTCTCATCCTCACTTCCTTTTTGCGCCCCGTTGCGGTAATTGGCTACGTTGTTATATATGGTTTTACCTGCGTGGCGCTAGGCTATGACATGAGATGACAGCATGCGCCCTTCCTCCTCAAACTCACTACCCTATCCCGGTCCTTTGCTATGCATGGCTATGCTATAGGTGGCTGTGCTATACTTTTATTTATTTATTTATTTATTTAACAATACTGTAGGTCTTCTGCAGACCCATACAGGAAGCGGGAATACATCATCACAGGTAACCAATTAGATACAAAGTTCAGGAAATACAATATTTTGAGGGACGATACGCACAACAGCGAAACACTTGAAAAACTACGCATCAGAAACAATATATATGTACAAAAGATTACAATGCACCACTGCAAAACACGTTTTTCGTTATCGCAACAACAAGAACAGCAAAATGTAACTATACTGGCTCTGTTAACTGCTCCACAAAAGAACAAAATTCATCAATATTTGTAATATTAACAGCTTCACCTGGTAGCGCGTTCCAAGCGGTGACAGCGCGAGGGAAAAAGGAATATTTAAACACATTGCTATGGGCACTGAAGGGACGTATACATTTATCATGGTTCGTCCTACTAGAACGGCGGCCAGGCGGATGAATGTAGTCGTCTTTACAGATTTTAAGGTGACCGTGAAAAAGGAGATAAAAAAACTTCATGGAAGCAACGTGACGCTGGCTATACATGGCCCTGCCTGCTTTATGACTACGCTATGCTTTACCATCTCCCTTCCTCCTTTCCATCCTCACTTCCATTTCGCACCCCCTTGTTATACGCGGCTACGCTATACATGATTCTGCCTGCGTGACGCCATACACGCTATGCTTTACCCTCTCCCTTCCTCCTCACCCACACTTCTCTTTGCCGCCCCTTTGCTATACAGGACTATGCTATAATGGTTCTGCCTACGTGACGCCATACATGACTTTGCTATGATTTACCCTCGCCCATCCCCCTTGCGATAGGTGGCGAGACAGTGGAAGTTGTAAAGGAGTACGTCTACTTAGGACAGGTAGTAACCGCGGAGTCGAACCATGAGAGTGAAATAACTAGAAGAATAAGGATGGGATGGGGCTCATACGGCAAGCATTATCAAATCATGAATGGTAATCTACCACTATCCCTCAAGAGGAAGGTATATAACAGCTGCATCTTACCGGTACTTACCTACGGAGCAGAAACCTGGAGACTTACAAAGAGGGTTCAACTTAAATTGAGGACGACGCAGCGAGCGATGGAAAGGAAAATGATAGGTGTAACCTTAAGAGACAGGAAGAGAGCAGAGTGGGTCAGGGAACAAACGGGGGTTAAGGACATCATCGTTGAAATCAAGAAGAAATGGATATGGGCCGGGCACGTAGCACGTCGGCAGGATAACCGGTGGTCATTAAGGGTAACTGACTGGATTCCAAGAGATGGCAAACGCGTGAGGGGGAGACAGAAAATTAGGTGGGTAGATGAGATTAAGAAGTGTGTAGGTATAACGTGGCAGCAGAAAGCACAGGACCGGGTTGATTGGCGGAACATGGGAGAGGCCTTTGCCCTGCAGTGGGCGTAGACAGGCTGATGATGATGATGATGACCCTCGCCCATCCCCCTTTCCATCCTCCTCACCCTCACCTCACGCCTCCTCAATCTCACTTCCCTTTCCTGCCCTCTTACTGTACATGGCTATTCTATACATTATTTTGCGTGCGTGACAAGATACCGAAACATCGGTATCTTTGCATGAAATAGAATTAAACCTTAAGCCTCATCAGTGGTATGTTTGTCTGACTTGATTTCTTGTCGTGCCTGTGCGGTTTCCTCGCCGTGAAAAAAAAAATCTAGTTGCATTGTTGTGTTCCCCCGCCCGCTCCTCTGCGCGCAGCTCATTATGTATATCGTGTACGTTTAAATAATCTGCATATTCTAAGAAATCACCACTTGAGAGCCAGCGCTTGTCTTGTGTTTCTTCGTCCTGCTCGTTTGCGCGCTGTTTTTCCCGTAATGGTGTGTTCGAACAACCGTTGACTACAACGCTTTCGTTTAGGCTAGTTGGTGTATACTTGGAACATAACGCACGGCTGCGGTAAAAAAACTCGGACAAGGAAAAGATGTACACAGGACGGGCGCAATGGCGCCCGTCCTGTTTACATCTCTTCCTTGTCTGTGTTTTTTAGCGCAGCCGTGCAATATGTTCCAGGTTGACTATTGCTTGCGAAGACAGGTATACATATGGTATGATTGTTACATAGTTATAAAAGCGGATGGCCACAACTATCCGTTTTTATATTATTATTCGATATAAATTTATATCGTGGTGACGGCCGCACGATAGAGGTTTGTACACTCGGCGATGTCGGACCAAGGAACCGCCAAGCTCGAATGAATATTTAGTTGTAATTATTGTTTGAAACCATCACTGAATCTTACAAATTTTCCAAGTTGTAGAATGCGATCTCAGCACAATTATCAGAAATGGTCATAGTTCTTTTCTGGTGTGTGAGACCAGCGTTCACGTTAAAACGAAATCGGATTAAAACGCCATGCTCGGGTTCGATGTTGTTTCCTCCCTGCAGTCAAAGTTTGCTTACACTGTTCAATATTTCGCCACGTTAGTCTGGCCATGACGTCAACATAGTCTTCCCTCGCGGTTCAACAGAAATGTATTAAATTACAAATATTTCATTCCGTGTAGATCTCGCACGCCCTACAAGCTTTAAGGTATTGTAAAATGCGTTGCACTAGCGAAAATTTGCAGCAGCATAGAGCACATTAATAGCCCACTTTAATGGGCACAAAAAGTTGGCACCTAGAGTGTAGCTAACAGCCGTGCTGGAGCAGGTAACAGTGTGCAGACCTGGTCCAACTCAGGCTGCAGCAGGCGGGGTGTGCTCCTTCGTTTGCCGTGGTTTATAGCATCACAAATGTGCGCATTTCGCTCCTGGTTTCCATAAATATAACTATTTTCAATAGGCTATTTGTCGCAGATTTGTTACTGCGTGTAGTGGGCGTTTCTTCGCTTCTTACGGTTCGATGTTGCTCTTCCGAAAGGCGTTGAATTTCAGGTGTAGGTGCACGAATGTGTATTCGCAACCACCACATCCGCCAACAATGCTTGCATCGTGCGCATCGACGCTCTGCGCGTCCCGTCACGACCCGTGTCCAGCCAAGCGAATTTGCGCCGGCCTGAAATCGATGCGCCACCCAGCCCAAGTATGCACTCTTCCTCACAGCTTTTTCGAAGCGCAAATTACAATGTGGAATGCGTAATGGAAATCGAAATTTAACCTTCCCTCTCTCTGTTTCACCTCCAGGCGTCGCATTATTCCTTGTCTGGTTTTATTTTTCCTTTACTCGACTTCTTTTGTCATTTCTGCTTGACGCGTTGCTTTTTCACGCTCATTATATCATTTTTGCTCGCAGCGAGATATTTCACTGGAAAAAGTCAATCTTAAAAGGTCTGAAAAGCTAACGAATTACAAAGCAATATAAACTGGAATAAAAAAAAAAGTTTAGCTTCCATCGTTGCCGACAATCGCGTGAATTAGCGTGATAACTCGCTTATTGATCGAGAATAGGAAAATGCTTCGTAGCTTGTGACGCACTCTTTAATTGCACAACGAGAGAAGGACAAATGGACGACCATGACGTCGCGTTATTGGGGCTTGCGGGTTACCGTGCTTTACACTGGCTCCTCTGCCATCGTTTCTGCCAGTCGAAGGCAACCTAATTACGCGCTATGTCCAGCTCAAATGTGCGTGCACGAATGTTCGCATCAGGAACATTGCTTCGACGTTACTAGTTCGCTTCAATCCATTAATCAATAAACAGGTCGTCCAATATGGGTTGTCTCATACATTTCAAGCCGCTCAGCAACGCAGGTAAGTTGACGTTATGCAGATGCAATCTTTTTCATTCTCACGTAAAAGAGCGAAGCAGGCAGAATTTCCTCCTCTCAACTATATGCCAACAGAGCAGCGCGACTAAGTGCTCCTCTCAGCGCCGCGTGCATGACGCCTGTAATCGCGCGATGCATAGGAACGGGCCCAGATATGCTACACTTGAACCTCAGCGACCTCACAAATTGGAGCACGAACGGAGCACGCAACAGCTTAGCACAACGAGGGCACAAAGAATTCCCGAAACTGGCAGATTCACTTTTCAGTGAGTTATTCTGAAAGTTGCTTTCAAACGCCAAACAGGATGACATTGCCCGCATATAGTTTGCACTGTTTGCGCGCCTCTTTCACTACACTGTGCCAAACTGCGTTTGCTGCTCACCTCAAAGAAAGGGTACCGTACATCACCATAGGCGTGCGCATGGTTCTCCATCAAGGGGTGCAACTCTCACCGCAGCCCTTCCTCCTGTTTGTCGAGTAAAACAAGCTCCAGGATGGATGCAAAAATGAAAATGAAAGGATGGCGTGCTTCTCACAACGGCTTGCCATAGGTCCCGCCCTTCCAGGCATAAGGGTAGGCAGTAAACTGTACTTTGAATTCACCATCAAGGGTCCTCGGTCTAGGTTATTGCAAACAAAAACATTCGTAGCTGCAACCCTGCTCATTAAAAAAAAAACAGACAGAAAAGGGGCAGCTACGCAGTAGCAATGCGAAGACTAAAGAAGCGGGTGGCGTTGCTCTCCTATTGTTGATCCTCCTTGCTCCAAACGTCCCTTTCCCACCCTTCTACACACTCTACTATACAAGACAGCTCCACTAACGTCAAACTTGGGGAGGTCGCCGGTGTTTCCCACAAAGGCACGTCAATAACAATGAGAGGACAGCGTCCTCTCTCTGCTACAGACAGCGTCCATTGCAGAAACAGAGCTTTTCCTGAGCCAACGCGCCGTATTATTTGTTACTTGTTTTACCGTGACGGGCGACGGCAGAAGTCAGAGTGACGGGCTACGACGACAGGAGACGCCAACAGCCCGAGCACATAAGGTCAAGCCCCCTTGCCCCCCTCGTGAACACACCTATGCATATCACGTAAGTTCTACCGATAAACTCTTTCCTTTGCATGGCAAAATTGTTTCGTGATTGAATGGCAGTGCACCCACACACAGGCAGAGAAGAGGACCACAAATACACAACTGTGGGCCTTCTATTTGTTTGTGTGTGGGTGCGCTGCCGTTCAATCATGAAGTACAACCAAAGTTTCTGCCTCGTTAAAGCTTTTTCGATTCCGTCTATCTGCGCGTGCTTCAGAAGCGGGTAACTTGCTCGCGCAGTGTTGCCGCACAAGCGATGAATATGAGGAAAAGTTTCTTTGTCGAACTTGTAAGACCTCTGGGAGGGCCCTCTAGTCCGGCGCTACCGTTGGTTTTCCCGTAGCTCTGATGGCTCGGTGTGCTACCCACTTCTGGCTTCGAGCGCTGAGCAAGGTGGCCTTCCATTGCGCTATATTTCTATTCGTGTCTGTGAATATCTTTAGTGAGGAAGTCCGAACTATTCCGAACCAAATAGTGTGTAGAAGGTCGCCTTTGTGCTTACAATATGCTTAATAAGGGGTAGGGAGATGGTGGCGTAGAATTTGTGAGATAAGCGACCGTGAATGGGCCCTCGTATGTCGTCTGTTACTTTTGCAATTTTAAATGCGAAGCATTTCTTAGCGAACCTCTGGCACTTTGAACGTTTCTATCTATCTATCTATCTATCTATCTATCTATCTATCTATCTATCTATCTATCTATCTATCTATCTATCTATCTATCTATCTATCTATCTATCTATCTATCTATCTATCTATCTATCTATCTATCTATCTATCTATCTATCTATCTATCTATCTATCTATCTATCTATCTATCTATCTATCTATCTATCTATCTATCTAGCCGCCTACGTCTGGGTGCTCTCGTGATCGCCTCCTTAACTGCGTGTAGACCAAAGTTAGCATGGGAGGGTAAGAGGACTTAACGAACATGACGGTGTGGTCATGACATGAAAAAATTGGCCGCGTATCTGCGTGCTTCGCTGCAAATGTCGTCTAAAGACGATAGAAGAGGCGCTGCGTGAGATATGGACGCCATCTGGCAATACGTCGGGAAACACGAGTGCTGTGTTGCGGGCTGGTAGTCCCGGCGCAGCGGCAGGCGAAGACCGGCGGTGACCAACGCGACCGGTGGGGACACCGGCCAGCCCGAACACGCTGTTTTGCGCGATGCGCCGAAGGAGAAGAAACGTCCGCACTCAACGAGTACTCTCCACAAACTCTCTTACTTCCACGTCGCCTGGGTAAAACAGGAATGCCAGAGCGGCGCCCCCTGTCATTCGTACAATGCAATACTGAACCGAAACCGAAACACAACATGAGCTTGTGCAGAGGGCACGGAGGAAGACAAGTTTCAGCGCAGTCGCATTTTCAGCGCACCTTAAGAAACTAGGGTTGTAACATTGTAGGGCGAGTAGGGCCAGAAGGACCGTCACGACGAAAACCTGCCTCCTCAGTCGTATTCGCCTGGAACGTTGGTGTGGCTTCGCGTTCCCTCCTCCGCTCCTGGCCTTTCCACAAAGCTACTGCCTAAGTACGAAGGCCCCTACCGCGTCCTACGTCAAGCATCCCCAGTTAACTATATGATTGAGCCTGTTCAATCATCTACGGACCGCCGTCGTCGCGGCCGCGAGACTGTTCACGTCGATCGACTGAAGCCGCATTATGACCCACCAGTTGTACCTGTTCCTTAGGTCGCCAGGATGGCTCCTTTTCCGCGGGGGAGTGATTTGTAACATGGTAGGGCGCAGAAAAGAACGCCTGCGAAAGAAGAAGACGAAGACGGTTGTCGTTGGCGCTCGCGCTTGCTCGGCTTGGACCGCTGATGACTTCAGCTGTGGCAATCTTTTAATAAACGCGTTACTGTCTCAACGTTAAATGCATACCATCAAGGTCTTTAAAATTGCGTATCTATGTATTTTCTGTTAAAGGAACACAGCGCCTAATACTTACCTAGTGATGTTGCGCCTCAGATATGCGTAATGTTTGCTTTTTGATCAACAATGTACACAAGTATGAACCTATTCAGCCGTTCACGATGGCTGGCCCTTGGGCAAGTGGTTCAACTTTGGCCGAGTGGCTGAATCGAGGGACGTGCCGACAAACAGAAAGACAGACAGAAGGACAGACAGAAAGACAGACCAAAATTTCTGCGTTTAAGTTCCCCAAGAAAGACTATCGTCTTTAATAACGTGAAAATCCTGTCGCGTGCGTCGTCAAAACCTTTCCTCCAGACACGTGTGGCACATACCCGTTTACCACCGGCCGCGGTGTACGGGTGTGCGCCGCAGGTGATTGACAGTCTATATCTACCCAGGAACGGCGAGTACAGACATTGGTAATTTAAACGCGAGAGCGTTAAGAAAAACCGACATCGGCAGCGTTGACCCGGCGAATGGAAAGAATAAAAATCAGGATCCAAGCAGGAATCGAACCTAAGCATTCTGCGTGGCAATCAGGTATTCTACCACAAAGCCATGCCAGGTCTACGAACTGGTTTGGAAAAACAGCCTATGCAGGTCCGATGTCGGTGCAACGTCAGTTGTGGTTGTGGTGCTGGGTATCTAATTTTACAAGAAAGCAATAAACACTACATATGTAGTCCTACAGTACAGGCGTCATATCAGATTAACCTCCGTGATTCCAGTCTTGAATGAATAAAACGCGCGAAAGAACGAGGACGAACAGAAGAAATAACAGACCACGGCGCAGTTAAACGTTCTACTCTGATTCCAGTGTTGGCTCCTCTTTTATAGCAGTGTAATAAGCATTAAATTTTTATTCCTATGATTCAGCAAGCTATATTGAAGCATTGCTCGACCCCGGAGGAATGCATTAACGAAAGTTTCGTATGATATTCACATTATCGCAGCGTAAAGTGCACTTAGTCCGCCAGAACGACGCAGTGTCCTCTTCATTTCTTACGAGGCTGAGTGGTGGCCTCATGCTGACCGAGGATGATTACAGATTGATTGACAGCCGCTTTGTAGACTAAGCTACGTAGGTCACATACGCCCATGTAGCCTGACAATTTGTCGACGAAATGACCGAGGCATCCACGATTTCTAACAGCTGTACTATAACTCATACTTCACTACAAACGGACCCCTCGCCACCGCCATCGCGACCGGATCCGATAACAAGTCATGAGCAGCGTCTAATGCTCACTGATAACGGTAATGATGACCTTGTTCCAGAACGGTTAGGAACCCCTTCCACACATGCACACGGGTTCGTGAAATGTGCGTGCTTTCTCCACGATAACGGACAAGTATAAGCACTACATATCAGCTTACCGCTTCTGGTGTTGGTAATACCCACGTTGCCGTTGGCAGCGTTACCCAACTGTAAATAACTGGTTTATAACACAGATGCGGCTCTTTAGCATATATGTGTGCGTATAAAATTTATACAAATCTTTAGCATCATTTCGTAACGTTTCGCTGAGAAAAAAAATACGCCACAGTCACCTTCCCGCCGCATGCTTCGCACAACATCGACTCCCACGGTACGTGGGATCTGCCGAATTTTTTACGTAGTAGATTTGGTCTCCATTTTTACATCTCGGTACCAGATGGCGGTGTCGCTTTTGTGTGCACCAGCGACTCTTGTGCATATTGCTGCTCGTATGGAACAGCTATGGGGACACTCCGAGCGGATATTCGCCGTAGGCGTTAGTACAAAATCAAGTGAGATGAGCTACGCTGTGGAATCGAGATGTGTTCGGGTAGAGAGCGGCCGCAGTTCAAGTGTGGTGTGCATATACTTAGTCACCCGGTCCTGCACAAAAGCAGCGTCAGTCCCGAAGGTGGAGCAAACCGAGATCGCTTCTTGTGGCTCATTCAGCGGGCATTCCCAATCGGCCAGTTCGACAACTCGCATCATCTCAGTGCGTTTTGTCTGCGCGGTGAAAGCCGCTGTTGGCGCTCATAGCGTTGTGAGATGTGCTCACGTTTGACTGATGGTGAAAGAAATTTCCGGTGGGGCAGATGCCACTCCCTTGATGAGAGCATGCTCGTTAATTTAATTAGTCTACAAACCTTCCCTTCAAGCTGCAAGACAGCCGTTATTGTTTTATGCATAGTAGTTTCACGCGTTCATCTCGCTATCAGTGATTCGCCTTGCCGGCGAAACTGTCACTGGCTGCTGCTGCATCCAGCGCGAGTGCAGCTGCCAGTTTTCGCAGCTGACAACACAGAGGCGAAGACGTTGCAGATGATCTCTGAAATGCCGTATCCTATGCACTTACCTGCAAATTTTCCTCCCGCTGGTCCTTGTATTTTAATGAACGGGGAGTTTGAATGCGCTGTGACGTCTCTGTTTAGGAATGGTCGATCACATCTTTAATCGATCAATGATTACTAGTTCACCGGTTTTGTCATCAATCGATTGCTTGCTCAAACGCAGTTTATACTGGTGTGGGAACCTATTTACTTGTTTGGCAGCTGGAACAAACATCAAAAGCACAGGAGTGGCTCGATAAATGATGCGATTTATTTTGTTAAATGCTGAATATAAATGGTGTCAATGACTAGTGAACGGATAAACAACACGTGGTATCAAGCCAAAAGCTGGAGTTGATGGCATGATGCGGTAAACACGCAGTAGTGCGTTTCGTAGAATCTGTTGAGTGAAACGCGAGCATTCTTGCTTGGGTAATCCTTTAATTTTGATTTCTTCATTTGTGCAACAATACAAGAAGTCATTGTGCTTGTGGCAAAAGGTGTGCGTTGAAAGAAACGTCACCTGACTAGACCTGAAGCGCCATACACGCATTCACCGCACGGGATAATCGCATGCGTGTTCTACATAATATACAAAAAGTGATAACACTCATAAATAAACACTACAAGTGACATGTGCACAGTGGTGGAATTGCGTAAAACAAAAAAAATGCGATTACAACTTAGTACAAGGTACATCATATACGGGAATAATACAGATATGCAATGGTAGAAAACAGAATTACGGACCTATCGACAATAATCGACGTATTTAGGTCCTGCTCAAGTTCTGCTGCTTTTCAGGCATGGCGTTTTATACGCACAGTCGATAATGGGCAACACGTACCAATCCAATGCTAGCAAGTTTTCACAGCCACCAAGTGTAATTGTGTGACATGGCGAATAAACAGCCACGGTTGGTCAAATGTACACATACGAATTAGAGCACTGAAGGGTGACGCACTGTAGCAAGGAGAGAGCGTGCCATGACCACGTGAAACACTTGTGTGAGTTCATATTGCTTTTTTAGCGCAAAAAACGACACCACAAGAAAGAAGACGGAACACAGCGCTACTCTCAACTGACATGGTTTATTGCGTCACTCCACTCTTTATAACAGCCAGATACCGGTAGGACATGCGCCGTGCACCCTATGCGCACAATCACCACACCTTGGACACCTGAGCGCAATCATGAAAGCGCATCCAAAAAGCAAAATTCAGCAGAAAACAAGGTAATGGACGGCACACTAATGCACTGCGACCCCAATGATTGAATGAAAAAAGCTTCCGATAATTCTCGGGCGGTGGTGTCACGACTCTTCTTTAAGATAGTGGTTAGTCTAAACAAGGCTTGACAATTGCATTTTTTGCAGTGTTGAGCTAAATGTGAGCCTGTACCAGTCGGCAGGGATCGCTCATGTTCTTTAAGGCGCTCATTCACACAGCGGCCTGACTGACCTACATGCACTTTGCCACAAGAGAGTGGAATCTTGTAGACCACCCCTACGCTGCACTCGACAAACTTCTGGTGTCTCTTTTCACATTGCGGCTTTTTGTTTTCTTTACAAACACGCCTGCACAACATAGACAGTTTCCGGGGGGCAGAAAATACAACCGGGATTTGGTACCTAGTGGCCACATTCTTAAGATTGTGAGCCACTTTATGGCAATACGGCACTACTACTGGCTTCTTCTCTGTGTCGTTTCTACACTTCTGGCGCTTGCCTTTCAGCTTCTGAAGCAAAACTTCAGAGACCGACGTCACAACCACACTTGGGTAACGCGCATCCTGCAACCTTTTTAACTGCGCGTTAAAGCTCTCGTTAGCTGTGTGATGGCACGATTTCATTAATGATGATTCAAGACACATCATGACAATGGCACGTTTGACAACCTTAGAGTGCGCAGACTCGTATGGCAGAAGACCCTTACGTGCACGCGGCGAGTACATCCAGCAGGCATGACCTGCTTGTAAGGAAAGTTGTAGATCCAGAAACTGCAGTTTACCATCTTTTGTGAGTTCGTGTGTGAAGGTTAAACCCTTGCCGTTGTCCTTGAACAGAGATAAAATATCAGCTACTGCGCCAGAGCCTTCGTGGTTAGTTTGTTTTATCACAACAAGGAAATCGTCAATATATCTAAAAATCTGGACCAGGTCATTGTCTAAAACACTCTTAAGAGCACGGTCGACAAAGGATAAAAAAATATTACAAAGAGCAGGCGCCACACACGAACCAATACACACACCCTTTTTTTGAATAAATAGCTGGTTTTCGAACGAGATAAAAGTTGCGCTTAGATAAAACTCAAGAACTGACAAGAATTTTTCTGAGGACATTCCAGTAGCATTGCGAAAGTCTAACTCTCCGTTTTCTTCGATGCAGGCCATCACACAGCGAAAAAGCTCATCGTGCGGTATCGAATAATATAAATCTTCGACGTCCACAGAAAAAAGTTGACAACTGAGTGGTTGTCTCTCAGAAAGGAAACAACATCGGAGGAGTTTTTTATGCGTAGGGGTGGTCTACAAGATTCCACTCTCTTGTGGCAAAGTGTATGTAGGTCAGTCAGGCCGCTGTGTGAATGAGCGCCTTTGCAAAAAATGCAATTGTCAAGCCTTGTTTAGACTAACCACTATCTTAAAGAAGAGTCGTGACACCACCGCCCGAGAATTATCGGAAGCTTTTTTCATTCAATCATTGGGGTCGCAGTGCATTAGTGTGCCGTCCATTACCTTGTTTTCTGCTGAATTTTGCTTTTTGGATGCGCTTTCATGATTGCGCTCAGGTGTCCAAGGTGTGGTGATTGTGCGCATAGGGTGCACGGCGCATGTCCTACCGGTATCTGGCTGCTATAAAGAGTGGAGTGACGCAATAAACATGTCAGTTGAGAGTAGCGCTGTGTTCCGTCTTCTTTCTTGTGGTGTCGTTTTTTGCGCTAAAAAAGCAATATGGATTCTCACCAACTAGCCCGCCAACGCATTTTGTTGACTTGTGTGAGTGGCAGTGAAGTTCTGTATTGATAAGTACAGCCTAGTAAATAGGTGGTGCCCTAGTGAACGACAAGTTCGACGCTCGCGCCGAAGATGCCGAATTCCTAAGGATATCTTACGCCACACTGTTGCGGCCTAAGAGCAGTGCAGCAGGCTACACAAAGATTTCGTGGGGCTGCAACAATCATATGGAGGCGGATTACCAACGAAGATGTGTTCGCGTTTCTGCTGTGGACGCCTGTTCTATCCACTGTGAGCGACTGCTGACAGGGATGTTCTTCCTCGGACTCATGGTCTTTCAACGCATTTACCGCTTTTGCACGGTCCCGATTTCGCTGTCTGCATTCGCATTGCTGCTGTGGCCATCTTTTCGCTGTGCGTGCAGGTGCTGCGCCGTCTCGTCTTTGCTTTATCGCAGTGCTTTACGTCATACTAGATACTAGAGCAGCGGCGCTACATGGCGCCGAGGCAAGCGCTTCCGCATGAGGGCGCTCCACCAGCTGCGCCTTCACCTTTTATTGCAATAGCAATTATACGGACACTCTCAGCTGTTTTTTGCCGTCGCCCTCAAGTCCCGTATATATATATATATATATATATATATATATATATATATATATATATATATATATATATATATATATATATATATGTTGTTACGAGAGATCGTTCGATCTGTGGTTCGAGAAGAGCTCCAGAGGCAACAGTTCAACAGCAGCTCGGCAACGGTCGCGTCGTTGGCGGAAGTGGTTCGCGAGGAAGTAAGACAGGCAGTCCGTGAACAGCAGCCACAAGCACAGCCTCAGGCGTCGTTACCGGTGCAGCCAGTAATCTTGTACGCCGAGGCAGTCAGAGGAACCCCTGTAGGTACTTTCGTCCAGGCAACCACCCACTTGCCCAAACCTCAGTTCTCGCCACCCGCGCCTGAGACAAGATTCCGGAAGGCTGACTATGGCTCGTGGTACACGGTCGGTTTGTCCTTGTAGATGTCTGATGAGTGGAAGCAACTAGTCATCAGATTGTTGGTATCTAGCCATGTCCGACGAGGTGATGGATCCAAGAAACGGAAAGTCGTCTCCATCTTCCGCAGGTGCAGATTCGACCGGTGCGCGTGATAGGCAATCCGCATCACTGTGCTTACGGCCAGACTTGTATACGACCGTTACGTCGTACTCTTGCAGTCTCAGACTCCA
Organism: Rhipicephalus sanguineus; assembly: GCF_013339695.2. Classification (NCBI taxonomy): domain Eukaryota; kingdom Metazoa; phylum Arthropoda; class Arachnida; order Ixodida; family Ixodidae; genus Rhipicephalus; species Rhipicephalus sanguineus. Next base: position 3,656,571 of record NC_051180.1, read on the forward strand.
CCTAGCAAGTCGTCCAGAAGGATCCTTGAGGCTTGCCAGCCAGCACAACGAGTGATGGTCACTCATTGCTCGGAACGGTCTACCATATAAGTATGGTCGGAATTTTCCTAGGGCCCATATTACCGCGAGACATTACTTTTCCGTTGCCGAGTAGTTGGTTTCAGCCCTCGAAAGAGTGCGGCTGGCGTATGCGATTACCCGTTCCTCTCCATTTTGCCACTGAATGAGGACGGCACCGAGCCCCAAATTGCTTGCGTCCGTGTGAATGTCTGTTGCCGCTTCGTCATTGAAGTGTGCAAGAACCGGGTGGTTTTGAAGTCGTCGTCGTAGCTCGTTGAATGCATACTCTTGTTCGCTTGTCCAGACGAACGGCACGTTTTCCTTCAGTCAGTCGCGTCAGCGGCTCGGCAATCTTCGAAAATTTTTTGACAAAGCGTCTGTAATAGGCGCAAAGTCCTAAAAATCGTCTGACGGCCTTTTTGTCCGTCGGCGTAGGAAATGTTTCTACAGCTGCAGTCTTCTCAGGGTCAGGGCGGATGCCTTCAGAGCTAACTACATGGCCGAGGAAAAGCAGTTCATGAAAGCCGAAATGACCCTTTTGTGGCTTTATCGTCAGCCCTACTGAACTAATAGCTTTGAGCACAGTCCGTAGCCGTTCCACATGCTGATCGAAGGTGGTCGAAAAAAATCACGACATCATCGAAATAAACAAGACAGGACTGCCATTTTAACCCTATAGCACAGTGTCCATCATCCGCTGAAACGTGGCAGGTGCGGAGCAGAGGCCGAACGGAAGTACCTTAAACTCGTACAGTCCATCTGGGGTGACGAATGCTGTTTTTTCCCGATCTCTTTCGTCCACCTCTATCTGCCAGTATCCACTCTTGAGGTCCAGAGAGGAGAAGAACTTCGCATCTCGTACTCTGTCAAGGGTGTCGTCGATCCTTGGAAGCGGATAGACGTCCCGCTTCGTGGCAGCGTTCAACTTCCGGTAGTCTACGCAAAAGCGTAAAGCGTGGTCCTTCTTTACTAGCACCACAGGCGAAGCCCATGGGCTGGCCGACGGTTGAATTACGTCGTCTCTAAGCATTTCTTCAACCTGGTTTCTGATTACCTCTCTCTCTTTTGGTGATATTCGGTAGGGATGCTGGCAAATGGGCCTCACAGATTCCTGGATTATGATGCGGTGTTTGGCGATCGATGTTCTCTGGACTTTCGATGACGTTGAGAAACACGAGGCAAATTCTCGTACAAGGTTCTCGATTTGCTGCTTCTGGTTCGATGATAGTGCTGTCTCGATGTGGATGGATGCGAGTATGGAGTCTATGCTGTCAGAGTTGAGTCGTGCAGCCTCAGAAGAACTGAAATCCGTACTCTGAACGTAATCGTTCAGGCGACCAATGACAGTTCCCTTCGCAAGATGTTGCACTGCATTTCCGAAATTAGTCAGAAAGACATTTGCGCACCCATCACGCAGCCGGACAATACCTGTTGCCACACAGATCCCTTTTTCGAGTAAGAGCGCGGTGTTGCTCTCTGCCATTCCTTCATAGTCGCTGAATACGTTGTTTCTGACCGCGACAGCGATGCTGGATCTCGGAGGTACCGTTACGTCGTCGTCTACAATCTGGAGCGCATCGAATCGTTCTTCACACTGAAATGTCGCGATGGCGTGCTTCGTTGAGAAGGACACACACATTTCCTGCAAGTTTATCGCTGCGCCGTTCGCCTGCAAAAAGTCCATTCCTATAATCACATCTCTTGAGCATTCTGAGAGAACCATGAAACTGGCGACGTAAGTGAAACCACGTATTCCGATTCTAGCTGTGCACCTGCCGGCCGGGTCGATAAGGTGTCCTCCTGCGGTGCGTACTTGTGGCCCTGTCCATGCAGTCAGCACTTTCTTCAGTTTTCTAGCAAGTCCTCTACTCATGACTGAATGGTCTGCACCTGTGTCTACCAGAGCAGTAGTTTCGCAACCGTCTATAAGCACTAACAAATCGGAAGCGACGTTACTGTTTCCGCTCGTATTCTCGGGTCCTTCGTCATATTTTGGAATTAGCGCTGGAGGTTCTGTTCTTGCGTCGGCAGCGGCCTCAGCTCCACAGGTCGCCGATTCTAGTTTTCCCGAAGCGGGCTTTGGGAACGTCGCCTTGGAGAGTTGGAGGATGGACGTGGGCTCGGCGATCGATACCTCAGTGGCGCTGTTGACCGTGGTTGATACTGTTGTGAGGAGCAAGGATCTTGGCGCGTTGACAGGTACTCCTCGATTTCAAACGGGCGTTCTCTCGTTCCTTGGGCAAGGAGCGTTTACGGGAAATCCTCGAAGCCCCGCTCGGCGGTATTCGCACACCCGGTAAAGATGGCCAGCTTCGCCGCGGTGATAGCAAAGCGGGATTCGATCAGGAGTGCGCCATGTCAGCCTTCCGGAATCTTGTCTCAGGCACGGGTGGCGTGAACCGAGGTTTGGGCAAGTGGGTGGTTGCCTGGACGAAAGTACGTACAGGGGTTCCTCTGACTGCCTCAGCGTACGAGATTACTGGCTGCACCGGTAACGACGCTTGAGGCTGTGCTTGTGGCTGCTGTTCACGAACTGCCTGTCTTACTTCCTCGCGAACCACTTCCGCCAACGACGCGACCGTTGCCGAGCTGCTGTTGAACTGTTGTCTCTGGAGCTCTTCTCGAACCACAGATCGAACGAGCTCTCGTAACACGTCGATGCTATTCCCAAAGGCTGCTGACCCTGCTTCTACAGATGCGACGTTCACATCTCGGTTGTATTGCCTAGCTCGCTGTTGGAGGGTCCTTTCCACCGCTGTTGCCTCGGTACGGAATTCGGCGACGGTTCTCGGAGGGCTTCGTACCAAACCAGCAAAAATCTCCTGCTTCACACCGCGCATCAGATGCCGAAGTCTCTTGTCCTCGCTCATACTCGGATCGGCACGGCGAAACAAGCGGGACATGTCTTCGACATACATCGCCACGCTCTCGTTGTTTCGCTGATTCCTTGCTGGCAAAGCAGCTTCAGCTCTTTCCCTACGGTCTGTGCTCGGGTACGTAGCCAGTAGCTCTCGTCGGAAGTCGTCCCATGACCGAAGGGCACCTTCATGGTTTTCGAACCACGTTCGTGCGCTGTCCTGCAACGCGAAATAAACGCGGTGGAGCTTGCGGTCCTCGGTCCATCCATTGCAGTCAGCGACGCGCTCAAAGCCCTCCAGCCAGTCCTCGGCGTCTTCATGGGGGTCGCCATGGAAAGGCTCGGGCGTCCGCGGCTGGTCAACAACGACGTGTGTTGCGGCAAACTGGGATGACATTTCCGTACTGTCACCGGAGACAGCTGGAGCTACTCTAGGCTCTGGTGGCAGGGCCAATTCGGGCGGCTCACCACGTAGACTACGGCTGGTGCGCTGGTGGACAGGCGTGAGCTCGGTGGGTTCGAGTCGTCGTGCTTCCGGTCTGCTTCCTCTAACTTGAACAGGGCTTGAGATCATTACCCAGCACCTCCACCAGAACTGTAACGCACAATTCAGGCAGTATGCGAATAACTATTTATTGAGGGGCTAACTTGTGCCCGAAAAGTAAAATGAAAGATGCTCACAACCTTTTTCGCAGGAGACCCAAAAAAAGAATCAATCTTCGAGAGGTCCTCGAGCGGCGCGTCACTTCTTCTTCATCGCATCACGCGCTGTGAAGTCGCGTGCCATCACGGCCTTTTCTTGTTTTAGCATCGGGCCGCTGTTCTCTCACAGGGCGCACGAACCTGCGCGCTTAGTTTGAACATGTCTCTCTTGCGTCAATATATATATATATATAGCGTGGATTCGAACGGGCGACCTACTCATATAAACCAGTTACCGCTGGCGGTGCGCACAGCTCGGGGGCATTTGATCGTGTTCTCTGCATTACCAGCGAGATGACTCGAAGGGCGCTCTTGAAAGGCCGTCGCCCCGCTCGTTGCGATGCGCGCGCTCCGCGAACACCTGTACTTTGCCCTACAGGGCGTAGTCAGCCGTGCGCGCACGCTTATCTCGTGATGTTGGTGGTATGTTCGTCTTGTGCTTTGTGGGTACTCGGCTTGCTGCGTCCCGTCCGTAGTTAAAGCAAGGACGACGGAGGCTTCAGCTCACAATAAACAACAATTTATTTAAAGCTACGCTGCATACGGCGGGGTCGGTTCAGAGACACAAGACAGCAAGGCGACGACCATAATCTCCGGCAGCATCCGTCCTTCCTGGCAGCCAAGGCACCTCTCTCCTGGGCAACGCGCAGACTGCCCCTTTTAAGCCGCGCAGCTGGGCCACGCGCACCGCCTCTGCGCAGCCTGTGGCACTATCTCGAGAGCCGGTGAGCGTGGTTCCCACAAAAGCGTATCGCCGGAGTCTGGCTCTCCCCGGTTTGGCTCGAAACCGGATATGATGTGAACTTAGGGAGGTAATCCCTACCCCTAGACAGGTAGTAATGTAGCTAGGGAACGATCCGACGATTTCTCGGCCTTGTGCCCAGCCTTTACTGTCAAGTGTACTGTCAAGGCAGTGTCTAGCGTTACGTGACCTACGTCTAGACGTAACGATAGGGGCCGTTGCAGTTACGTCTGGACGTAAGAATAACGAGTCTTAAAGTTACGTCCAGCGTGACAATACAAACGCAGCCCGTTAAACTTACCAAACCGATTGGCCCTAGTGGCGCAGCGGTTAACGTGTCGTGCTCGAAACTGCGAGGACGTTGGTTCGAACCTCGCTGCTGTCTCGTTTTTTTTTTGTTTTCTTCCGGCAGGGTATTGTTTGGTGTTGCATTAGCCTGTTACCAGACTGAGAAGCGCGAAGCGGCTCGTGGGTTACGTGCGCCCCAGTGACACGGGCACACCACGGACGCTGGCATGGACGGGCGCCTGCCCCGAAGGGGCAGGCGCGCGCGCTAAACAGCGCGTGGCCGCGACAGCGGCCAGTAGCGCGTGATGGAGGCCCTGCCAACCGACCATTAAGCTTTAGCGAAATGGCCGCACTCGCGAAGCCACGATTAGTTTTCCGCGCCCGAAGGACGCAGAGGGCCTTCACTGAGCAATAGGAAAATAATGTACTCACGTTTGTGGAAAACCCCACCTGGACTAAAGTCCCTAGATTTTTCCCTAGGAACTGTAATCTGGACGTAACAATAGCGGTGACTACGGTTACGTCTGGACGTAACCTAGCCACAGCCTACTACAAAATCACGCAACGAACGGCTTTTATCGCCAGTGACAGCTCGATCACAGTCAACCTGCGGCATTCCGACGCGGAGTGATCAAGAACGAACACAGCTGCGTATTTGTAGGTTTTCTTGCGGCATTGTAATCCTGGGCACGGCATGGAGACACGTCAATGACACTGCGCGATGGCACCTCCATAACTGCGGCGAGGTGAAAATGGCACTAGGGAGGAACTTCATCAAGCGCGTGACGTACTAGGCACTCCGTGGCGACACGGAGAAAACTGAGCAAAATTCAAAACTTAGGGAAAAAACAGCAAGCAGACGTCATAGCATTTGGTCACGTGGCAGTGACGTCATCTATTGTTCGCGGTGAGAGCCGGACTGCGGCGATACGCATGTGTTCCCACACGTCCCCCCCCCTCAAAAAGGCGGGGTGGGGACCGGAGGATAATCCGGAAGTTCCGGCTGCAGGGACCTTAAAGCGTAGCGAGGACAACAAAAAGACCAGTAAACGTTTTTCTTCTCGCCACCAACAAAAGTATGTGCATTCAACGTAGAACAAGGCTAACGGAACATCAGAGTACTTTGGGAAGGCCTACGAATGCTTCCTCCTCCCTCAAAAATTCATAGAAAACGGAACTGGAAAAAAAAAAAACGCCAGGCCTGCGCTGAAACCGCAGCACAGTCACAGCGAAAGCTGGAAGAGCGGCGCTTCTAGAACCCGTTGTAAGCTCCCTTGGGGCTACTAATACAAGTACACTAGCAAGGTACCCACTATGCCATAAATAGCAATTTTTATGAAGTTGGGAAGCAGCTACTAAGCCATTATTCGTCATTCAGCGGAGAAGCGAGGCACCAGCTACACGTCTGTAATGCATTATGTTCACTTTGTTGAAGCGACGACTGATGACGATGAAGAATTATGGCTCAGCCCTTTGTAATGGGTTGGAAGCTTTAAGCGGCCCAGCAGTTATGTAATTTGCATTGGGTGACGCCCGGTCGCTATTTCCCTCTCCCGTCATGCTGTATAACATACGTTGTCGTGGGAGAGAGACGGGGGGGCGAAGAACTTTACTGAGACCCCGAAGAAATAGATGCGCTTATGGGCCTCCTTGGCAACCAATACAAGTGGACTTGCGAGAAACCCACTACGCTTTAAATCATTGTAATTTTACTGAGACCCCGAGGAAATGGATCATGCGCTTATAGGCTTCCTTGGCAACCAATACAAGGGCACTTGCGAGGAACCCACTACGCTATAAATCATTGTAATTTTTGAGAAGCAGGGCAGCAGGCACTCTGCCATTTTTCGTCATTTTACGGAGATCCGTGGTACCTGCTAAACGCATGTAAGGCATTATGCGCACTTTGTTTGTTGATGACGAAGAATTATGGTAGATATCTTTGTAATGGGTTGGAAGCATTTCACAACCTACTCGTTGCGCAATTCGCATTGTGTGACGCCTGGTTGCAGAATTCGCGTTGTGCGACGCTTGGTGCTTATTTTACTCTTCTACCACGCTATATTGCATATGCTAATGTGGTTTCTTCCCGACATCAAGCCTGTATAGGACCTTTTTGCAGAGCAGTTTCAAGCACCGGCATGGCTCAGAGGTTGAATACTGGGCTCCCACGCAGAGGGCCCAGGTTCGAACCTCGTTCGATCCTGGAATTTTTTTCTTATTTAGTTTTTTTTCTTATTTCGAGCGATACTGGTTACGGACACCGGCGGCGGCGGCGGCGGCGGCGGCGGCAGCGGCGGCGGTGGCGGCGGACAACTACGGCGCCAAAAACGGCCGGTGAAATGATCTCATAACAGCTTTCGCTGTAAAAATACAGGTACAGGTGCAGGTAATGAATCATTTTCCCAAACCCATCTTGTCCGTCAGCGAGGCCGCAGGTTGTACCACTTGCTTGGTGGTGTCTGTGACTGGGTCGCGAAGCTCTGGCGAGGCATATCTGAATCCCCAGCTGCTGCGTCTTGTCGTGTATAAAATGGTTTCAGATCTGAGACGTCGATAGGGCCACATGCTTGATTAGTTAAGCAATATTTCAAAATGTAGGAGAGCCTGGATTTCTGGGTGATTCTATATGGTCCGTTCCACCTGTTAGCTAAGGAAGCTGCAAAACCTTTCGAGGTGTCGCTGAGCGGGTGTGTCCGCTTCAACACCAAGTCCCCAACCTCAAAACTGATGTTTTGTCGACGCTTGTCATACTGTCCTCCCTGTTCCATGCAGGATACATCGAGGTGCTGCCTGGCTTGTTGTACAGCGTCGGTCAGCCTTTGTCTCAGGTCCCCTGCAAACTTTGAATAAGATCTCGGAGAAGTGGTGGCACATGTTAAAGCACTGTCCCGCGGAAAGCTCAACTCTTTGCCCAGGTTAAGTTGAGCAGGAGTGAAACCTGATAAGCGATTCACTGTCGTCCTAATTGCGCACGCTATTTCTGCCAGTTTCAGATCCCACTCTTTATGACGCTCAGTATGCGCGACAAGCATAGATTTCATATTTCGGTTTACCCTTTCCGTGATGTTGGCTTGCGGGCGATACACAGACGTGCGCTTGTGACGAATTCCCAGGACGTCACAGGAATCCGTGAACAACTTGCTGGTGAAGTACGTCGCGTTGTCCGTCATCAGCTGGGCAGGGAATCCGAACCTCGTGAAGGTCTAAAGAAGGCAGTCCCATACTCTCTGCGAAGTGAGCTTGCGCAAAGAGAACAATTCAACCCATTTCGTGAAATTGTCAGTCACAACAAACAGATACTGGTTTCGTCGCAGGCTCATAGGAAACGGGCCCATTACGTCACATGCAACAATCTGCCATGGCGATGTACTCTCAACTGACTGCATTGTTCCTAACGGTAAACCCCCACGTGGTTTCGCCTTTTGACAAACTGAACAGGAACGCGCGTAGCGTAATACATCCTGTTTCAACCCTGGCCAGGTTACCGTACGACACAGCTTCTCGTACGTCTTCTGCCCTGAAGAGTGACCAGCTAAAGCACTGTCATGGTAGTACTTTATGAACAATTTGCTAAGTTTGCGAGGAATAACAACTCGAAACGGTGACTCCACACTACCATCATCAACCTGAGGAAAGTACCAGAACAAGAGGCCTCCTTCTCCGAGCAGGTAGCAGTCGGTCTCCTCGTCGCTTCCGGTGTCAGTTGGATCACGAGCCGCTAGCTTTTCTGACACCTCACGACAAAGGCCATCGCCCTGCTGTGCGGCAAGAAGCTCCTGTTTAGTGACCAAAGTACCCCAACGTGAATGCATTGTCACAGCTGGTGTCGTAACTGCACACACTCTTTTCGGCTCGACCTGGGGTTCAAAGACAAAGGCGCACGTGAAAGTGCGTCAGCAACTCCGTTAGTGCTACCCTTCTGGTACTCAGTGACATAGTCGTAGCGCTGCAAGGTAAGCGCCCATCGGGCCAATCGTCCCGAGGGATTAGGCAATCGTTTCAGCCAAGACAGCGCTTGGTGATCAGTCTGAATGACAAACCGAGCCCCGTCCAAAAACATGTCAAACTTTTTTAATGCGAAAGTGATAGCTAGGCACTCTTTTTGTGTTACCGAGTAGTTTCGTTCCGCCCCGATCAGAGTGTGGCTTGCGAAGGCAACGGGCCTCAGAGCGCCTGCGTATTCCTGTAAATGTACTGCGCCAAGTCCGTAATCGGTGGCGTCGCTCTGTAACACAAAAGGTTTCTTAACATCTGGCAGATGAAGGGAGGCGTTACTGGTGATCGCTTTCAGAAGCGTGTCGAAAGCCGCTTGTTGCTCACCGCTCGAGAGCCATTTCGCGCCTTTCTTCAGCAAATGAGTTAGTAGTCGGGAGATGTCTGCGCACTGCGAAATGAAGTCACGATAAAAAGCAATCATTCCGAGAAACCTCTGCAACCTCTTAGTATTCTGAGGTGGGGGGTAATCTGCAATTGCCTTCAGTTTATCTGGGTTTGGTTTTAGTATACCGTTGTAGACAAGAAACCCAAGAAGGTTCATCTTGTTAGTAGCGAGCTGCAGTTTTCCGGGAAGAACGGTTAGACCGGCTGCTGACATGCGCTGCAGCACCGTTTGCAAGTGATCCAGGTGCTCTTCAAACGTGCGCAAAGACACCGTCACATCATCTAGATACCAAAGTGCGTAATTAAACTTTGCATCTTACAAGACCATATCCATCGCGCGCTGATAGGAACTCGGACTATTGGAAAGACCGAAGGTCATGCGCACAAACTCAAACAAGCATCTGTGGCATGTGAATGCCGTTTTAGGGACATCGTCAGGATGAACCTCAATTTGCAGATACCCACGAGAGCAGTCGATAGTGGTGAAGAACTTTGCGTTTCCCAGCGCATAAGTTATGTTCGATATCCCCTTGAAGTCGCTCAGGGACTGCCTGACTGCTGACGGCACAGTAGTGTGCATGGCTGCCACGCCTTCCACGTCTCTTGGTACAGGCACGAAGTCTATCTTCTCCGCAAACGGTGTTGTCTCGGACTGTCCATGAAGGCGGTAGCCTCTTGCCGGAAAGTCGAGTGTGAACCCCTCGTCTGCAAGAAAATCTCGGCTGAGAAGCGTTGGCACTGATAGACCAGGCCAGCGCCTCCTCTATTTTTCTGTGCCTGGGCGAAGGAGCGGAACGCAATGGGAACCGACCATCGGCGATAGTGTGGCTTTTGGCCAGCGGGCGCCGCCACCGTAGTAGATCCGCCGAGGCGTCGTCGCTCGCGGAAACGAATACCCTGGCTGCATTAGAAACTGCTTTATTGTTCAGTTTTCGGCTGTATTCGCGTTGTTTAAAGTATAATGAAGGCTTCTAAACTGGAATCATGAGGCACTTGTCGTTCTAGGCAACCAGCCCATTTTGAAGGCATGTGTCTTTCGCGGCTTTTTGATCGAGACGTTCGCGCGTCGTCTGCTACCCCGATACCAGAGCGCATGCCAGTGATGCGCGGAAATTTGTGTTGTCAACGTTACGTTCGCTTGACTGAGTTGGTTTTTGACTGTCTGAAAGTCGATTTTCGAAAGCAGCATTTGCCAAGAGCTAATACTGAAAGCTTGGGCGCTTAAAGTTCCCCTATGCGTGCTACCGTCTAGTGGTGTAGCACACTATACGCAAGCCAGGAGTTCATGCGTTAAATAGCATGAAATGTCACTAGACTGCTTCCAGGGATATACGTGATCTGCCGTTCCCTTCTTAAAGCTTTTGAGAAATACATTTGTTGCCACCGGGAGAAAGTAACAGCTGGTGCCAGAAAAAGAGGAACTATGCCAAGTGATTCTACCATTTCAGAGCTTAAACCAGCTATATCGGGGTGGTATGAAAGCCACACAAAAACAGCCAGTGGCGTACCAACTCGTACGCGAGTGGGGGGGCTGGCGTCGCTCACTCTGTCCGCCGTATATATATATATATATATATATATATATATATATATATATATATATATATATATATATATATATATATGGTGTTACACGAAATGTGTCCAACCCAAAAGCGTCCTCTAGTAATTGTTGTGGCGTAATGAAATTCAACCAAATGCAACGGCTTTCAACAGCGAAAGCCATCGAATTCGGCTGAATTTCATTACTTAGTAATTATTACTAGAGGCCGCTTTTTGGAAATCTCAATGTTGGGATGGGTTTCTGGCACGAAGAACTTCAATTCCCCAATTGGACACTGTCACCTAACTGCACTAATGAAAAAGTCAATTAATTTACCTTTCTTAATTACTGTCTGAAGTCATGTCTCTAACCATCTTAACATGCCTAGCGCTACACAAATTCTCCCATTTGACACAACCACCTAACTCCACTAATTAAAAGTTAATTAATTTAACTTTTTTAATTACAGCTCCAAATAATTTCTTTAACCATCTTAAAATCCCTGCCACTACAGAAAAACCAATTCTGAAGGCAGCAATCAAATTTCGCATTTTCCTGATTTTTTGAGAAGGTTCGACACATTTTTGAAACACCCTATATATATATATATATATATATATATATATATATATATATATATATATATATATATTACTTGAGGTGATTTTTTATTCCATAGAGCTGATCAGATGACGTGATTTTCAAAACTGTTTATTTTAAATCAAGGAAGAATCTGCACTAACAGATTGTGGAGGCTGGGCCGCTTTATATACTGCAACAACACAGCAGTGTTTAATAAGATTTCGGAAATATTACCGTGAATTTTAAAAAGTACACCCAAATTTAACCCGATCATGTGAGCATTGCATCAGCAAACTTCCCAGTCTTAGTTTGGCGTCGTAGATACGATGAGTATGAAGAACCTGCTATGACTCTAGTACCTTAAATTCTCACTTATTAAACAAAACATGTGGCTGACAAAGCAAGGTACTTCGCAGAAGTCTTCAGGATAAGCCGAGTGCCAATTTCTTTACTGTTAGATTCCTCTTATAGTCTTTCTTACGAAGAAGGCCAAGTTCAGTCGATTAATACTTAAGGAAACCACATTGAGCTGGTTGTGTATTGTTATAAGATTATAAATGACTACGAATTTATGTGCTAGGTGTCGTTCCTTGCCCTCCTACTTTTCCCACCTTGGGTGACGGGTGGACGGGAAACCGGTGAAGTAGCCCTTTACTCCTCCCTCCAGTTCCTCCGAGTAAATAGCCTACGTAAACTGTGTAAGCTCAAATTATCCTTGCAAAACGTGCGATTATAACGTCAAACTACCGCGCATTGTTTCCTTCTCTGTGGGTCGTTAGCTGTTAATGATTGGTTGAAATTTTCTGGGTCATGCTCACAGCACCTGCTCGTAAAACGGTGCAACGAATGAGGCGTAAGTGATCAACCGCGTAATTACCACTTACGCATAACTGCGTAAAAAGATAATAATGATGAACTATTTTCAATACGGCGAATTGTTTATCTTTGGTACTTCGCTATTCGTCAAAAATTTTCAATGCGCCATAAAATCGCCTCCTTGTTACGCGACGTCACAAGTCTGCGGAAACTCGCGCCGTTTAAATGAAGTGTGCACAATAAGCGGCAGACTACTGTACTGAACAATAACAATTTTTTTTTCGGAGTAGCCAGACAGTGTCTCTTTCTGAAAGTAATTTAATAAGGCTGCCCGCCAATCACATTGGCAGCGGCTGTTTATAGCGGTGGGTGAGATGGATTCATATGTGTAATTGTGTATAATAGATACTTTCCGTTGTAGTACAACGATGTTGAGCTGCTTTTGCGCGTGTACAACTCTTTGTGAACTCATCATTGCTCACAAAGAGGTAGAGAGAGAAATAAACATTATTAGGAACAGACACAATCTTTTGCAGGTGGGCCGCCTTCTTAGTCTGGAAAACCGTGGACGCTGACCTCCTTGGTCAGGTAGATCAAGTAACGGGGCAAACTTGAAAGCTGGGCTTCTCAATCTGCTCGAGTCCACTGCCTTGTTACAAGCCGCCGCGATCGCTGCAGGCTACCATATGATAAGCAAAGTGAAGCAGGCTAATCGGAGACTAAAGTGGGAATCTATTTTAGCTGTCCTGGCTGGGCAGAACTAAGATACTGGACATTTCTACACACTCATCAACTCACAGCAGCTTGGATATGGACAGTGGCGATGCCATTCATTTTCAAACAAAGAACCTGAATTTCCTGAAAAAGGAGAGGGTTTGATCGGGCTATAAAACATTTACTGTTTTGCCCATATTTGCGTCGCTGATTACTTAAATTTCAGGCCAGGCAGAAGAAAATAAAATCATGACAGATTGCTGTAATGTTATAGAGCCCCTGCTGAGCGATAGCCTCCTCTGCAATGCTCGAGCGCAAGGCGCGAAAGCATGGAATAGGCAGCACGTACTGCAGGTAGCCTACAGTGCGTGGTTATGACACACGGAGGACAGTCGTCACAGACTAATCGTAGGACAAATTTTATAACATCATTAGGTTATTGCTGCGTTCAACTAAAACTTTGCCTGGCTTGTTAGTTTCCCAGTCTGCAGCCGATAATAACCACTGTCGAAAGTGGGGGGGGGGGCTCCGCCCCCTAATATTTCTCAGTGGGGGGGCTAGCGCCCCCCTTGCCCCCCCGGTAGATACGCCTATGAAAACAGCTACATATGCCGCGCGCTTCCTGCAACACTGACCGATGTGTGTGAACAGACGCTGTCGTTCAAGTATAAAGTCGTAGTGCCGACTCTCAACTTGAGCCACTATGAAAGGCGTGAAAAATGGCGCGGCCTGTTGTCAGTTGCTTGAGCTCGTCTTTGTATTTGTCGACGGATTGTTGTAGCCTCAGTATATGGCTCCTCAGGTATCTTTCTTTTCTCTTACCTTTTCGGTAGTGAGCAAAGTATAGAGGCCGAATGGATGTCGATCTGGACGCTCTTGTCGCACGGCCGGGGCAGCCTGCTCAGCCTTGTGCACTCATTTATTGTGACACTGTACATAATGATTGTCGGTTGTTTCGCCGGTAGCGCATGCGTTGTCCATGGGCTCCGATTCTTCAGCTTCGGGACCTAATGTCAGCGCTGCATGCACATGGCGGCGATCGCGAGGCAGCGTTGCTACTGGTACTGCATGCATTGGTTAACTGTTCGGACGCAACACGGTCACGTTTAGGGATACCTGCCATGCTTGGTTGAATTGTTACCTTGGGCTGCAAACGTGAAGGGTAGTCTGCAAAGAGTGGCGCTACTGCATCCTTCTTAAGCCGCCGCTTATATTCTATGAAATCTTCGCGTCGTAAACGACGGCTGCATATTCTAGTGTAGTTTGAAGACGTATTAGGAGACCAATTATCCCGCCTAATTACTACAAGCCACCTCTGCCGAACACCAGCGGCAGCTGGAATTTCATGGAACGACAGCCGAACAGTGTATTAAGGTGAAAGCCTTAGATGCCTCATCAAACGCGAAAATTGACCGTCGGCGGCGTCAGCACGAGTGATGCAAAAAATAATTACGCGATGACGTCATCATATGACGTCACAGATCATAAAAGTTTGCGACATCATCGTGACCTCACATAACGTGACGTCGTCATGTTACATCTTCGCCTGGTCAAAATGGCCCGATCACGGAGGCAGTGCATGCCTCCGCTGATATGCAGAAAGCTTGCACTGCCTCCGATCCTTGGGGATATAAGAAAACCGCGTTAGGCGCAGACATATCTCGGAGGGAGGCAGGGAATGTTAAATAAATTGACTGGAGAAAAAGAAGAAGACGGCTTTTGCCTTTCAGTCGTCTTAAATTAATGTATAGGGACCCTGTGAGATTTTTTTTCCTTTGTCAGTAAAGGGAAATAAAAAAAATACAATCGTGATTTATTTCAGTTCCATTTGCAGAGTGGAACAGAACAGTATGACGCACTAAAGCATTGGGGCGGTTGGAATAGCCTGGAATAGGACATAAAACGCGAATACTATCAAACTCGAGTGCAAGTATCGAACCGACAGCACGGACTGACAGACTGCCTGCGTAATACGTACAGCGGGGATGGATAGACACGCCAACATGCGGCATCTGCATTCTTTGCTACTTCGCATTTATTTTCAAGTGGTTCCAGCCTGGATGATTGATGAAAAGACGACGTCATCCATGACAGAATAAAAGACCATCTAGCATCTTTTGATTGCCACCACGGTTACAGCGTGATGAAAACAGCGCGCCGCTATGTTCCATCCCCCTGTACCTGTGAAAGCCTGCAATAAGTACAAATGCAATTAAACCCGGATGAAAACACGAATTCGTGAGCTTCGTGATACGCGCGGCCGTTCAGCGCCAGCTTCCCGTAGTCTACTTGCACAGCGCCACCAAGCGGCAGCGGCGAGCGGACGCGCAGCGCGCGCTCGGCGGCCCGAGGAGAGCGTTCGCCCAGGCACTCGCAAACAAACAAATCGCTGACGCTTCGTTTTACCACTCAAGCTTATCCGTAAACGAACACAACCTTCAGCGTTTAATACGTGGTTTGATGCCATTCGCAAGTGAACATTTGTGTTACGAAACTTCACCTTTTAAATGCGAATCATTTCTTAGTCGGGCTATGTCAGGCGTCCGGCGTTGTCCGCGGCGCCCTCTGTCATAGCAACAGCTGCGGGCGCGCGCGCTTATCCTCGCCCCTAGGAACCGGAGCATGTGGTGCGAGAGAGTGTAGGAGAGGGCAGGTGTAGTGCTTCGCCGCTCCTTCTCTCGCCGTTCGCTCTCTCTCCTCCCTGCGCCCCACTCTCCCGTCCGCCCGCGCCTCACTCTCGACCGTTCGCTGGCTGGGCGCCTCTCAAGAATATCCGGAAATATGTGCTCGATACGCCGCTGTGAAGCGCCAACGCCGAGCCGAGAACGATGGCGCCCCACTCTCCCGTCCGCTCGCGCCTCACTCTCGACCGTTCGCTGCCTGGGCGCCTCTCAAGAACATCCGGAATGTGTGCTCGAGACGCCGCTGTGAAACGCCAACGCCGAGCCGAGAACGCTGGCGCCCCACTCTCCCGTCCGTTCGCGCCTCACTCTCGACCGTTCGCTGGCTGGGCGCCTCTCAAGAATATCCGGAAATATGTGCTCGATACGCCGCTGTGAAGCGCCAACGCCGAGCCGAGAACGCTGGCGCCCCACTCTCCCGTCCGCTCGCGCCTCACTCTCGACCGTTCGCTGGCTGGGCGCCTCTCAAGATCATCCAGAATGTGTGCTCGAGACGCCGCTGTGAAACGCCAACGCCGAGCCGAGAACGCTGGCGCCCCACTCTCCCGTCCGCTCGCGCCTCACTCTCGACCGTTCGCTGGCTGGGCGCCTCTCAAGAACATCCGGAATGTGTGCTCGAGACGCCGCTGTGAAACGCCAACGCCGAGCCGAAAACGCTGGCGCCCCACTCTCCCGTCCGCTCGCGCCTCACTCTCGACCGTTCGCTGGCTGGGCGCCTCTCAAGAACATCCGGAATGTGTGCTCGAGACGCCGCTGTGAAACGCCAACGCCGAGCCGAGAACGCTGGCGCCCCACTCTCCCGTCCGCTCGCGCCTCACTCTCGACCGTTCGCTGGCTGGGCGCCTCTCAAGAACATCCGGAATGTGTGCTCGAGACGCCGCTGTGAAACGCCAACGCCGAGCCGAGAACGCTGGCGCCCCACTCTCCCGTCCGCTCGCGCCTCACTCTCGACCGTTCGCTGGCTGGGCGCCTCTCAAGAACATCCGGAATGTGTGCTCGAGACGCCGCTGTGAAACGCCAACGCCGAGCCGAGAACGCTGGCGCCCCACTCTCCCGTCCGCTCGCGCCTCACTCTCGACCGTTCGCTGGCTGGGCGCCTCTCAAGAACATCCGGAATGTGTGCTCGAGACGCCGCTGTGAAACGCCAACGCCGAGCCGAGAACGCTGGCGCCCCACTCTCCCGTCCGCTCGCGCCTCACTCTCGACCGTTCGCTGGCTGGGCGCCTCTCAAGAATATGCGGAAATATGTGCTCGGTACGCCGCTGTGAAGCGCCAACGCCGAGCCGAGAACGCTGGCGCCCCACTCTCCCGTCCGCTCGCGCCTCACTCTCGACCGTTCGCTGCCTGGGCGCCTCTCAAGAACATCCGGAATGTGTGCTCGAGACGCCGCTGTGAAACGCCAACGCCGAGCCGAGAACGCTGGCGCCCCACTCTCCCGTCCGCTCGCGCCTCACTCTCGACGGTTCGCTGGCTGGGCGCCTCTCAAGAACATCCGGAAATGTGTGCTCGAGACGCCGCTGTGAAACGTCAACGCCGAGCCGAGAACGCTGGCGCCCCGATCTCCCGTCCGCTCGCTCGTCACTCTCGACCGTTCGCTGGCTGGGCGCCTCTCAAGGCGATGGCAGAAGTCGGTGAAGGCGAATGTCTGACGGCAATGGTGCCCTCTCTCGGCGCAAGAAATGCATTCGCATTTCCTCACGATTCACTTCGGGGAGGTGGGGGCATTTATTTAGCTTAACACTTATCCAGCAGCACGTCACCGATTAACGAGATTCCTGAACCGGTATCAAGAACAGCAGGTACGGTTATGCTCAGCGCTTTAAGTTTCGTCGTCGGTTCTGGAGACGGCACCTGCGTTATGCGGCAAACAGAGAAAACGATGAGTGACTCACCAGGTTGATGTTCCTCCACTATACGCCCCGGACAGCGTTCCACGCGCCTGGCATTGACGGCCGTGGGCATGACACACCGCCAGTGGTTAGTGTCGCCGGCCAAAGCGGTTTCCCGAACTTTCTGCATTCGCGCTACGGCGCGCAAAGCATTGCCGCCTCACATGACCAGTTTTACCGCACTGGTAGCATACGACTTGCGCATGTCTGCGTTGGCCAGTTAGCCTATCTTTGAAATCACGCCTTTCGGTGGAGTGACCCCCGGAGTACCCATCACAGGAGCGCGTGTCGCAGTCGGCTCGCGCAGGACTTGTGAACCCGGCATATCGGGACTGGGGGTCCGACCGACTATGCTTTTGTATGGCTCGAGTAATGAGCAAGCGCTCTGCACTATGACGCTGCTCCGCGGACACTTGCTCCCAGGGACAGCTTACCCCTGATACGGTATTGATGGGGCCCTGCGCCGACCTTGCTCAGGTGCGAAGGGGTCCAGGGCGCGGGAGGAGACAGCCGTGAATGCGCCTGGGATCGTCAGGTCGCTTGAGGTACTGGCTACGGGGGCGCGCCAAGCCAGTGACGGCTCAAGAGCATATTGCGGCGCTGGAGGTGGCACGTAAGTGCTCTCAGCTGATAGGGCGTCTTGTACACCGTGGGCCTCCCGTGCGAGATGCTCAAGGGTTTCGAATGTGTGCCCATGAAGAAATGGCCTGAATCTGGGATGACTCTGCCGAATGACCCGAGCTACTTGGTCCCTTTCCGAGGCAGTCGGTGCTGCTCGGCGATGCAGTTCCTGCATCGTGCGGATGTACTTAAGCAAACTTTCATCCGGATGCTGGGTTCTCAGTTCGATCTCACGCTGGACTCGCAGCTCGTACCCAGGGGGCAGAAATTCCTCTCGGAAGCGCTGTTCCAATTCTGCCCATGTGGTGACAGGCGTTTTGATGGCAGTGCGGGACTAATCAACCACCCAGGGGACGTCATGAGATTTATTAAATGCGAAGCATTTCTTAGCGAACTTCTGCGACTTTGAGCGTATCTATCTATCTATCTATCTATCTATCTATCTATCTATCTATCTATCTATCTATCTATCTATCTATCTATCTATCTATCTATCTATCTATCTATCTATCTATCTATCTATCTATCTATCTATCTATCTATCTATCTATCTATCTAGCCGCCTACGACTTTGTGCTCTCCTGGTCGCTTGGTTAATCGAATGTACACCAAAATCGGTATGGTGTAACATGAGTGTATAACAAACATAAATGACAAGTCATAACATGAAAATCATGACACGCATGTCATGTACAGCATGATTTACCTGCCACGCTCATGGTGCGCTGGCGGCCGTTTCGCTAGCTTGATATACACCAAAATTGGTATCTTGTGACGTGACTGTGTGACGAGCATAAATGACACGAGTTAACATGAAAATGATGACACGCATGTCATGTACAGCATGACTTACGTGCCACGCTCATGGTGCGCTGGCGGCCGTTTCGCTAGCTTGATCTACCCCGAAATTGGTATTGAGCGACGTGACTGTGTGACGAACATAAATAACACACGAGTTAACATGAAAATCATGACACGCATGTCATGTACAGCATGACTTACGTGCCACGCTCATGGTGCGCTGGCGGCTGTTTCGCTAGCTTGATGTACCCCGAAATTGGTATTGCGTGACGTGACTGTGTGACTAAGATAAATAACACACGAGTTAACATGAAAATCATGACACGCATGTCATGTATAGCATGACTTACGTGCCACGCTCATGGCGTGCTGGCGGCCGTTTTGCTAGCTTTATATACACCAAAATTGGTATCTTGCGTAGTGACTGTGTAACGAACATAAATAACACGAGTTAACATGAAAATCATGACATGCTTGTCATGTACAGCATGACTTACGTGCCACGCTCATGGTGCGCTGGCGGCCGTTTTTTTCATGAGAATTACAAAGCCATGGTGATTTGCAGTTCAGGATCAAACACACTGTAGCCTCCACCACTGTCCTGGGGCATCCCGTAAAGCCAACGGCAGGATTCGAGCCATCAAGTGCGCTTCCGAGGCACCGGTACCTCTGACATACCTGGGTGTGTCCAGATAAGATAGAACACGAGGTCCCGGTCACCATTCCCGATTGTGATGAAATTTACTGTAGGTCTAGGCATTACACCCAGAACAATGGTTTCGCAGTTAGTTTTGCGAAAAAAAAATTGTTCGCCTGAAAAAAAATATATAAATTTTGGCCGCAAAAAACGCTTTTCCGCCAATTTTGCGATTTCTGAATTTTGAGCGCACCTAGGGAAAAAACGGTGAACTTCTTCGTCACAATATTTATTACCCTTAAAGAACAAGTGAAATACAATCTTATGAGTCTATTATTTCTCTTGCTTGTCGAAGCACGTTTGAAGAAAAAAATCACAAACTTGGCAAATCGCACAAAATACCTCTATTTCAGGAATTTATTGCTGCAAGCAAGTTAAAGTGAGGATAATGAAAATCGGTACATATTAACTTTGATACTTTCGCTCTATTTTAAAATAATATGTGTGGTTTTATCGCGCTCCGTTTTACTTGATAATTTGGCTGAAACATAAGTGATTTACCAAAAACGCCGAACTTTGGAAATGATTTTCTCAAAAAGGCCATTTTTAATTTTTTTAAAAATCCCTCTGATTGAAGTCAAGGACGTCATCTACCATTGTGCAGAAAAAAACGTTGCATTATTTTGGTTGCTAACAAGTTACAGTGCGTCAAATGTGACCATGCCAGCCTAGCGGCCGCGTCATTCGTTATGGGCTGAAACTCGGATATAAGTTGCTCAAAAATACTTGTACGTCACATAATCACAAATCAGCAGCTCCACACCAACAAATGCGCAGCCCGGTGTCATGGTTCAGCAAGCTTTGTCTTGCGATCAGCCGCTTGACAAACCCGCAGCAGCGGCCGCTCGATGCTGCGGGCGCTGACATTACATGAGTGCCGCTTCGACTGCGCATGAGCCCCGCTTGCGCGCCAAACTACGCTCAGAGAACGAACGAGAGAAGGAATGCATCACTGTGAAAGTTAAAGGCCGTTAAGTGCCAACAAATGTCATAGTATGCAACGAAAACTCTGCCGGCGATTTCCCAGTGAGCGCCTCCAGTAGTGCGCTCATGTGTTGCTTTCTCTCTTCGGACGGCCTAAATATAATTAGGTTAATTCTATGAGCAACATATGGCACAAAAGAAAGCCATTGACATCTAAAGAAAGCTGTCATACGTGCTTCCGATGGTCGAGCAACTCAAACTGCGGTTGTTCATCTCGTGCCAGAACACTTCTGTCAGCCGGCTGCGAAAAGAAGTGTGTCCAAGTCCTTTACTTCATTAAAGAATCGCTTTTACAATACTGTATTGTTGGGCGTCCGCAGATAGAATATTCAACGCAAGTCGAGTGTTTATCACGATATTATGCGGCTTCGGACATAACAGCAGGGAAAAAAAATACATCTGTGCTGTATTGAAGGCGCTCACTGGGAAATTGCCGGCACAGTTTTCGGTGAATACTATGACATTTGTTGGCACTTAACGGCCTTTAACTTTCACAGTGATGCATTCCTTCTCTCGTTCGTCCTCTGAGCGTAGTTTGGCGCGCAAGCGTGGCTCATGCGCAGTCGAAGCGGCACTCATGTAATGTCAGCGCCCGCAGCATCGAGCGGCCGCTGCTGCGGGTTTGTCAAGCGGCTGATCGCAAGACAAAGCTTGCTGAACCATGACACCGGGCTGCGCATTTGTTGGTGTGGAGCTGCTGATTTGTAATTATGTGACGTACAAGTATTTTTGAGCAATTTATATCCGAGTTTCAGCCCATAACGAATGACGCGGCCGCTAGGCTGGCATGGTCACATTTGACGCACTGTAACTTGTTAGCAACCAAAATAATGCAACGTTTTTTTCTGCACAATGGTAGATGACGTCCTTGACTTCAATCAGAGGGATTTTAAAAAAATTAAAAATGGCCTTTTTGAGAAAATCATTTTCAAAGTTCGGCGTTTTTGGTAAATCACTTAAGTTTCAGCCCAATTATCAAGTTAAACGGAGCATGATAAAACCACGCAAATTATTTTAAAAGAGAGCGAAAGTATCAAAGTTAATATGTACCGATTTTCATTATCCTCACTTTAACTTGC
The DNA here is from genome assembly GCF_013339695.2 of Rhipicephalus sanguineus. Lineage (NCBI taxonomy): Eukaryota > Metazoa > Arthropoda > Arachnida > Ixodida > Ixodidae > Rhipicephalus > Rhipicephalus sanguineus. The sequence goes on from NC_051180.1 coordinate 3,678,010, forward strand.
TTGCAGCAATAAATTCCTGAAATAGAGGTATTTTGTGCGATTTGCCAAGTTTGTGATTTTTTTCTTCAAACGTGCTTCGACAAGCAAGAAAAATGATAGACTCATAAGATTGTATTTCACTTGTTCTTTAAGGGGAATAAATATTGTGACGAAAAAGTGCACCGTTTTTTCCCTAGGTGCGCTCAAAATTCAGAAATCGCGAATTTAGCGGAAAAGCGATTTTTGCGGCCAAAAGTTGTATATTTTTTTTCAGGCGAACAAAATTTTTTTCCGCAAAACTAACTGCGAAACCATTGTTCTGGGTGTAATGCCTAGACCTACAGTAAATTTAATCACAATCGGGAATGGTGACCGGGACCTCGTGTTCGATCTTATCTGGACACACCCACCTGTCTATTTCCTCTAGGAGCTCAGCCACTGATTTCGTGTCGTCGTAACCCTTGTACGTGGGTAGCGTGGCCAGAGGTAGGAGCTCTGGTTCACCGGCCCGAGTGCTCATGCGGTCCATGACCATGTTGCACAACTCAGCGACATGCTGGAATGTGTTCAGCTGCTATGCCAGCAGCTGGTAAGCCTGCTCGCGCGAAGAATCATGAGCCGTCCCAGACCGGAGCTGCTTTCCGTCTGCCTGCACCATGAAGAGAAAAAAAAACCACGCCACAAAACGACACAAATGGGAATGCGCTACACGGAGACTCAACGAACAAGACGAGGGACCGGACCTACGTCCACCGTGCTATTCCTACGGACGGGAGCAAAAACCACGTTGGGCGCCAACTGTGGGTACTGGGCTTGCTGCGTCCCGTCCGTAGTTAAATCAAGGACGACGGAGGCTTCAACTCAACAAACATGAATTTATTTAACGCTACGCTGCATACGGCGGGGTCGGTCCAGGCACTATCTCGAGAGCCGGTGGGCGTGGTTCCTAGAGCTTTCACCGGAAAATTTGCGTTGAAGTTACAGAGTGCACTTCTCTCGCTGCAGCGGCAGCGTTTGCGCAAGGGGCGCGCTGCTCAAACACAAAGTGACAACTCTGACAGCTGTTCGCGCTCGTCCTATGTATGGGCACACTGCGCTTGCATAGGCGGCTCCACCAGCGCGGCGGCGTTCAGCGCCAACGCGGCCGTTTCCGCGTCCCTGGGGTGATAGCCTTCCCTACTAGACCGCACGCGCGGCTGCTTGTGCAAGCATGGTGTCGTCTGCGTGCGTTCCTGTGGAACTCCTGGTTGGTTTGCAAACCATCAAAGGTTTGTATAACTTTTTCAGGGTAGTAAACATCGATAAAGGCAAGCTTCTGTACGAGGCAGGTCGTGTACATAATATTAAAGAACTTGTCCCTGAGGACGGAAGCGTGGTGACAAGTCCGGGTTTGTTGTAAACGCGCATCAACGCTCCGTCAAAGTTGACAGTAAGTAAGCATTTGTATTCAGTGGTCTCGTTTTATTTCATTCTGTTTTCTTGTTTTGAAGCTATCTCGAAGCAGGTGCGTCACTGACGCGACCTACGGCTGCAGAGCAGGCATAGCTGGCTAGTGCAAGCACGCTGCGGCAGTGACCGTGTACTTGCAGAGATATAGAAAATTGATTTTAGAATGAAGTTTTTCTTTATTTAAAGCTAACAAAAACAAAATACCAGCATCACAAGCGCTAAACAGGTATACCAGCCCTAAAGATATAAACTGTGCATCGAATGCGTCTAGGACAAAAGGAATATTTAGGGCTATCAAACTTAAACAAAATTCAAAACACGCATAAATGTCACCGCGCCTTTCGTAACGTTCACATGAGCGACCTATTCCAGCTCCTTGTGAGGGGATGGAAAAATCGTTGGGAGGTAGGCTGGGTGCTCCTGTTCCATTAGAACGTTTAACTGGACAAGCTGGTGTGATTCGATCTTGAATGAATAAAGCGCGAAAGAACAAGGACGAACAGAAGAAACAACATGCCAGGGCGCTGACTCGCAACTAAAACTTTATTTCACAAGGAACAGAATAAATAGCATCTGGGAAAGGATATCAAAAGACCATCACGTATGCACAAGGCGACAAAAGTAGCAACAACAACAAAATAACCTACGTGAGTGATTAGTCATGAACATGAGGCAAGTTATCTCTGAGATAAGACACTTTAGCCTGTGACAAGGCTACCGAAGGTTGGGTGACGCATATGTGACTTTGCAATGACATGTGAAAAGCTTCCATTATTTCTCGTGTGCGCTGATCCCTGTGCCTGTGCAAAACTTCCGTCCTATCAAAACTGGGATTACAACCACTTTTTCGACAATGAAGAGCCAAATGAGAACCAGTGCCCTTTTTAACATTTTGCGCATGCTCTTGGATCCTAATGTTTATGCATCGACTAGTTTGCCCTATGTAAATCTTACCGCAATACATTTCTTCTACCGTGGGCTCTTTTATATGTCACAACTTGTTTCTATGTAACCCTTCAGTTCTTGTTTCTATCATTGCCATCTCTGTATGCAAGACGAGAGTGGCCAAGTGGTATATTAGGTATGGCATCTGTTCAACGGACGTTCAAGTGCTGTGCGGCTTCATGGTTCCTTCTGTGGGCGATTCGAGGAGGATGTGCCGCATACTGCGTTCGGAATGGCGGCGCCAAGTGCGTTACTACCAGACTGTCTACGGGTGTTGCGTGGTGACCAGAGGAATCCAAAAAACAGAAAAGCCTATCGAGAGTAGTGTCTCACCTCTAGCCAGATGACTGAGTTTCTTTGGAACTCGGTGCGACCAGGCCTACCGAGAAGGACGAAGGACGTCGGCAGTGAAGGGAAGTTACTGCTTCTTGGACAATGTGACTTGCCAGAACCAGCCAAAAGGTATTGCGTCGCGGTCCTAAGCATGGCTTCGCGCCTTCGCTGGATCCGGCGGAAAAAGTAGCAATGGTAAGACCGGTCGCAAGGACAGTTACTGACGATGAAAAAGTTCGTTGTTTATCGGAATGCGTAGATGTGTGTTCAAAAACGGAGCGAAGATTAAGTGTTAAGAATCCCATCGTTATGTCATGAGGTGCCTTGTTGCTAGTTGTCTAAATGCAGTGGTAGCTGACAAAGAGGGTTATTTTGTGATTTTACGTCAAGAGATGTTTGCTGAAAAGGCCATGAATGCTGTGGAGAAAAACTTTAGACAAGTCAGTATGAATGACGCTAAGAAGAAAAAGCGAGCTATAGCCTTGTTGGGTGATTTACACTTGGAGGCGTTAGTAGCGAAGGTCAAGAAGGCCAAGGTTGGCACGCGTGAGGTTCTTTTCACGGCTCAAACCCATAAACCTGATGTCCCTTTCAGAGCCATAATTTCGGAAACGAACACACGGCAGCATGAAGTTTCGAAGTGGCTTCAGCTTCATCTCTCGGCTCTTTCATACTATGACCCATTGGTTGTTCCCAATTCTTGAGCACTGGTAAAATTTTTGAATGAGTTTTATCCAGGGCAGGCGACTGGCTGTGAAAAAGTGGCGAAAACAGTAAAAGCCAGACCGAACAGAACAGCTGATGGTAATCGCGCTACCACAAGAAAGAATTTAGCAGTGATTCCTTATGTGCATAGGTTATCACATGGAATTAAAAATGTGGCAAATCGGTATCATGTTGACGTTGTTTTCAGTGTTGGCCACAAGTTGCGACAGGTATGTCCAGCCGTGCACAGAAAGTTGAATGGAGAAAAAAGTGATAAACGGCTAATATGCGCGCTCAAACATAAGAAAAAAATTGTACATTGTCAAACTAACGTTGTATATAAAATTCCATGTTCCTGCGGTAAGATTTACATAGGGCAAACTAGTCGATCCATAAACATTAGGATCCAAGAGCATGCGCAAAATGTTAAAAACGGCACTAGTTCTCATTTGGCTCTTCATTGTCGAAAAAGTGGTTGTAATCCCAGTTTTGATAGGACGGAAGTTTTGCGCAGGCACAGGGATCAGCGCACACGAGAAATAATGGAAGCTTTTCACATATCATTGGAAAGTCACATATGCGTCAGCCAACCTTCGGTAGCCTTGTCACAGGCTGAAGTGTCTTATCTCAGAGATAACTTGCCTCATGTTCATGACTAATCACTCACGTAGGTTATTTTGTTGTTGCTACTTTTGTCGCCTTGTACATACGTGATGGTCTTTTGATATCCTTTCCCAGATGCTATTTATTAGGGGCGAAGCTCCTTAAGGCGGCACCCGTTCGTCCCTCGTAGTCGTCGTCGTCGTCGTAGTGGTAGTAGTAGTAGTCGTAGTCCGTAACAAGTCTTACGCTTTGACCTCCAAGGTGGTGCCGGTGGGAGATTTTTCCTGTGCGTTGTTGAACAATAAAAAAATTCGCAGCGTGCGCGTTAACTAAAAGCCGAATTCTTCTGTCTCTCATTCCCCATTAGCAGCCATTGGCATGTTCCAGTAGGAAAGGTTAGTAGAAGTAGAAGTGTAAGTGTTAGCTAAAAGCCGACTTCTTCTGTCTCTCATTCCCAATAGCAGCCATTGTTTACCTCCAAGGTAGTGCCTGGTGAGATTTCTCCTGTGCGTGAATAAACAATAAAAATTTTGTTCAAAACGCCGTTGATTGATGAAATAAACCAACGAAAGACGCCAGATGTTTTGTAAAAGCAAAACGAAAGAACGCCAGATGTTTCTAAAGCAAAACGAAAAGACGCCAGCTGCTTAACGAAAGACGCCAGATTTTTCTAAAGCAATGGTTTTCTAAACAATGAAAATTCACAGCGTACATGTAAAATTAAAGTGAGCTGCAAGTCGTCATAACTCATCGAACCTTTAGTATAAACGCGCCCGATCTCACGTCGGTGATGATGTACTGGGCAGAATTCACGGAAGATTCACGGTTTACCGATGAACCTCCGCAGCTTCGCCCACTCATCATCATTCACTCCGTGAATATGCTGTGATTTTTCTGTTCCTTGTGAAACAAAGTTTTAGTTGCGAGTCAGCGCCCTGGCCTGTTGTTTCTTCTGTTCGTCCTCGTTCTTTCGCGCGTTTTATTCATTCAAGATGCTCCTGTTTACTGGCCTTAGCACTGCCCACAGTATGCCTACTGCAAATTCTGCTATTTTCTGTGGCCTCCCAGTGTGTTCCATCAACGCTGCGCATGAAATAAGAACTAGAAATAAACAATGTCTTCGCGATACCGATTCAGCGCGAAAAAAATACATCGCCATTTGGAGACCACGAATAATGGGTGTATCACAATTAGGGCAGGTCTGATACAATTTTTTATTCCGCGGGCATCTCTCCCATGGAATAAACGTAACACTCTGCACCGAATAAAATGACAAACAGTGTTATTTGTCACGGCGAACAAGTTGTATCCAACGTTGGCGTCTCTCCTGCCCATGAGCCTTCGGGAAGCGGTAAAACATTGTTCCAGGTGAATTACTGTAGGTGTTGTGACAGCCCACAACACAACAAACTTTGTTGCTGCGACGCTGAGCCATGGAATGGCCCCCAAAGAAGAAACGCTTCGCAAGACTTCGGAAAAACACGAAGGAGCTGGCATGAACGCTGCCACTGGCCGCGCCGTTCGAAAGCTTTTATCACCCCACGGACGCGCGCGCCAGAGGCGTTCCCGTCAGCGGAGAGTTAGAAGCGCAGTGTGCCCATACATGTGCGTTCGTTTCGTGCGACCTTCTTCGTGTTTGAGCAGCGCGCTTTAATTGTCGAGCTGTGAGCGCTAGTTCGCGCTCGTCCTGTGTGTGTTCTTATTGTGCGTCTTTTGAGCTTGTGCAGCGCGCAGCAAGTTTCGCGCTGCTTGTCGTTCTTCGCGTGACATTCCAATTGGTTGTCATCGCATTCATTGCTGCGCACTTGCAGCGAAACTGTGAAAAAGCTCGTTTCCAGAAATTCCGGTGTCGGTGTCGTCGATCGTGAGCGAAAAATCAGCGTTGTCCGTGAGCACAAATTCCCAGTTAGATGCAAATAAATAAATAACAAGAATCTGCGTTTCTAGTCGGCAAGCAGGTGCCCTAGCACAGCGCGACACCCTTTCTTGGAACTGCTTCAGAAAAAAGACCCTATCGGATATCATGTAATGCCAGGAGCCTCCTAACGCATGTAGTGTTGCGTGGCAGATGCGTAGAATCGCGAAGCGACTAAAAAGCCTCCGCCCATGTTGTCTGAACACTTTTTGGTGCTGTCCCTAGAAACTTCCGAACGAAATGTAGCCTAGCCGAGTCACGTGGCTCTACCAGATGTTCTCTGGCTGTAAGCGCGTGCGAGACCCACGGAAATGTTGGCCACTTGAGTTCATGGGGGCACGAATTAACGGCGCACATTTGCCGCTGTCTTTGGGAAGGAAGGGTGGCCGCTTCCTTCTGAGCGGCGCACGTGCAGTTCGGTAAGAGAGGGGTGATTTGCCAAATTATGGTTGAATGCGAAGTCGGCGTGGCGGTGCAAAGCAGATTGCTTATTTCCTCATCAGATCAGTCTAAGTAGAGCTCATGGTCCCTACTAAGCGCACTTAGTTGGGCCAGTTGGTTCTGCATGTCGATGAAGTAGATGCGCTTGAAAGACAAAGACGAAGAAGAGACGGGACACACACTGCGCAGTGTGTGTCCCGTCTCTTCTTCGTTGTCGTCTTTCAAGCGCATCCATCTCTTCCCTACTAAGCACTTCTGGGTGATCACCGCAGAGAGAGATTGGCACAAGCGACCGTTCTGGCCAAGTGCCTTTTCCTGCGGTGACCGTGCATACTTTCAAAAGAGATCTAGGCTGCCCTCAATCGGGGTCGTGTATGCATGCGTGGCTCTCATTACACATGCGTGCAGTATCAGGGAGATATTGCTAACCATTGCGAACAGCTTTTTCGGTGGTATACGAAGACAAGTGTTTGCTTACGCCAAAAAATCTATGCACTTCTCCAGGTGAAGTTTCGCACACCGTCGGATACATCGCATTCGAAGGGGGGATCGCGAAATAGTTCAGTAGATCCATTATTACAAATGGAACATACGCCTGTAAGCTTTAATATTCACACGTCTCGGACAGTTCCATGAGACAACTGATTCCTTCTAAGTTGCTTCGAAGCCGTAAAAGCTTTATCAACCCAAACAGTTGGTAGGCTGCGCTCTTTCCTGTCTCCCTCCTTGTTTCCTGCTGGTTGCGCAGCAAGTCGAGTTTACAAATATGAACCAGCTAGTCTGCAAAGAAGTATTGCTGCGGCAGCGGACCCTTCACGGCAACGAAGGGCTACAGTTTCACAACATGACGTTTAGTTTTCTTTCTTTTCTTTTCTTTCTTTTCCTTTATTTTTCTTTCTTTTTTTTTGCTTGAACGCGCGGCTGACTTTCAGTGTGGTCGCGAGTGCGCGCGCAAGCACGTGCGGCATCCCGCGGCGATCACGGTAACTTTCCGCTCAAAATGCTCAAATCAGCCAATGGCGTGGAACTTGGGTATATGACGCAGTGATCTTGAGTATATAGATAGCATCATTTGTCGAGAGAAGATGGAGCAATTGTTAACCAACTGAGAACTCATTGTAAGTTCCAGACCACGTGCGGCTCTATGATGTTTGGCTCGCGTGTTCTCGGTAGCCTCGACTACCGATCGGCAGCGTTTTCTGACAATGCTCCAAAAGTGTTGCAGGGCCCCTTTAAGGGAGCAGCGCGAAAGACAGGGGCAGAAAAAGCACAGATACAACCACACACAGCGCTGTAGTGTGCCTTTTCTGTCCTTATCTTTCGCGCTGCTCCCTTAAGATAAGATACCACTGATACGCCACACGATTCGTCCAAACTGACCGCTGAGTACACAATGTCGTCGTAATAGAGGCTGCTCGTAGTCTTAGCAATCTCAGTTGCTTCCAAGTGAACACTCGCGGGATAATACAACAAAGCAGGACACAGATACACAAAGTCTTTAAAAAAGACACGCCGTCAAGTGCCTCCAACTTCAAGTTTCAACTCGGTCTCTCGTTGCTCTCATCAACTTGACTAGGGAATTTCTGGGTACACCACGGCGCTACTTTTCCTCGGCAGCACAATGTAGTCAACATGAAACATGCTTACACCGCTCACATTGGGTGCCGTTTAGGTGGCTTTTTAGTCTCGTGCGTAGAATCGCGCCAGGCGTCAAGACATGTGAATTGCACATTGAAGGAGGGGTTTAAAAGCCTGCCCATTACAAAGCGCTCAGACATATTTACTCATCATAATCAGCAAAAGCATTATTAAGGTGAGCAGCTGCGTAGGTTCGCGTGTTGTCTTACGGACGCGTAGTGGGTGCTTCGCTGATTCGCAAAAGGAAGATTTATGGCGTACTGGGCACTTCGCAACTGTAATTGCAGTAGGCATTCAATGATAGTTTTAGACGGCCAATGTTACTCGCGGCGCAGACGCACCTTTCCTGGCGGCATGGTTGAGGTGTCCACCGAGAAGGTTACCGATTGAGAAGGCGATCTACTCTTGAGGCGAAGCTCAAACTTCCTCCATATTCTTGTCTATATATTTTGTCTACAAACGGTGTCTACATACGGACAAGAGCTCCCCAGGATAACCCCCTGGGAACAACCTATAGGCTAGAGGTGAACAGCTTCGCTGTCAAGGTACCACCCGGTACTTAAATCCTTCCTGTAAAAGTACCATCCAGTACTTAAATCCTTTTCACTTCCTGCCTGCACATTGCTAGTGACGAGTCTGAGGAAAGTCGACTGTAAAAATGGCGTTGTCGCCTGCGCAATGTGTCAATCGTGTTTCAGATTTCACCGCTCTTTTAAAAGAAGTTGGCAGGCGGTTAGTAACTGCATGTATTTACCAGTTTCGAGCGTATTTTACAACCGTCGCAGCATCTCTTTACTAGCTAGCAGCTAGAGCTTGCAAATTTTGCCGTTACTAATCAGGGAGGCTTTGTTTGCAATTTCAACTAGGTAACTACTAAGCCGCCTATGTTGTTAGATGCTTCGTAGATGCCGCTGTATATATTGGCGTAAATGTGACAGTCTTCTGCAAAATTTACACAAACTCTAATTTTCTTGATTATGATGAAACAATTTTTGCTACGTGATATCACACTTATGTGCAAAGTGTAGGGCACAAGATACTGGGCAGAGAACACCGATTATTCTTCGAAGTTATATGGCTCCTAACGATTACAACGTGTGCTATCCCAAAGTTGGTGCATAAATAGCCGTCAGGCAGCTGTTCAGTAGATGGCGCGTGCGTAGTAGCCTTGTTATTTTGTGTGTGCGTGCGTGTGTGTACAACCACCCAAATATTCGTATACGAGCGCCGTGTTTTCTGTGCGTCAGCGCCGTATGACGGAGCCAAATTGCAAACAAGGCCCACAGAGAGCGCTCAGCTGGGCCCATCCTTCTTGAGCACGTCACCCCAGAGAGGGGCTCCTCGGACAAACCATCTTTTCGGCTTATCTCATGAGTGGGCGCGTGTGGCGTATCTGTAAATTTTATTTTCTTGATTGCTTGCTGCAACGCTCACCTTCTCAACATAAAACACGAGCATTCGCCTATACTCACACTGCCTGGTCGTCTCAAGTGCGCTTATATACGGTGACGTTCTTAAAAAGCCCCTAAACAGCCTCCAAAAATACAAAAACCGAGCACGTTGTTCTCTCCTGGCAATCCTCGCCTTCCCGGCGCCCATCATGACGTCAAAAGGGTGGTTTTCGTAACGTCATCAGGCTACAAACTGTCGATTGTTCTATATAAGAGGAATATTTGTTGTGAGTTGTCCCCCACCCTGCTTCGCCGTGCAGTCGCCCACCCGTTCTTTCTTGTCTCGCATGACTGTCGTGCGTGACCAACTGATATCACTTCGTCTTGTTCGTTTCCGACTGCCCAAACGGTGATAACTGCGGGTAGCTAAAAAGCGCAAATCCTGATAGCCTCAACGCTTAGTGCTGTCATTGTACACGTGCTTTATGAAGAAATAAGTGGCGAGGAGGTGACATCACCTGTAGGAAGGGCAGTAAAGGCGAGAAAGAAACCAGTCTTTCGCTTTTGAAATCGGAGTGGTTTAGGGGCCCTTTAAGCAGAAAATACCGAGCAGACAAAGGTCCCAGCTGAGCGCGCTTTGTGGTCATGCGCTTACCCTCGCCTTGTTCACAACTTGACTCCGTCATATGGCGCTGACGCACAGAAAAGCCGCCGCTCGTGCAAGCTAGCGAAAGATTTGGGTTGCTGTACGCTAGTGTCATATGGACTTACCATGGTAAGTGGGTGGGGTAATTAGCGGTTATTAATTGGTCTAAAAGGTCAATGTCGTTTCGTTTTTTTTTCATGTTGTATATGCTATTGTAATAGAATCAACTTGGTGTGGCAATTCACACGGCACATATAAACAAAATAGGCGTAAACCTGTTGTTGAGTAATTGCAGTCCACTAGTCTTAGTATAGTTACCGAGTTGGTAGTAGCGATTACTAACATCTTAGTAACAACTCAACAGTCTTAGTACTCTCAAGTGGCTATCAAGGTAGTGGATTTCACTGACCTTTATTTTACTACGTTCACTTGCTAAGAGGTGAGTGCTTTTTGTGACTTGCAAACAGTTAGCATTTAGTTACTGATTGCGCCGACCTTCTTTTTAAAAGAGTGTTGGATGGAGACCCGCGCATAGCAGAACATGTCATCTTAAATAGGCTGACGCGTTCTGTTCAGGACAATGGGGTCTTTTCGCAATTGATGACAGGATTTCGGCCCGGCCTCTCGACTCAGGATGCTATGATCAGGATTAAGCATCAGCTATTTGATGGGCGGACAAGGGATACTAAGGTACTACTTGGACTTGATGTGGAAAAAGCCTTTGATAATCTCCGACATTTTCATTCTACGGGTGCTGTGTCGGACTTGAATCTGGGACAACGGCTTTTCCATTTTGTTAAGGGTTTCCTTATGGATAGACGGACATGTCTTAGATTAGGGGAGATCAAGTCGGAAGTCTCTAAATTGGGTTGTCGTCGTACGCCGCAGAAATCCGTCCTCTCCTGTGTGTTCAATCTGGCGATGTTAAAGTTAGCTAATGTACTGGACACTGTCGAGGGTATTGGCTATACTATCTACGGGGATGACGTTGCTGTATGGAGTGTCGGTGGTAGTGATGGAGAGCTTGAGGCTAGGCTGCAGGAGGTGGTAACGCTTACGGAAGAGTGTTCGGGTTTTATGGGGCTGAAGTGCTCCACTAAAAAGTCGGAGCTTTTAATGTTCAAATCTAGGAAATTAGGAAGTAGGCCGAAAGATTGGGTACCAGAAGTATTGACTTGAATTACAGTCCATACTAGGGATGGGTTACTGATACCAAAAGTAGAGGCTATCAGAGTACTGAGCTTGGCAGTTGAAGCAAATGGATCGAATAATATAACCATTCAGCGTATTACCAAGAGGACGTAGGAGGCCATAAGACTTATCAGAAGATCTCTAATAGGCATAGGGGATTAGGAGAAGGTGCGATGCGGTTAGTTCGCGCATTTATTTTGTGCCATTTCTCGTATGTGGCAGCTATGCTAAATTGGAAAAGGGGGGAGAAAGACAACTTGGAAGCTTTAATTATAAAAGCCGTTAAGGCGGCGCTTGTTCTGCCTGTGAGTACATCAAACGATATGCTGTTGCGGTTGGGTTTGCATAATACTTTAGATGAAATTTCCGAGGCTCAGCGTACGGCACAGGGAGAGCGGTTGCTACACTCTAAGGCGAAAGGGTGTTAAAAGGGTGTGTGGTTCGTCCCTTTGGGGACTAATTGGGATGCCACAACCATTAATCCCTTTAAGGACTAACGGCACCGGGTCGAACAGTTAGTCCCCACAGATCACCTCAATGGACTAACATTTAGCCCTTACATTTACACCTTACTGGCCCACTGTTAGTCCCCACAGATCACCTCAATGGACTAACATTTAGTCCTCACATTTACACCTTACCAGCAACCGTTAGTCCCCACGGATCACATCAATGGACTAACATTTAGTCCTCACATTTACACCTTACCGGGCAACGGTTAGTCCCCACAGATCACCTGAATGGACTAACATTTGGTCCTCACATTTACACGTTACCAGGCAACCGTTAGTCTTCGCAGTTGCACCTAGCCGGACGCTCCGCAAGGCTTAATACTTTTTTCGCGTGCTTCTTTTCCGCGGTGAGAAGCATATGTCGCGGAAAAGAACGCGGCAAAAATATTTATTCGTGCGTGTGTTACTGCTTTCGCAGACAATGCGACAACGAAAAACAAAAGCGATACAATGAAACGTTTTATTTTTCGCTATACATATGAAGTTTCTGCTTTCTTTCATTGAATTCACTGCAAAATGTACAATACAGGTCCAGCCACGTTGTCATAACTCGTACAGTCCTTTTTATGAAGCTGCTCCAACGGAAGCGATAGATGACAGGCATTGTACGCGCCAGGGCACACAGCATTCTGCTCGTTGTGGGCAACGGCTGCATCCTGCAAAGCACAAAAATATTGCAGATAGTTAGTCACACGTGACAGGGAGGGCGAAGACGCACGCACATTGCAAATACGTGCAAGGTGAACTAAACACACGTCTAAAATATGGCATGCAAATAATTTCAACCTTGCAAAGCACAAAAGTATTGCAAATAGTCTGCGACACGTCACAGAGGAGATGTAGAAGCACGCACATGGCAAATGTGTGCAAGGTGAAATAAAAAAAACCCGCATTTCCCCGAAGGGGAGTATGAGGAAGTGCGAAGCACGGGATGATGCTATGAGGGGGCGCGCGCGACTAAACTGCAGAGCCGAGCGAAGGAGACGGCAGCGAGAGAGCACGCGCCAGCCGACCCACGGAGGTCTGGCCGTTTTTAAGTGCAAAGCACTTTTACTGATGATGATGATCTGTCTTCCGAACTCGTTCCGAAGAACCCGCAACGCGTTCAACTTGTTGGCGGCGTTGCGCACGCCCGAGATGGGGCTCAGGTTGTTGTCGAACCACAGTCGATCGCACACCGCGCAGCTATATCCGAAGCTGCGGTCCAGGAAGTCTCGCTTGAAGCGCGCGTCCGGCCGATCGAATTCGAGGGCCCGCGCTCGCTCACGCATCGCGCGTCCCCACGCCATATCGGCTTCGGGGTGCTCGGCTCGCTTCGCACGCTTTCGTTCGGCGTCTCGCCGCCGGCCTTCATCATCACAGGCAATGCGCGGGGCGCGCGCAGCCACGGAGCGGAGGGCGGAGCGCGCGCAGTCACGTGGGGCGTGACGTCGCTGCGCCGTTGCTACTGACGCTCCTCCTCCTCTCCGCTCTCCGCGGCGTTGCTATGGGACGGCGGATTCAGGGTCGCTTATAAAGTGCATTCGCACTTAAAACGCGCGTCTAAAATATGGCATGTAAATAATTCCACCGTGATGTCATATGTCATCAAAGACGCATTTCAAGCCACATAGCGCAACAGTTCAAGTGCGGCAGCCGCAGTCATCACGCCGAGGCGCCGCCAACCACCGTGCTCCAACGAGCCGGCGAGTGTTCATCGAGCGGCGTCGTACAGCTCGAGCAAGCCCGCAAGCCGCCACAGCCGCCAGCAAACCTCGAGCAGAACAGTGAGCGAACGCGGAGCCGCCGCTGTGAACGGCGCCGAGCTGCTTGCGAGCGAGCGTCGAGGAAGCCGGCGGTAATGGCGACCAATTTCCACAAAGTTCCCCGAGCGAGCATTAGCACAGCGAGCGAACGTGGAACTCTTGCCACAAACGGCGCCGAGCTGCTTGCGAGCGAGCGTCGAGGAAGCCGACGGTAATGACGACCGATTGCCACAAAGTTCCTCGAGCGTGCATTAGTACAGCGAGCGAACGCGGAGTCCCCGCCACAGACGGCGCCGAGCTTCTCGCGAGCAAGCGTGAGGAAGCCGACGGTAATGGCGACCAATTTCCGCAGAGTTCTGAAGCGCAGCTAAAGTCGGCTAGCTAAAGCACCCGCCAAACCATGCCGGTACATGTCAAGTGCGCGACATGCAATCGAGCTCGTTGCCGGCGACCGCAATGCGTTTTGGACGAGTCGCAGAGCAGTGGCGAGGCCTCTGCCCAATATCGCCAACTCGCAGCTCGTCACCACGGCGAACCTTCGGTGAGCAAGCGTCCGGGCGGCCGGCGGCAATGGCGGACAATATCCAGGCGCTCACAAAGCACAGGCGAGCTGACGCCCAAAGCCGGCCCTCGCGGTACATTTAGTGCGCGCGATATACAACACGATCGAGTCCGTTACCGGCAATTGCGATCAATTTCGCACACGCGATAGGTACGGCAGAATAAAGAGTGATCACTTACTTGTGAAAAAACATGGCTGATCCCTCCGTCATAGGAATCGGTATAACACGAAAGTGAAACGTGTCTTCACGTTTATTGTAGTGCTTGTTGTGTAGTGTTATATGTGAGCTTGTACAATGTCTATTCGTGTTTGGCAGCTATAGCACCGTTTGACGTGAATGCACCCATGTTGACAGCATGTCTCTATCGCGACGACTAACGCCCATGATCATGATTAAACCGTTGTGGTAGCTGGCGGTGTGAACATATATTTGGACACAGCGAATTGTGAATCCCGCGTAAGAATGGTATCAACAAGCTCATAATCAACACTGGTACCCGGTATGCACTTCTTCAAAGAGAGAAACGGCATCGTGTGCGCTTTCTAGTAATAGGTAGCCGACGCCTGTGCTCATGCATACATAACACACACTGCGCTTCAGCAACACGGGAGGTAGAGGTTCGTAGCCTGAGCCGCAAACGCGTGCGTCCCGCTGGCCTCTGTCTCGCAGGCGCTGCTCTCGCTCCACCAAGGCATGACATTCGCCCGTTGAAATCGCATCCTTTCTGCAACGCATATTGCAGCAGTTTTGTTAGTCGGTGCTCTCGCAATTGAAGCAGTCGGCGGCGGAGAAATCCCGTTGGTGCACGTGGAAGCTGCACTACTCCGATGAGCCGACGCACGCTAACACGAAGTCAAAGGCAAAGAACGTAACTGCGTCAAGGGTGCCTCGGCGACGCCACCGCGGCCAGTCTACCTCTCTAGTATCGAGACGCTTTAACCGTGACCTCCGATATCGCGTGCAATCTCGGAGTAAGCGCTAGTAAGTGTCAATTGTGAAGCATTACTTCTTTTCGCATCTCACAGACGGCGGCACCGCCCCGCTCCGCCCGCCGCGAAAGAGAATGTGTGAAAGATATAAGGCGCGTTCGCGCCGTGTCTAGCATCTCCGGAGTTAGCTTAGTGGGTAGGGCGTCGGGCGGTTGCCGTCGCGGCTGCAACGTCGTGGGTTCGATTCCCAGCGGGGTATGTTTTTCTTGTTTTGTTTTCTTTCTCGCCCGTTGCCGTCCATTTTATCAACGTCATATCCGTGACGGATGTACTTGGTGGACCCCGGCGTAAAACACTTTCGTGTTAAAAATCCAGCGCCTTTTGTGCCCAGAGCCAGATTGAAATCACGGATCCGATAGGCCTACTGTCTTCTCGGCCGCCATACCTAGCCGATGGCGACGCAGTGCCGTGACTACGCCGGAGATATACAGCGGGGCGGCGTCGCCACGTGTCGAGACCAGCTCCAGACTTGATGAGTGCGGCGAAGCGTAAAAGCATCACGACACGCTCATCCACGCATACATGTGTATTAAAGGCACCGAGGCGTAGTTCAAAGACCGGCAAACTCTCCGAGCGCTAGACAACCGCTTACACACCAGCTCGAACACAAGTGGGAAGACGGACCCGAGCGAGGAGGACGGTTAATTCCCTTGACAACGGTTTGCACACAGAACGTATCTCTGCACACGGCCTGCATCTCCCGCGCGGTTCATCCATTTGCAGACTAACTGGTTTGCACACGGCACACCTCCCTCTGCGCTTGCTCGTCGACGGTCTATCCATTCATCGCGCGCGCCTATTGGGCTCCGTTACTCCTCTTTCGGGTAATTTTGCCTTAGAGTGTACGTATACCGTCGGGTAAGTATATCTTACCAGGCCTGTAGCCAGGAATTTTTTACGGAGGGCGGGGGGCGCTTGCTGAAAGGCTTGAGTATTTAAGAAAAACGCCTATTTTCATTGTTTATTTTCGGTAAAACACCGTGTATCATAAAGATTTCGAGGGGGGAAAAGCCGCCCCCCCCCCCCTCTGGCTACGGGCCTGCTTAGAGCAAATTGGAGAATCGGTGGTTGCGTCGCGCGATGGGACGCGGCTATACGAGTTGAACGTGAACCTTAGGGCTAATATCATGGTTCGTCCGTTTCCGCGGAATGTGCTTCCTGTGCACAATGTAGGAAGGCGAATGGCGAGAGCTTTGTTGCGAGATGCAAAGGATCAGGAGGAGGTGTCTGCATGTTTTGACGCGGCATGGATTAATAGTAAGAATGCTTACTCAGTGGTGGTGGCACATGGCAAAGGGAGCACTCGTTGATTCAGGCAGAGTTATAGTTTAGGGACTCGCGATCTGCGATTAAAGCCTTCTCGAGGAGAGTTGTTGCAGAACCGGCTTACAGACTGCTGCGGGGTGGGGACATCCCTTCGCATATTGTTACTTGGTTTCCGGCGAACATGGGGTCAGTGGAGGCAGCCCCGCGTAGCTTCAACGAGGTGGCGCACAGGGAGGCACGAGGATTATTGCACTCCCTGAGCAGGTCGGATCTCCCGCTCCTTAGTTTAGGGAACAGCTGTTAACTTATAACGAGATCACCAAGCACTTAGGGCGCAAGGCATTCCTCTTGCCACATTCTAGATTAAACAGGCCACAGACGGTTACATTAAGTCGTCATGAATAAAATTCATCCGAACTGAGGGGCTTCAGTCTATTGTAGTGAGTGTGGGGGTTCGCTCAATTTAGATCACATGATCTGGCTCTGCTCGGCGTTGGCTGGTGATTTGTTCTCAAGGTGAACAGTGGTGGCAGCGAATGCTGCAGAGTGACGTGCTGGCGGACCAACTCACGGCTGTCCAGAGGGCCCGTGTGGCGGCAGAAGAGCTTGGCGTCTCTGTCCCGTCGTGGGAGCGGCCTGCATCAGTCCCGGACTGAATCCTTTGGACATCAGTAAAGTTATTCATACCATGCCATAACAGCTGCTTCGCATTCGTGATTCTCCTTAGAGAGCGCGTGAACAGCGGTGCCAGTCTGTGTCGCCAAAGCGGTGTGCAGCCAAACATCACCTACTATTGTATGAATCGAGGTTAAGCGAAGCGCCCAGTAATAATAATAATAATAATAATAATAATAATAATAATAATAATAATAATAATAATAATAATAATAATAATAATAATAATAATAATAATAATAAGATATGCGGCCAAAAACACAGAATGGACTGTGTAAAGGTGTACCAAGGCCTCATCGCTCTTTACAGGCAGAGCCTGGCATGCAGTATTCAGCCATATACGTATAAAATCGATCAATTGCTCGCAGTACCGATGATAGATGTATCTCAGATATTATTTCACGTACTCTTTGGGCATCTTGCTTCTGTATCGCGGTACTTCTCGCAAGGCTTGCATCAGTATCTTTGTTTTCATACACGAAAAAAAATGTATTGTGTATGTTAAGATACTCCGTTAGCAACACCACCGTGCGAAGCAATAAACATTGGCTCAACTCCGCTTCTCAAGCTGATAGTGCTGCCACTAGCAACGTTTCTAGAACCAGTTTTCTAAAAACGTTGGCCACTACACTCGAAGAAAAAAAAAGAGTATGCGTGACTCTTTTCGGAGAGTTCTGACTTGCCACATATAGGACTGTCTTTAAATAGTCACGGTGACTCTCTTGGTGGGTCAGGGTCGGCTCGCTCTAGGAGAGTCCCCTAACCCTCTAGGAAGAGTGGAAAGACTCATCCGAAGGATCACGTTAACACTTATAGGGAGTCAGACGACTCTTGCCGGTAACACTCCTACGGGGGTCAAGTGACCCACACCGAAGCTTCAAGCGACTCCACAATTATTTTAAGCTATTCATTTGACCCTTGCTCTACTTTCGCGCGATTACTGTTGAAAATAGTGGAGTATTCATTTTAAGCAAGTCCAATAATACTTGTCGTTCTGCCAAGCGACTACAAAAAAAAGAATAGTTCAGTTTGAGCATTATTTTAATAAAACTCGTAGAAACAACACATATTTTTTAGCAAAGGTATATAGAAAGCGCTAAAAGATGGTCTTTGATTTCCAAATAAGAAGTTTGGGTATTCCTCATTTACATGCTTCTATGAGTATAGCCAACTAAAATATGTTGACTGATGTGCATAGTGTCATATGGTGCAAAATAAAGTGCAGAAATGGGCATCATGTTTCAATCTTTATTCCTTATGATTAAGAATAAATCAAAAAGTGGTGACGGCTGGAGGCATCAGACTTGTGGCTTGCTAGGTTGTCGCTCCTGTTCAGCGTGAGCACCATGAAAAACGGTATCTGAAAAGCAGAACGTGATATTATGATGAGGAAATGAAATTGCAGTAAAGGTTTGCGAAACCTACAAAATAAGTGGTTCACATAGACACAATGAAGGCCCACAACAAAACAACAAATGCAAGCACGTATGGTAAGGAACCAAGTTTTTTGCTGTTATCGTGTAAAACACAACTTGCAAATAGTGCCTTTTGTAACACGTCACTTGGCGACAAACTTGCAGCACAAGGTGATGTGAGCCTCTTTTAAACAAGAAACGAAATTGGTTTAGGCTCCTTTGCGTGGGTGCCACTCACCTCTTTTCCTACGTCGTCTTGTCCAACCAAAAGAAATGTAGGACCGACTGCCTCGTTGACAGGGCGAACGCCGCTGTCGATTTTCCCCTCACGAGCGGTGAGGCGCCAGACCAGAGCGGCACCTTCGTTTCCCCGAGTGGGGCTGTCAACTGGAGTTAAGAGGCGGAAGAAGTGATCCGTGATTCTGGGAATAACCAAAACACACACATTATTAGTATTTAAAACCACCCTTTGTTCAACACACCGTTATTGTACACACATCTGCCACGAGTGTTTAGTTCAAGTTTCGCAACGAAAACGAATTTTCACGTAAAATGCAGCGGGAACCTCCTCTCGCAATAGGCACTAGCTATACACGAATGAAAGCACTTCTTTTCTTCGAAATCGCTTCAAAATTTTGTTTCAGAATAAACACAGTTTTGCGCCGGCTTACCCCGACACCCAAGCACATCCTCCGGCAGCAGCGTTGTATGCGTTACCGAAAAAAGTAATAAAATACGTTACTCGTTACGCTAACGAAAAAGGAACGCGTTACCGCCCTACGTTACCCATAAAAAAAGTTAAGGCGTTACCGTTACCGTTACCGAAAAAAAGTTATGGACGTTACTTCTGCCGTTAGTCTATGGTCAGAAATCTTAAACTGTTTACATAAGCACTGTTTAGTCGAAGACGATGGTACAAAGTTTCCAGATGTCGAAGAATTCTGCAACTGCAGTTTACAGTTTACGGTACGGCTTCGGTCAAACCGAAAATCCATACTGTAATAACTGTGGCTCCATAGAAGCTACCGAGCATATTTTGTTTGAGTGCCGAGCGTATGCCAAAAGCGTGTGCTCAATGAACATTGCATGCTTATGCTGACCTTCAGCCTGGTTCTGATCGGTCTCGTGGAACGCATACCGGATTCCGTGCAGATATCTCTCTATGCAGATGATATTTGTGCCTTGACGACAGGTGTAGCACGCCCTCAGGTGCGTGCGAGGCTCCAAAAAGCAGCGAATTTAGTATCGGCGTACCTTAGAGAACAAGGCCTCGAGATTTCTCCTGAGAAATCGGCGCTGGTTGCGTTCACGCGGCAGGCGATGACGTCATATCCCATCGCCATCGATGGACACAATGTCTGCTACGCCAGGACGCACAGGTTTTTGGGGGTCACGATCGATCGAAATCTCTGCTGGAGTCCCCATGTGGCCACTCTAAAGAAGTGCGTAAGGGCCATCGCACAACTTTTCAAGTTCCTCGGAGGAAAAACGTGGGGCACATCAGTGCACGCGATGTTGCAGCTACACAAAACGCTGTTTCTGGGGTACCTGCGGTATAGCTTTGCCGGTTCTGACGAACGCTTGCAAAAGCAGTGTACGCATGATCGAAAACGCCCAGGGCCAGGCACTCAGAGTTTGTCTTGTGTTACCACGCTGCACATCAACAGCCGCAACATCGCAATTGCAAAAGATCATCCGGCCACGGTGCACATTACATTGGAGGTGCTTAGAGCTCACATTAGGCACTTTGCTCGCGCCCCTGCCCACCATCTTGCTTCGCTTCCAGAAGATCGACCGAGTACCTTCTTCTGTAAGAGAATATTAACTTACCGAGAGTGCCTTCCAACAGCCTACACGCCTCCGGAACGGATTCTAACACCCCCTTGGTGCTTGAACCGACCAAAACTACGCTTGACAGTGCCGGGGATTCGCAAGAAGGCGGTGCTCTCATCGCCAGCTTTGAAACAGATGACTCTACTCATGCTGCACGAAGATTACAAAGATCATGTTAAACTTTACACGGATGGCTCGACAACTGTTGGAGGATCTGCAGGAGCTGTGATCTTCTCAGCAAGAGCCGAAAACATACAGTTTCCAACGTCACACAAAACAACATCGACAGCCGTGGAGCTCGCGGCACTCCGCAGGATTGATCGAGAAGCACCACAAAAATGGGGCATTTTTACTGATTCGAAACCAGCTCTGCAATGTCTTCGAACTGCTCTACGTCGTGGGGCTCAAGACCAATTGGTGCTGGAAATAAGACAACTGTACCATCAACTAATAGACGAAGGACATGCTATAACTTTTCAGTGGTTGCCAGGCCACTGCGGCATCATCGGTAACGAGCATGCCGACGATGCAGCTAAGAATGCTCACGAAAATGGCGTGATGGAACCTATCCCACTATCAAGAAGCGACGCAGCAGCAAAGATTATTACGCTTGCGCATGATGTCGCAAGGCCTATGTGGAACCCGCCCGGTTTTCGCCACACCCGTCTTCACCGCCTGGATCCATGCGTACGACTCAGTATTCCATCTGGCCTGCCCCGATCCGAGACGACCCTTCTCTGCCGCATGTGGCTTGGGGTGTCCTTTACGAACGCCTTTGCGTGCCGCATCGGAATGACAGACAGCGCTGCATGTGACCATTGCGGCAATGACGAAACCATTGAACACATTTTATGTCAGTGCCCTCGGTACAGCTCTGAGAGACAGTCCCTCTCAGCAGTGTTTGCTCGCCTCGACGACCAGCCGCTTTCTGAGCAGTCAATCTTGGAACGTCGGAAAGATCGAGCTTCACGCCAGAGAGCAACGAAGGCGCTGATGAAGTTTCTGCGAGCGACCCACCTCGTTGGACGATTGTGACACTCCTGTGTGTGTGTGTGTTTGTGCTTCCCGCCCTCCCTATCCCATCCCTCTCTTTCTTACATTTCTATCTCCCCTTAGCCCTTCTCCAGTGCAGGGTAGCAAACCAGATATGTTTTCTGGTTAACCTCCCTGCCTTTCCGCATTACATTTCTCTCTCTCTCTCTATGCTGACCAAAAGAACTTTAACATTGCATGCTTATGGTGACCAAAAGAACTATCAATTGACTGTGCGTTGGGCCCTTTACCCTGCGCCACACAACGGAGTCAAGCGATGAAACTACTATTCAGATATTTAGAGAGCATCGGTCAGCTCGACAAACTTTAATGGCACCTTGAAAGCACGTAATAAGTCACTGTCAGCACACGTCCCCGCCCAAGAGACAAAAAACTCAGTTTGTGTTTTTACCTCTTTTTTATTCTATTTTAACTTTTTATATTTTTTTCTGTATACCTCTCTCTCTGTGTCTTTCAGTCCCCAATCCCCTTCCCCACGCAGAGTAGCAAGTCAGCGAATTTGCACACGTCGGCTAAATTCTCTGCCTTTCAATAAAGAGCTCTCTCTCTCAGAAATCTTAATCAGCGCACCTTCGTAGCGGGAACGTACAATAGCAACTTTATAAAGCTCATATTTATATTTCAAATAAAAGTTCTAGCCGAAACCATAATTTTACTTGAAGTACTGATTTAATTTTAACGAGAATGATTTTCCGAAATGCGCTTTACCTTGGTAGTACTGCCTAAAGTTGCCTGTATAGTTACATTTGACGGCTTCTGAATCTGCGGAAGCCATTTTTTCGCAGTGGGACAAAGAAAGAAAATTGACCGATTTCATCGTCAACGTTCTTCACAAAGTAAACGTCACTGGGAAATTTGCGGTAATTATGACGGCGTGCTATTACTTCCAAAATAAATGCACAATTTTTTTAGCAGTAACGAAATGCTTAAATGGCATAAATCTAGGGAAAAGTATTTGCGCGCATGGAAGTGTTTTTTCCAGTTTAACTTGTATTATTACCGCAAATATGGCGTCTGTGTACGTCAAGGTGTTCAGCGTTAGCCTCACTCGCACGAATTCAATAACCAGGAACGTAGTCGTAGTTGCAGATAGCAAGAAGCAAAACTAATTTTGAATACTGAATTTGCGAACAGTCCTAGAGTATTGCAGGGACAACTTCCTAATGTAACTACTAAGTGCTGAATGTAACCGACGGCTGCATTTCAAAGGTGTCACCGGACAGCTTGACTCCCTTCTTAGCGAATACTTCCGCACCTATATGCTAAATAAGAGCTCCACGGATGCGCTATATGGTACTCGTGTAATCACTGTCAGGAAGAGTTGGTGAACGCGCGGAAAGTTTTCCTTGAGCCCGCTCAACGCAGTGTCATGTGGCACCAAAGGTACTGAGACAGTCTCTAATCTTCAGATGGCGATGATGTGGAGAAGGCATTTCCGAAGAAGTCATTCTCCGTTGTGTTGGAGCTCACACCGAGCCTTGATGTCCATAAGCCAAGAAAATCTCGAGAGCTCACTTTTGACGGTTCCGAGGACTGCATTTCGCTTCACTTCATCGACAATCAAGGACAACTTGAAACTCGATAGCCAATCAACGACGACTGAAACTCGATAGCAAGGTAGCCGAAACTATAGCAGATCCGTTTATTAAATTCCGCCAATTTGCTCCCCATTGCAATTTCCGCAGCGCAAAAAAGGACCCCGTGCGGGGTCGCTGTGTCAACGCTTGGCCGACAGCAGTGTACCGCAGCCACAAAATAACTGAAGCAAACTGCCAGTACGGATGAAGAGAGAGAGACAAAATAACATCGGGGCGAGCTCTGAGAAAGGCGCTTCCACAAGACGAATTAATTTTATCTAAGACTGCGAGAATAATTGGAATGAAAAGTAGCGAGTAACGTGAGACCTCACGTTACCGAAAAATGGTAACGAAATTACGTTACCCGTTACAGTTCCGAAATGGTAACGAGTACGTTACTAAGTTCCTGAAAAAAGTAACGCGTTACCGGTAGCGCCGTTACTTGTAACGCGTTACCGCCAACACTGTCCTGCAGTCAGGGGCATGCCCTGAGCGGCTCCTGACCGCATGTTTTAAAAGGTAACCCATACTCGGACGCCGTCTACGTCGAGATCAGACGGCATATGCGAGAATTAGCACACATAACTCCCACAATCTTGTACACTCACTTGATTCTGTTATAGCGTCATCGCAGATGTTGGCAAACCATGAAAACAGCAAACAGAAACGAAGGAAAAAAGTGCACGGCGGCGGCCGCAACAACGGGCGCCGTCGAAAGTCTCTAGCTTTTTCGCCTTGCCGGCGAGGCGTGTCCAACTTGAATGACTACCTCGTACGTTCCGGAAGCCACAGTACTATATCTGCACCTCAAACTACCGTCTTTAAGCCAACAAAAACCATTATATATAGTGCGTTTGAGGGTTCTGTACACAGGCCTATTTTTTTTTTTCATGTTCCCACGCGCGGAAGCACGCAGCGCACTCAAGGTCAATCGAAATGTTATTATGAAGTAGACTAAAGTGCATCTCAAAACGACATCTTGTACCTTCAGTAGTGCAGACATAACGTGCCATCAGCAAGAAATGACCCTTGATAATTGTTTGCATCGCTCACTTATGGGAGCTTGTACAGCAACGCGCATAACGGTGGCAACTAGTTAACTGACAGCTTTAGTTGGGCATCCGCAACAGCCCCGCGGACACAGGCTGCTGTTAGAAATGGCTGGCAGATAACTTCAGCAGAGCTGCTGCAGACGCCCAGCTAAAGCTGTA
The DNA here is from genome assembly GCF_013339695.2 of Rhipicephalus sanguineus. NCBI lineage: Eukaryota > Metazoa > Arthropoda > Arachnida > Ixodida > Ixodidae > Rhipicephalus > Rhipicephalus sanguineus. The sequence goes on from NC_051180.1 coordinate 3,702,085, forward strand.
TAATTAGTACCTACGAAAGCAGTACAATCACCGTTAACTGGCTCCCGTTGTCCGTGTCCGCAGCTCCATGAATATTCCGCCCTTCAAGCGTCACTTCGTGCACGGAGCCGGGCCAACAACACCGAAGACGCGCATGAACATGAAACTGATGAAACTTCAAGACACGCAACCCGCGCAACCAACGCAACCACGCAACGCATTCCAATAGACGAGGAGACTGAGACGACTGAGAGAGAGAAGGCAGAAGCCGCGCGCCACCCCGGCGCCAACCTCGTCTCCGTCGACGAGCAACGCGCCACAACGGCGGCAAAGGGCAAGCGCGCAATATGTATGGCGTATACGGCGGCTCTTTCATGACGGAAGCCAATCGAAACGCGCTTCAGGAGCGTCCAGTGACTCCTTCCGAAATGCTAACTCTTTTTCTCTGTCTGCACCTTCCAAAAGGGGTCACATGGACGCCCGAAGAGAGTCACGGTTCCATGACCCTCTTTTGACTCTTTTTTTAAATGCGAATGCATTTCTTAGTCGGGCTATGTCAGGCATCCGGCGTTGTCCGCGGCACCCTCTCCCATAGCAACAGCTGCGGGAGCACGCGCTTATCCTCGCCCCTAGAAACCGGAGCATGTGGTGCGAGAGAGTGTAGGAGAGGGTAGGTGCAGTGCTTCGCCACTCCTTCTCTCGCCGTTCGCTCTCTCTCCTCCCTGCGCCCTACTCTCTCGTCCGCTCGCGCCTTACTCTCGACCGTTCGCTGGCTGGGCGCCTCTCAAGAACATCCGGAAATCTGTGCTCGAGACGCCGCTGTGAAGCGCCAACGCCGAGCCGAGAACGCTGGCGCCCCACTCTCCTGTCCGCTCGCGCCTCACTCTCGACTGTTTGCTGGCTGGGCGCCTCTCAAGGCGATGGCAGAAGTCGGTGAAGGCGAATGTCTGACGGCAACGGCACCCTCTCTCGGCGCAAGAAATGCATTCGCATTTCCTCACCATTCCCTTCGGGGAGGTGGGGGCATTTTTTTAGGGGCGTAGCTCCTCTTAGTCTAACCTTGTCACGTCTCCGTTGTCCGGCGTAAACGGCAGTATCTCTGTCTGGAGTAAACGGCAGATGGCGCTGTCTCATAAACGTACATACAAACTGCAGTTCAGGGATGATATTCTAGATGGCGCTGTACACAATCTGTGTCGTCAGCACCATTTATCGTCTCATTTCCTAGATGACGTTGGTCCAATAGAATTGTGTGCAATATGGCGCTTGTGTGAATCGACACTACATGGCGCTAGAAGTGCCGCTGCTCTCCGATTGGCTGCTGCGCGGGGATGCGCGGGGAGCGAGCGCCTCTCTCATTCTCCTGGATCGTCGCCGTACGTGTCGGATTGTTGTTGGAGCATGGACGATGCGCTGCGGCGGGCGCTCGCTTAGCGGCAGGCAGGCGCATCCCGAGACGGTGCGCGCCAAGGACGCCGCTGCTAAACGGGCTCAACGAGAAGCCGATCCCGAGACCATGATTGCTTCAGGAGCTTCGCCCAAGCTCTTCATCATTCACCCGTGGATACACTGTAATTTTTTCTTAGTGTGTAAGCCAAGTGAACAAAACCAACGATACTAGGCACTTTTAGCTGAGCGTTGACGATCCGCTCCGGTCAGACTTACGTATACTAGTGATTTACACACAAACGAGTAGCAGGAGCTGTAGTGCGCGGGAAACGATTCACACACAAACACGTAGAAGGAACTGTAGTGCGCCTGCGCAGAACGATCGTGCGAGCAGCAGGGACGTAGAATGCCTCCGCTTATGAAGGCAAATGTGCGGAGCGTGAAGGTGCGTCCACTCGGTTTCGCCATTTAGAAAACATGAAGACATTTAGAAAACATAGAAATACTACAAACTCTTTATTAAGGAAAAGCAAACTTGAATATTTTAGCAACCTTTTCAGCCCTGAAAAAACCAAAACGTCCGAAGCCATCTGGAAAAAGTTAAACATGTTGCTCCACCCACACTCGGATGATAGCACATACCCGACTAAACTCATTGTAGAACACCGCGTTCTAACTGGTGATGACCTTGCTGAAGCCTTCAATAAATTCTTTACCTCTATTGGAGAGAGCTCGCACGACAATAATTTTGCGCGATTCATGGGTTCGCAAGTAGGCGAAAGTGCATTTCTATTTCCAGTGACTACACAGGAGGTTACGGCAGATTTCATGTCACTGAAGAATAGCAGGTGTTGTGACGTAGACGGCCTAGAAATCCGTCCAGTTAAGCATGTTATTCATGTCATATCTCCTATTTTAGAATACATCATTAACTTAATCTTCTTAGTATCGAAGCTTGGGCGTGTTGGTTAGACATCGGAGGGGATACAGCGCAAGAGAAAACGAGGACAAGAAAGGCGACGCACACAGAGCGCTGACTTACAACACTTTATTGGTAGAAAGGGAAGGATGAACATTTATACACTTCGCTGACATGCGCCACAACCGGGGCAACTGACGATTTTTTTCTTTTTTTTTTGAACTTTATACATAGAGCAACCATCACTGCGCACACGGGCGTATCACTCATGGTCTGTTTAGATATGATATTTCATGAGATGAATCTTCTCATTGGGCACGTTTCCTAGTCGTCTTCAGATAGCCAAAGTTTCTATTATTTTCAAAGGTGGTGACAAAAATAGCATGACCAATTACAGACCAATTTCTATTTTACCTGTATTTTCTAAAGTAATTGAAAAGTTGTTACATAAACGAATAGTGTCATTCTTAACAAAGCACCACATTATGACGCCTTTTCAATTTGGTTTCACAAAGCAGCGCTCAACAGAAACTGCCCTACTAATGCAAAAAGAAATCATACTCGATGCATTTGAAAAGGAAATATATACACTTCGAATTTTTGTAGATTTCTCAAAAGCATTTGACAGAATCAACCACATTACATTAATTAAAAAACTAGAACACTATGGTTTTCGGGGGAACTTTATAAATGTCATAAAAACCTATTTGAAATACCGACAGCAAAAAGTAGATATTAATGGCTACGTATCTAGTTTTAAAAAACTGTCACATGGCGTGCCCCAAGGAAGTATTCTGGGTCCCCTGCTTTTTAATCTGTATGTGAACGACTTGACAAACATCAATAACAATACAACATTTATTATTTATGCAGATGATACCAGCTTATTTTTTAAAGACTGCAATTTGCATAAACTAGTTGACAAAGCAAATAGTGTCTTGAAACTGCTGCACATTTGTAGCATAAGAAATTCGCTAATTTTAAACACCTCAAAAACAAAATCTGTGCTCTTTCGTCCAATAAATAAGCCCGTAAACTGCGATTTATCATTAGTGATTGGCTCAGAATCTATTAAGATTGAACCGATAGTGAAAACTCTGGGAGTAATTTTCCATGAAAACATGCTATGGAAGGATCAGGCTGAGTTTGTCCATACTAAACTTTCTCGTACTGTAGGTATCTTATCGCGCTTACGTTTTCTCTTGCCACAAAAAATTAAACTCTTACTATATAATTCGCTATTTTTATCTACATTAAGCTATTGCTATCTAGTATGGGGCACCACATCGGAAAAGAACTTAGGCCGAATATATAGATTACAGAAAAAGGCTGTGCGCATAATTACAGGTGTTCCTCGCGATGAACATTCCAAACCCATTTTCGAAGCCCTTAATTTACAACCAATGCCTGAGATATACAATACAATTTTAATGAAGCAATATCGTACTTCCCGAAAGAATCACGACTCTTTTCTTACTTATTTAGCGCGTTTGACACCCTATACATGCCCCTATAGCACACGAGCCACCGATGACTGGAAAATTCCTTACACACGTACTAACTATGTTCGCCAGATGATGAGCTACTTACTGCCACTAACCTTAAACAGTTTCTTACAATAAACCATTTATACTGCTCCGTTCTGTAAATGTTTTTCAACGTGTTAATAAAATGCAAATCGGCATGACCTTGAAGTGCATGTTTTGATATTGTATAATAACTGATGATCTCATGCTGCTGTTGCTATGTTGTCAAATGGTGCGAAAGCCTTCGTCAAGCCTTAATGGCTTTTTGCTTTCGCCCCACAGCATCACTGTTGTGACTTTTGTAATGTCTCCTGTGATGTCGGAATAAACTGAATTGAATTGAATCGTTTTGTAGCCAAGCTGACCGCGGCTCGGCAAGACGCGATCGTCAAAAATTGGGGAGGGGCGAGCATGTAGGGAAGGGTGTTTCAGCTCTACTAACGTGAAACCTGTGGAAGGGCGAATCATGCAGTGTGCACCGGTGTTTCCCACAGCAAAATCACTGCTAATGGGCAATGAGAGACGGAAGAAAGATTAGACACATAGGCCTGCAGTCCGCTTTTAGTTTACGTGCAAGCTGCGAATCTTTATTATTCAACTACGCACAAGTGAAATCTCCCACCCCGGCCGCGGCGGCTGCGTTTTCGATGGAGGCGAAAATGTTTCAGGCCCGTGTGCTTAGATTCAGGTGCACGTTAAAGAATCCCAGGTGGTCGAAATTTCCAGAGCCCTCCACTACGGCGTCCCTTATAAGCATATCGTGGTTTTGCGACGTTCAACCCCACATATTATTATTGAGGAATCTCCCACCGGCACTACATTGTAGGTCAAAATCCATTGCCTATTTATACGGGGTGGCCGGTGAACGGTTGTGCAGCGCGAGCAGTCGGGTTTTTAAATGCGAATGCGTTTCTTAGTCGGGCTATGTCAGGCGTCGGTCGGTGTCCGCACGCCTCTCCGCTCTCACTCCCTCTCCCATAGCAACAGCTGCGGGCGCGCGCGCTTATCCTCGCCCCTAGCAACCGGAGCAGGTGGTGCGGGCGGAGAGTGGAGAGGAGGAGCGCGCTCTGTCGTGTGAGGGCGCTCGCATCGCGGCGGCGGAGCTCCCGCGTGTGTGGAGAAAGTGTAGGAGAGGGTAGGTGCAGTGCTTCGCCGCTCCTTCTCTCGCCGTTCGCTCTCTCTCCTCCCTGCGCCACCGCCTCAATGCAGTGCGTTTGAGACGCGTTTGTAGCGTTTGTGCTGCCTTGGCACAGCCTGAAAACAGCGCGTTCTAAACGCGCTTGTGCTGCATTGAAGGCGGTGGCAACATCCCTGAGGCGATTACGAACGCACGTAGGAAGCGTTCGTTGAAAGAGGCGCCCAAAAGGGAGACACTTGAGTGCGTCGATGTGTCCAGCTTTACCCCATTAAAATTAATACGCCGTGTACTTTCGGCGCAAGAAATGCCTTCGCTTTTCCTCACGATTCCCTTCGGGGAGTTGGGGGCATTTTTTTAATCAAGAAACTCGCTAGCTGACGCTGCCTCCGTCGGCGTTGTCTCTCGCGGGAGAGGGCGCGTTCTCGTTCCTTGCGAGCTGGTATTCCAGCGTTCATCGCCGAAACAGCGTTTGCATAGTCAACGCGCGCCGTTCGCTCTTTCTCGCCACACGGCAAGCGCTGAGGTGGTGGCGCCCTCTCTTGCGCTCAAGCAAATGGACCGTCCCGGACGACACCAGACGACGACGCACGCCGAGACCCTAAGGTGCTTCGCCCCTGAAACGCGAAATCTATGCAGTACCCTGCACCCTCTAGGGACGCTGCTTCTGCTGAGCGTAAGCGACGCTCTGCTAAATGTATCTAGTGACATTTTCTTATCTTTCCGCCAGAATCTTCCAGCGAGGGCAGGCGATGAAATCTGCGCGTCCCTATTGATAGAGCAGTGTCACGTGGAGGCGCTCGCGCCGTCTCGGCAAAAACAAGCGCGCGAACGCCCAGCCGACTTCTTGTTTTCTCGATTTCTTATTAAATGCGAAGCATTTCATAGCGAACTTCTGCGACTTTGAGCGTATCTACGAGGGCGGTCCGATAAGTACTTAGCCTTACCGCGAGAGCGCGACGCTATCGCATGAGACATATACTGACGTTGAGTACGCTCTCTTAGAGGGACACATGCAAAAGTCCAGTCGAATCGGGCTCGCGGTTTTGTTTTGGCTGCTTGAGGAATCAGGTGATTTTCGTGTGTCCGTTAAAAATGGAAAAATAGAAATATCGGTTGGTGATTCGATTTTTGTTTTTGGAAGGGAAACCGCGCAGCGAAATCAAAGAGCGACTAGATGCCGTCTACGGTGAGTCTTCTCCTTCGATGACAATCGTCAAAAATTGGTCCAACGAGTTTACACGTGGTCGCACGTCGGTTTTTGTTGAGCCTCGCCCAGGGGCCCCGCAAACGGCGACCACGGCCGATAACGTAGCAAAAGTCCATGACCTCCTATTGGCAGACCGCCGACTGAAGGTGCGCGAGATAGCTGAGACAGTGGGCATCTCAAAAGACCGCGTGGGTCATATCCTGCAAGAAATTTTGGGCATGAGAAAGCTGTCGGCGCGATGGGTGCCGCGTTTGCTCACTCCGGACAACAAGAGCGTCCGTGAGACCACTTCAGAGCAGCATTTGAAGCTGTTTAGGCGTAATCCGAAGGAGTTCCTGCGTCGTTTTGTGACCGTCCACGAAACATAAATCCACTGGTACACACCAGAGACCAGAGAACAGTCGAAACAGTGGACAGCACCCAAAGAACCTGCTCCGAAGAAGGCAAAGACTGTCGCATCGGCCGGAAAGGTGATGGCCACCATTTTCTGGGATTCTCAAGGTGTTATCTTCGTCGACTACCTTGAGAAGGGCAAAACGGTGGCAGGAGCCTACTACGCCGAATTACTGGGCCGATTCGACGCCGAAATGCGAAAAAAACGGCCACATTTGGTGACGAAAAAAGTGCTCTTCCACCATGACAACGCGCCAGCTCACACCTGCGCCGTCGCCACGGCCAAGTGGTCGAACTGGGCTACGAAGTGGTGCCCCATCCAGCGTATTCTCCTGATTTGGTCCCCGAGTGATTTCTTCTTGTTTCCCAACTTGAAAAAGTCACTCGCAGGACAACAATTTGAGTCGAATGAAGAAGTTATCGCCGCCGCAGAAGCCTACTTTGCAGCTCAGGAGAAAACGTAGTTTTCTGACGGGATCAAGAAGTTGGAGGATCGCTGGGTCAAGTGTGTAGAGTTGAAAGGGGACTATGTTGATAAATAAATCGACGCCATTCCAAAAGTTTTGTTTTTCTTTTGAAGGCTAAGTAGTTATCGGACCACCCTCGTATCTATCTATCTATCTATCTATCTATCTATCTATCTATCTATCTATCTATCTATCTATCTATCTATCTATCTATCTATCTATCTATCTATCTATCTATCTATCTATCTATCTATCTATCTATCTATCTATCTATCTATCTATCTATCTATCTATCTATCTATCTATCTATCTATCTATCTATCTATCTATCTATCTATCTATCTATCTATCTATCTATCTATCTATCTAGCCGCCTACGACTTTGTGCTCTCCTGGCCGTTTCGTTCATCGGATGTATACCAAAATTGGTGTGTCATAACATGGCCTTATTACGAACATAAATGACAGGTCATATCATGAAAATCATGACACGCATGTCATGAACAGCATGATTTACATTCCACGGCCTTTGGGCTCCCTGGCCGTTCCGTTAATCGGATGTATACCAAAATTGGTGTGTCATAACATGACCTTATCACGAACATAAATGACAGGTCATATCATGAAAATCATGACACGCATGTCATGAACAGCATGATTTACATTCCGCGGCCTTTGGGCTCTTGCGGCCGTTCCGTTAATTTCTTATATACCAAAATTGGTACGGCGTGACAACAGTTCATGACGAACATAATGACAGGTCCTAACATGCAAATCATGACGCGCATGTCATGTGCAGCATGATTTACATGACATGGTCTCGGGGCGCTCGCGGTCGTTTAAATGAAGGGATACATACGAAAACTGGTATGACGAGACATTTCTGTATGACGAACATAACTGACACGTGGTAACATGAAAATCGTGATTTGCATGTCATGTATGACATGATTTACATGCCACGCTCATGGCGCACTCGCGGCCGTTTCGCTAGATTGATATACACCAAAATTGGTATTGTGCGATGTGACTTTATGAAGAACATGAATAACAGGTGGTAGCATGAAAACCATGACATCCATGACATGTAAGTCATGATTTGCATGCCACGCTCGTGGTGCATTCGCGTCCGTTTTGCTCGCGTGATATACACCAGAATTGGTGTTACGCGACACGACTATATGACAAACGTAAGTGAGACGTGGTAACATGATAATCATGACATCCAAGTCATGTACGACCTTATTTACATGCCACGCTCATGATGCGCTAGCGGCCGGTGCACTGGATTGATATACACTAAAATTGGTATTGCGCGATGTGACTGTATGAAGAACATGAATAACAGTTTTAAGATGAAAACCATGACATGCACGTCATGTATCTCATGATTTATTTGCCACGCTCATGATGCATTCGCGGCCGCTTCGCTAGCTTGATGTAACCAAAATTGGTATTGCGCGAAGCGACTGTATGACGAAGGTAAATGAGACGTGGTAACATGAAAATCATGACATGCATGACATGCACGGCATGATTTACATGTCATGCTCATGACGCACTCGTGCCGTTTCGCTTGCTTGACATACACCAAAACTGGTATTGCGCGACGCGACTGCATGACGAACGTAAATGAGAGGTGGTAACATCGAAATCATGGCATGCAGGCTATGTATGTCATGCTTTACATGTCGCGCTCATGGTGCATTCCTGGCCGTTTCGCTAGATTTACATGCACCAAAACTGGTATTGCCCGATGTGACTGTATGATGAACATTAGTGACAGGTGGTAACATGAAAAACCATAATATGCATGTCATGTATGGCATGATTTACATGCTCTACTCATGGTGCACTCGCGACCATTTCGCTTCTTTGATATACACCAAAATTGGTATTGCGCGATGTGACTGTATGACGAACATAAATGAGAGGTCTTAACATGGGAATCATGTTATGCATGTCATGTACGGTATGATTTACATGCCACTGTCATGGTGCGCTTCCGGCCGTTTTGTTAACGTGATTTATACCAAAATTGGTATGGCATGACATGAGTGCGTGATGAACATAAGCGACAGGTCATGTATTTATTACCAGAATATGCGTTTCATTGGAATGGTGTACACTGGATTGTGCATGCATGCGTGAATGGCAAACATGCGATATATGGTGGACTAGATGCCATGGCATGAATGATTTCATTTGGCTCAAAGAAAAACAAGGCGATGTATGCAGCTCTTTGCTGGCTGCTTCGCATTACATCGATTCCCCCAATGCGTGCGATCTGCCGAATTTTTAGTAGTGCCGTTGCCACGACCACGCCGCTACATAAAAAAAACCGGGAAGGATCCAAACGAGAGACGACGGAGGGTAGGACGGTAGGGTGAAGTCGACGAAGAAATTATGTTGTTCGTGTGAGTCGTGTAGTGCGGTCAGTTGATCTTGGATAATCGAGTGATGACACCGTGGGAGCACTGTTTAGAAGAGTGTCGCCGAATGACGGTGACCAGAGTTGGATATTGTTTGAGTGTTTCATGGAAGAGAAATGAGAAACGTTCGAAGAATTGTGGGCTGCACACGTTTGGTGAATATTCAAGGCCTTTAAGTGTTCTTGGATAGTTTTTAATGGATGAGAGTGCATTTGTAGCACGGTAAGTTTGTTCCCGTTGTTTTAAACACAATCTAAGTGATGTTGTGAGTTGTAATTGATACCTGCCGAGTGCGGATGTTTGCGTGGTGCTTGTACTGCCGTAACTCAGAATATAATTTGTTTGTGTTGTCAACTCTTGGCTCTAACTCTTGCTTTGGACCACAACCGGCATTAGTTGGCGCACTAAAAGGACCTGACTCAAAGAGCTGAATTATCGGCCGGTGAGCTGACTTATCGGCCGGTGGGCCGATAAGTCAGCCCTTGGAACTTTCCCGGCGACTGCCTGTCCATTAACGGGATCAGTGACTGAGTGACACTTTTCATTTCAGTTGAGTCAAACGGGCAGCATTCATGGAGAGTATTGAGGCCCACTCTACAAAACATTGGTACTCCAGGGCAAACTGTTCACATATGTGGGGTAATCGGCAGTTCTAATAACGACTTCAATATTCAACCTGTAATGTGCAACTATAAAACGCCTTATCTACGGCCTGATTGGAGTAAGTGTCGGGCGTACAAACGCGGCTGTCGAAGCGCTTCTCCGTGAACAGCTAGACCGTTGTGGTGGCGCCTGAGCGGGCGCAAGGAGAACTAGGCCCCGGACGCCGTTTCGGCGCCACGCAGCAGGCCGCACCTGTTTTTTTATGTAGCGGCCGTGCCACGACGCTTGCTTTTAGCCACTGTTCTGTGCCGATCACTCCAATGAGCGCGGCGTCTATCGCATAAATTCTGATGCCGTATAGTGCCGTTATCCAAGTTTCTATTGCGTGGTGCTTCACTGCGAAGTCTGAAGAATGCAAGAATGGCGCTGCTTCGCGTCTCGTAGCTTTGAGACACCGGCGATTTGAAGGACTTCGTAGATGTAAGTTTGACTTACATGCGATGGTATTGACTTATACACAAATCAGATTCAAACAACGGTACTACCGCTGGTACCGATGCTAGATCTAATAGAAGGAGCATTTAACTAACAGAAGATCTTAGCGTAGCGTATCGTTTTCTTCCTGCTATACTTTTTCGAAGAGGTTTTAAAATCATAATTTAATTGTTAGCACAAGTGCTTGCTTGGCGGTCCTTCTTTTGCACCAAATACTTTACCTAGGTATCTGTGTTGTTTACTTTTTGGGGTCTTTTTACCGTAATATGTCTTTTCTAACGTACTCCCAAGCTCTCTGCTTTATTTCTCAATATTTAACTTCCTGCACCATTTCTACTACTGTTTTCATATTTAGATTTCACTTCAGTTTACTATTATGTCAAGGCGATGTTCAGGGCAAATATATTGCGAGCACATTATTCACAGCCTCGGTCCTTCTTCTTCTTCACCTGTATATAATCATCATCACTGTGAGCGCGTCTTCTTCGTTCGAAAAATTGGTCGGGTGCCCTGCTGAATAAAAGGCTGAATAATCTGGGCGTGCGTGAAGTATGCAGTAACAAATGTTCTGCTTAGTATTTAGAGAATCGCCGATGTTGCGTTTGTACTGAAGATTTGAAAATTATGAGGAGTCATCTTTAAGATGTTCGGAAGGGGATCCGGGAAACAACGTCATACTAAACGCTCCGATTTCTCGTGAGCGTCCGAAAAAGTCGTTTTAGGCTGTTTTTCATAGGCACTGAATTTTCGATTGGCTTACCTTAACAAGCAAGTTGAGAATACCTCATGCCTAAGTCTCCCAACTATTCGGGGTGCCGCCTGTGTTTTGTTTATATTGTTGTTCACTGTGATTAATTGATAAAGAACTGTCCTTCCCTTTTACTTAGATATATGTTTTCCTTTTTAGGTGTCCCTAAACATTTTACTGTTTCATAGTCACCAGTTAATCGGAGCTATAAGTGGCAATGGTGTGAATAGCGGCGGTGTCCTGCGACACTTCGCGCAACCATACAATACGTCTGAGACGTTCCTGGGCTGCAGATGTTCTTTCGTAGAAGAAATTGTTGAAAGATATACCGTATTTACTCGAATCTAGGCCGGCCCCGATTCTAAGCCGACCCCCGAAATTCGCAAGGCCAGAAAAGTAAAAAAACCTATTCATTGTACTCGAATCTAAGCCGACTCCCCCACTTTCGCACATCGTTTTTTCGAAAAAAACATCGGCTTAGATTCGAGTAAATACGGTAGCACGCTAGTGTGTATATATCACTAACGAACGCATTACGCCAACAGATAAGTAGAGTGTTTATGTTTATTTCTGTTTTATGTCCTCTAAGTGTACGCAATGTGTCACAAAAATGTCGCTATCAGCGTTTTTGCTGCTGTACGGCTGTCTGGTGATACGTTATTGTGCAAATGGTAATGTTGTTACATAAAATGACACGAGGCGTGAATATGTACGAGTATATTTGCACGGATGTACACAGAATCGGCCAAGCTGGAGGACCGCACGCACACCAGACAGGCCAGTCCTCTTTGTCGTCTTCTTTAGGTAGAATGTCTAAGTCTTGACAGTATTAGCTACATAGCATTGCCTCGGGCGGTAAAAGCGCCGTCTCGGAGCACTTTAAACATGGTCTTCAGAAGGGGGGGGGGGGGCATGGTTTCAGTCCACTGACGCGCACTACGTCACTAGGTGTGATTGCAGGCTGTGTAGTCTCAGAGACGGGAACGATCTCGTAGGTGACGTCCGATACCTGGCGGACAATACGGTAAGGAACCATGTACCGAGATAACTTCCCTGACAAGCCAACATGACGAACTGGGCATCACAAGAGAACTAGGGAACCGGGTAAGAAACGAACGTTGACATGCCGACTGTCGTAGAGGGTTTTCTGGGTTACTTGTGAAGCCTACAGCACAGAGCGGGCGATCAGTCGCGCGTGGTCGGCACGAGCAATAGCATCACGTGCGTTTTCGCTAGGCGGAGGTGCAGTAGCCGGAAGTAGGTTGTCCAGTGGTAACGTCGGATCACGGCCATAGGCATATAAAAGTGAATAACCGGTGGTGTCACGTCGCGATGAGTTGTAGGCGAAGGTTACGTGAGGTAGCGCCAGGTCCCAGTCATGGTGGTCAGACGGGACATACGTTGAGAGCATGCCCGTGAGTGTGTGATTTAGCCGGTCGGTGAAGCCATTTGTTTGGGGATGGTAGGAAGTGGTCAACTTCTGCTGCGTTGAGGTAGAGTGGAAAAGATCGTCGATTACTCGGGACAAAAATGCGCGGCCACGATCCTTGAGCAATCGGCGAGGAGCGCCATGGTGTAGAATGACATCGTCTAGCGAAGAATCGGCAACGTGAGTAGCAGTGCTGGTGGGGAGCGCTCGAGCAATGGCATACCTGGTTTCATGATCTATGGCAATGGCAACCTATTTGTTGCTGGAGTTTGACTCAGGAAAAGAACCGAGAATATCTACACCAACACGGAAGAAAGGTTCGGCAGAGATGGAGAGTGGTTGAAGGATTCCAGCAGGGCAGGTGACTTCCATCGTTGGCCTTTATTGCAGGAGGCCACATAACGTCGAAAGAGACCGCGCCGAAAGAAGCAGCGCCGCACACAGTCGTACGTGCCCAGGTGGCGGCCACTTTGTTCGTCGTGAAGCTCATGGAGGACCGTTGAACGCAGATGTTTGGGCACGACGAGAATTAGCTCAGAGCCATCTAGCTGGACGTTATGACGATACAGCGTGTCATTCAAGAGGACGAACATGCGCATTGACGCGTCGTTAGGGCCAGACTCAGACGGTCAATGAGTGATCGCAAGGAAGCATCACGTTCCTCACCGATCTGAATAAACTTTGACACGGACATGACGCTGAGGCTAGGCACGATGTCTGATCCGTCTGGTTGGTCAACAGTGTAGCAGGGCAAGTAATCGGCGTGCAAATGGAGGCTTCCAGACTTGTACTAGGAGTACTCCTGAAGACTACGCCCAACGACCAAATAGTCCAGTAGGGCCTTTCACTGAAGAAAGCCAAGATACTGCGTAATGATCTTTGACGGCACAGAAAGATCGGCCGTACAAGTAAGGACGGAATTTCGAAATCGCCCTGCCAAGGGCAAGGCATTAACCTGCGGTTATGAAGTATGAAGCGGCATTTAACGCAACGTAACATGACAACGAGAAGGCAGGATGCAACACGTGCGCTAACGTTCAACAAAATGATTTTGTTGAAGGTTAGCGCGCGTGTTGTGCCCTCCCTTCTCGCCCTCGTGTTACTTTGCGCTAAACATCGTTCATGTCCTACAAACAAGGCCTAATTTCTCCCCTTGTGCAGTTATAAAATAGTTGCGTTCAGACTTCGAAAGGGGACGACTTGCGTACGCAATTACACGATCAGTGCCCCGTTGTGTTGGGGCCAAAAATGCAGCGATGCCGGGACCACTAGCGTCTGTGCGCACTTCTGTAGGAGCGTCTGGGTCAAAATGTGCTGGAATAGGTGGAGACGTTAGAGCGGTGATTAGCTGAGAGAAGTGGTCAGCTTGTAGAGGACCCTAAAAAAACAGACCGTCTTGGTTGAGAAGGTCAGTGAGGGGGTGTGCGAGTGCCGCATAGTTTTGCGCGAACCGGCGAAAGTAGGAGTACGGGCCCACGAAAATTGGAACGTCGTGGACAGAGCGCGGAACGGGGAAGTTCGCGACAACGTGTAATCTAGCCGGGTCTGGTCGACACCGAAAGCGTCAAGAAAGTGGTCCAGCACAGTAATTTGACGAAGACCGAAGTGGCACTTTAACGAATTTAGCTGGAAGCCAGTTCGTCGAAAGATTAATAGAATGGTCGAAAGGCGTTCAAGGTTGTTGCGAAGCTGGGCGAGAAGGTTATCACCTCGTTCAAGTAACACAAGCACGTCGAGCACTTAAATCCTTGAAGCAGCGTGTCCATCATTCTCTCGAAGGTTGCTGGAGCGTTGCAGAGACCGAAGACCTTGAATTGGTAAGGACGTCAGGGGTAACGAAGGTGCCCTTCTCATGATCCACGTTGTAATCAGCAATTTGCTAGTAGCCAGATCGGAGGTCGAGAGATGAAAAAAAGGTGGCGCCATGGAGACAGCCGAGTGCGTCGTCAGTACGTGAAAGAGGGCACATGTCTTTCTTGGTGTTTTTGTTGAGGTGCCGATAGACAATGCAGAAACGCCAGGAGCCGTCTTTCTTCTTTACTAATACCACGGGGGAGGCCCAAGGGCAAGATGATTGTTTGATGATGGCGACTTCTTTTTGAATCACTTCTTGCTCTGATGCGGACACACGGTAAGGCCGACGGTGAATAGGCGCAGAGTCACCTGTGCTGATTCGGTGAGTGACAATTTTAGTCTGGCCCAAGGGACGGTCATAGTTGTCGAAAATATCACTGTATAGCCAAAACCTGGCAAAGAGCGTCAGCCTGGTCAGGCGAAAGGTCTGATTCAATGATATTTTGAAAAATGGCGTCAGAACTGGGTATCTGTGAGACTTCAGCTTTGTCAGGAGCAGTTATGGCGGCAGCATTGACGTCATCGTCTGTTATAGCAGTGAATTAGGCAAGCGATATCTGGTAGGGCAACACTTGGGAGTGAGGCCAAAATTGAGGAGCGGAAGGAGCACACATTCATCCGCTATGGTGGCAATGGTATGCGGCACAGTAACATTGCTCGTCCGTCGTACGTCAGTTGTTTGCGCCAATATCAACGAGGGCGGTGACAGGAACATTGTCGACTTCTTCTTCAAGCAGGCTGTGGTGTGTGGGTAGCGTCAGTAGAGAATCCGTAAACGTGGATGGTATTGTAGCTTATGGAGGTGAAGCTGCAATACCATCGACATCTGCGGATATTGCAGCTTCAACTCCATAAGCGAGCGGTCAGAGAAGGTCGGCGAGGAAAAGCGTCGAGGCTGCGGAGAGTGGGATTGGCAGCATTGCGGCGACAAGGAGCGGGCTAGCGGGGGAAGTGGCGTCAGTAATGACGTGAGAGGACGACGAGTATAAATTGGGGTGTAGAGGGCTTAGG
Organism: Rhipicephalus sanguineus; assembly: GCF_013339695.2. NCBI lineage: Eukaryota > Metazoa > Arthropoda > Arachnida > Ixodida > Ixodidae > Rhipicephalus > Rhipicephalus sanguineus. Next base: position 3,717,675 of record NC_051180.1, read on the forward strand.
GCGCAGGTAGGTCTCGCGTTGTGGCTTTCACCAACAGCGACAGCGAGAAACGTGCCCAGACTGATGACAGGAAAAGGCTGATTGTCGGGAGTTGGCCATTCCGTAGGGTTGAGGAAGGGGGACATCCTGGTGGAAGGCCAGGTTCTCCTGCCTCACCGCAGCTTGAGTGAATGCTACCGATGGCTGTCATGGCTCAGTGGCGTGTGTTGTGAAAACGGGTGGTTTAATAGGAGCAGGACAGGCAGCTTCAATCTCCCGACGAACAATGCGCCTGACGTTGCCATAGATTGGCGGCTGGCGAGCAGCTCCACACGATGAAGTTTCGGCCGTGTAGGGCAGCCGTATGGATTTCTGAGCTACACGGTGGCTCCTGGTTTTTTTAAACCGCCGGCACTCTTTGATGATTGCGTCGACGGTGTTAAGGCTGGTATAGACGAACAGATTAAAGACATCGTCTGCGATGCCCTTCAGCACGTGCGATGCCTTCTCAGACTCAGACATGTGCTCATCAACCAGGCGGCAAAGGGCGATAACGTCGTGAATGTACGCGACGTACGATTTGGTAGATGTCTGCGCACGTGTTGCCAGTTCATTCCACGTAGCCGTCTGCCGTTCATTCATTCAGTTTATTTCGACAAAAGGAAAGTTTGCCTTCAATGGTGTTGCCAAAAAGTCGCGGATCTTCTCTCTGAAATAGTCCCAGCTTGTAACGTCAGCTTCCTGCGTCTAAGTCACACCCGTGGTGGGCCATCGAGGTAAAAAAGCACTTTCGCGAACATCCCGCCTACAGGTGCTCCGTTCATTTGTCCATTTGTCGATGTCAACGCCATTCCGACCGGAAAATACGCCAGGATGACGAGTACAGAAGCCACGGCAGATGACGACAATGTTCCTTCCCCCTGTTGCATGGTCGGACCTGCGACGGCACGACCGTTGCAGAGCTTCGTGATGTGTACAGGCAAAAACCAGCGCCTCCATCACACGTGCAAGGTAAAACTCCACATTGGTAATTGCACCTTCGTTTGGAGGCCCCTTTTTGGAGTTCTTGCAATTAGATGGCAACCTGCTAGCTGTTCGGTAGGCTGCCAGCGACTCCCATCAACTACAAAAGCGACAAGCAAACACCGCTGACCCCGTAGTGTAAAAGAGTTGTCTTGTTAAACAGCTAAAACGAACCCCATTGAGTTGTTTTCGAATGAAAGTGATATGCTTTGAGCAAGAAATACAAAACTTTCAAGGTACCAATAGGTAGTTCACCTAAATGAAACCAAGTTTGTCGCAGTTAAGAAATCTTCAAGCAATTTTTTTTGCAAACATGTTTGCGGATATATTATACAGATATATAGTAACTAATTTACGAATATATCGTAGTAACTTAAGATACAATTGGAAAATATTCTAACAGATAAATTTATTGCGGTAGTATCTTGTACCTGTGTCTCAAATACTTCTTGCTCGAGTATTGTCGCGATACCGTTTGAAAATATCTTTGCCCAGCCCGCATCAAGAGCGAACGCAATGGACGTATACCTGCAGGTGACAAACCCAGTTAACATAAGTAACTGTGTGCTTCTGAGAAATTAACAATAGGTAAATTTTAATCAGCGGGCAGGAAAACATCGGTAATCACATCTTAAGCCGAGGTGTAACACAGTGTAGGGAAACAGACGTATACACTTTGGCATATTTCTGTCATAATAAAAGGCGCAAATTAGAGAGTAGGGACCGTGTATCCCGCTGACCCGCTGTGGTGGTGTAGTGGTTGGGGTGCTCGACTGCCGGCCAGTGGTGGAACGTGAAATTTTGTTCGGGGGAGGGGGGGGGGGGCTCGCATGTCTCTCTGTCTCTCTCTGTATATATATATATACACACACACACACACACACACATACCGCGATGCTTCTCATCTTTCGCCGCACTTACCCTGTAGACTGTGCCCGCTTACCAATGCAAGGGCGTCAGCGTTCTAGTCCTACGAAAATTCTGCATTTCGCTCTTAATTCTAGTGACACGTTGTTGCTGTATAACATGTTTCCCGAGAAGAAGGCTCTCATAGTTTTCCTTTCCAGCAGTTCACCTCGAACTGCTTGTTCATTACGCGGCCGCAACGGTCATGCGTGCTTTATATAATTACTGCAAAAAAATACGGGAGATCCCACGCACTGTGGGAATCGATGTAATGCGAAGCAGCCAGCAAAGAGCTGCTACATGGCCTTGTTCGTTTTTGAGGCAAATGATGTCATTCATGCCATGGCATCTAGTTCACTATATATCGTATGTTTGCACGCGTACATGCATGTCCAATCGGTATATACGATGCTAATGAAACGTGTATTCTGGAGTATACGATACATGACCTGTCATTTATGTTAATCACGCACTTGTGTCATGCCATACCAATTTTGGTGTATATCCAGTTAACAAAACGGCCGGAAGCGCACTATAAGCGTGGCATGTAAATCATGTCGTACATGACATGCGTATCATGGTTTTCATGTTGCCACCTATCATTTACGTTCGTCATACAGCCGCGTCACGCAGTACCAGTTTTGGTTATATCAAGTGAGCGAAACAGCAGCGATTGGACAATGAGCGTGGCATGTAAATCATGCCGTAAATTATACGCACATCATGACTTTCAAGTTACCACATGTCATTTATGTTTGCCATACAGTCACGTCGCGCAAAACCAATTTTGGTGTATATCAAGCGAGCTAACCGGCCGCGAGTGCGCCATCAGCGGGGCATGTAAATCATGTCATACATGACTTGCATGTCACGATTTTCATGTTACCACCACTGATTTACGTTCATCATACAGTATCGTCGCACAAAACCAATTTTTGATGTATATCAAGCGAGCCAAATGGCCGTGGGGGCACCACGAGCGTGGTATGTAAATCATGTCCTACATGACTTGCATGTCATGATTTTCACGTTACCACCTCTGATTTACGTTCATCATACAGTCTCGTTGCGCAGTTCCAATTTTTGATGTATATCAAGGGAGCGAAATGGCCACGAGGGCACCATGAGCGTGGCATGTACATCATGTCGTACATGGCTTGCATGTCATGATTTTCCCGTTTCACCACTGATTTATGTTCATCACACAGTACCGTCGCGCAATACCAATTTTGGTGTATATCAAGCGAGCCAAATGGCCGCGAGGGCACCATGAGCGTGGCATGTAAATCATGTCGTACATGACATGCATCATGATTTTCATGTTAGCATGTGTCGCTTATATTTGTCACACAGAAATGTCTCGTCTTACCAGTTGTGGTATGTATCCATTCATTTAAACGGCCGCGAGCGGCCCGAGACCATGTAATGTAAATCCTGCTGTACATGACACGCGTGTCATGATTTGCACGACAGGGCCTGTCACTTATGTTTGTCATACACTCTTGTCACGCCACACCAATTTTCGTATATATGAAATTAACGGAACGGCCGCAAGAGCCCAAAGGCCGTGGAATGTAAATCATGCTATTCATGACATGCATGTCATGATTTTTATGTTATGACCGGTGATTTATGTTCGTAATACGGTCATGTGTCGTACCAATTTTGGTATACATCCCATAACGAAACGCCCAGGAGAACAGGAAGTCGTAGGCGGATAGATAGATAGATAGATAGATAGATAGATAGATAGATAGATAGATAGATAGATAGATAGATAGATAGATAGATAGATAGATAGATAGATAGATAGATAGATAGATAGATAGATAGATAGATAGATAGATAGATAGATAGATAGATAGATAGATAGATAGATAGATAGATAGATAGATACGCTCAAGGTCGCAGAAGTTCGCTAAGAAATGATTCGCATTTAATAAGTCTCACTACGGCTTTCGAGTACGAAAGCTTCGTGTACTTATATGTGTAAGTTCACATCGCTTGATCACTTCAGTTTTGTCACGTCAGCAAGTCATTTAGAAAACAAATTTATTACGGTAGATATAAAATATAGAGAGTATTGCACTAAGTTTAAACCTGGTTGCATTTTACTGCTCACATTCGGGTTCCTATTTTCAATTCCGTGTTCGGAGCTCCATCTATATAACCGGTCGAGTATAATCCCCTCCAAACGTTGTGATTTTCCTAGTCTCATGACACGCTAATTGATCCAAGTGCGTTGAAAACTTTGATACAATAAACTGTACATCGCGTACGCGCATTTTTCTTACGTGCTGCATTTCTTATTGGTGGAACAGCCTTGCCCGCGAAATGTGCTCGCTTAGTATTGCAGAAACAAATAAGGAAGAGCAGCATTCATTGTGGTCGTAGCGCAACAAACATAGGCAGAAGGGAAGCACTCAGGACAGGCGCTCTGTAAGCAATCAGTCTGTAAAGGAATGTCTTTGGGAATACATTCACGGATTGTCATTTAGATCTATAGGAGTGGAATTACCGTAGGAAGCTTCATGGAGCTTTTGCCCAAATATATGTCACTTACTTTCATCGTGTGGAACGACACTATTCGTTCAATGGTCCGGGGTTTTCTTGGGGTCGAGGGCGGCACCTATCCTGAGCTACGTCTTTTTTGCGAAGGTAGACAGAGCTGTTTGCAGGAATTTGAGTGGGGTCGTTGAAAAAATATTTCGGCGCGCCGATGATTTCCTTATCGTTGTAAATAAGGAAAATGTCACCAGGAAGATCCTAGACACCTTAAAAGTTTTTAAATACCTTGGCATTGGATTGCAATTCATGGTCGAAGCTGCAAAAGACAATGAGCTGCAGTACTTGAATATCAGGCTCGACTTTCCTAGCGCCCACGTTTGCTGGCAATATCTCCCAAGATCGAAGAAACCCATCTTCGACTTCAGGTCCAGTCATTCCAAGCTGGTCAAACTAGGCATAGCCAATTCATGTTCGCGGTCTGCTCTATCTAAATCCTGCATTCACTACTTGCAAGAGAGTACCATGTCGCAAATCAAGAAATTGAAGGAAGTTGGCTATCCCAATTCAGTAATTTCACTTTCACGCGAAAAAGTTCCAAGTCTTAAGACAGGAGATTGCGGGGAAGGTAATGACAAGGTGAACACCAGCAAGTGGCAGCCATTTCTTATGTTCATGCGCTGTCTCACCGCCTGAAAAAAGTTGCCAGTAATTACAAGGTGGATGTGGTTTGCACCTTGGGTCAAAAACTAAGAACAATTTCTGCAGCTGTTTCAAGAAACGGCCGTGACAGTCCTCAGTGAGCCGCTTGTGATGTGGAGCACAGAATGAAATTTGTGCCATGTGAGCGTGGGATGATATACCGCTTGCCCATCAGTTGTGGGAAGGTATACGTAAGCCAAACTGGGAGATGCCTCAATATAAGATTACGGGAGCATCACAGCGCACTGAAACGCCCACCTTCTTTCCATTTGGCTATGCACTGCAGGAGTTGTGGCTGCACACCGGTATTTGGTAAATATTGAGTGATCTTTCATCATAAAAAAACCAGTGGGCATGTGAGGGGGTGGAAGCAATCAGATCAAGAAACATGGAAATACTTATGTCAGCCAGACTTCCGCGGCACTCTGGGAAAATGAAATACAGTTTTTCGAAAAGGTGTGTAAGGCATGCGCAGGGCGCATCAAGAGTGATCTAAAAAAACTCATCACCCGGTTAGTGTGCGTTCTTCTCCTCCAATCAGTTATCAGAATGTTATCAGGCTGGGTGATTGCCACGGTTGCTTTGTATGTTAGTTTTCAAGCATGTGACTTTTGTGAATAAAAGCCAGTAAATTAGTGCCTGTCCTTTGTGGTTCTCTTCTGTCTACGTTTGACGACTACAATGAATCCTCACCAATTTGCAGTTCTCTTACGAGTAGCGTCACGTCCAGCTGTGTCATAGACAAAGTAATCAAGTTTATCTTCTGTTAGAGCGCACCAGCTGTAGCGCAACACTACAGGCATGTCCCGAGCGCTGCTGCGGCCTTCCTGACACTCCTCGAGTGCCAAGATTCACCACGAAAGGTTTGACCAGCAAGTTTGTTGCTTTTAGATAGAAGACCATTCACTGGAAAGAAAATACAAGGTCCATCGCCAACCGCGGGTCTTCAGAAAAGAGCGCTTGTCGCCTTCAGGAAGGCTCTTGAAGAATCAAATATCTTATGGAAATATTAACGTACACGATGTTGCCCTCCTTATGCTGAAAGTGAATGTATAATGTGATCGTGTGTTTGATGTTATGTGTAATTATTCGTCTTAGTGTGTTTTCGTGTGTTGGTCAAGCCATACTGAATATCTGAGTTTAGACGTATACGTGTGAACCCATTTTATCCTACTGAACTTGTGGTCCACTACTTGTGTACGTGTGAACTTATTTTCCCTACTTGAACTTCCATGTAGTGCTCCACTGTACTGCATCTGCACATTTTATGTTGGACTGTATAGCACTTGGTGCCGTTATTATTTTTCTTAATTTGTTTACTACATATTATGTCTGCTAAGCGAGAAGGAGTAGCCGGTGCCACCACAGTGGAACCAACTTCTCCTATTCATGATATCAATTAAAAAAACAATAAAGAAACGTAATCTTGTTTACCCACTGAGTGGTTTTGTTCACCTTCCCGTTCGACGTTCTACTAAAAATACACTGCTACGATTTCTGATTAGGAATCGCTACTAACAAGGTTTATTTGCAGGAAAACTAATTGAACATGCACACGAATTGCGGGACCAAAAAAAATTACGGCAGTTTCGCACTAGTGGTGTCAAAGGAACTCCTTCTTTCTTTCTTCTCTTTCCTTCTCTGTCTTGTATTCTTTCTTTCTCGCTATGCCTATTTCTCTTTCTTTCTCATTCATTCTATCTTTATTTCTGTTTCTTTCCTTTCTTTCGCTCTCTATTTCTTTGTTTTTCTTTTTTTCTCTTTGTGCCTGACTCGCTGTTCTTTTTGCTATCTCTTTTTCTTCTCTGTCCCTTTCTCTCTCTGTATCTTTCTCCGTGTTTAAATCTTTTTATGTCTTTATTGCATTTGTTTCTCTCTATTTCAATCGCGCCCCGCCACGGTGGTCTAGTGGTTATGGCGCTCGATTGCTGACCCGAAGGTCGCGGGATGGAATCCCGGCCGCGGGCGGCTGTATTTTCGGTGGAGGCGAAAACGTTTGAGGCCCGTGTACTTAGATTTAGGTGCACGCTAAAGAACCCCAGTTGGTCGAAATTTCCGGAGCCCTCCACTACGGCGCCTCTCGTAATCATATCGTGGTTTTGGGACGTTAAACCCCAGATATTATTAAAGACGATAGTCCTTCTTGGGATACTGAAACGAAGAAATTTTGGTCGGTCTGTCTGTCTTTCTGTTTGTCGGCACGTCACTCGATTCAGCCACTCGGCCAAAATTGAACCACTTGCCCAAGGGCCAGCCATCTTGAACGGCGGACTAGGTTCATACTTGTGTACATTGTCGATCAAAAAGCAAACATTACGCATATCTGAGGCGCAACATCACTAGGTAAGTACAGTAGAACCTCGGTGATAAGATCACGGCTCGTACGAATTTCGTTGTGATACGAATTTTTCTGTGGTCCCGGTTAAGGCCCATTAGCCTGCAATGTAATGGAGTACGGTTGTTACCAAGCGATTTTTACCCGGTGGCGTTTGATACGAACGTAGGCCACCACGCAGGTACGAACAGGTGCTGTCCGTGCTGTCGTGGAAGACAAGGCAATCACGCGCGGTCATGCGAGCCGCGCCCCTAGTTTGTCAGAACACGCCATCAGCGGCGCCTCGTAACCTCCGAGACATGCGAGACTGTGTGTAAGAACATTCGGAGGCCTCAATGCGCCTTCATGTAGCTTTGCGTTCAGATTACAGATGACGCTAACGTAGCGCGCGCTCTCTCTCTTTCTTTTTTCTAACGCGTCGACGCATGTCGCTGTGCTACAGGCAGCGTCACTGTACTTTGTTTACACGTCCATGCCACGTAGATGCAACCCATGTCTTTGCGAAGGAGCTAGGCCTAGCAACATCAACATGCACGACTGTCGGGGATGCGTGCACCTGCCAACTCTCCCATTTCCGCAGGAGATTCACGAATTTCAAGCAAACCTCCCGATTGTGCGAGCACAGCCGCAAAATCTCTCGAAAAGCAACCAAAACACCGCCGCGATAAGAAAGTAATAACAACAAAGAAAGAGCGGTCCAAAAATTTTCTCGTGTTCAATGGCGTGCAAGGCGCTCCATAAGTCATTTTCGCTGCAGCACTTTGATGTCATGCGAAAAAGCGTACTAAGATTTGGAAGAGGCTACTAACTGTCACAGGTCACAGCACACGTGGTTAATTAATTGCACACGCGCGCACGCGCCGCATATTTACGAGTACAAGTATGATCGTTGACATCTAAAAACATGAATGGCAATCATTATCATTCAGAGCTGTTCATGAGGTTGCTGCGTCCCTGAGAAACAATAAATGAAAACATCCACCAGCTTTCTTTTGTCGCATATTAATTTTCGATGTTTTCTGGTGATACGAATTTCGGATGATACGAATATTTTTGGTAACCCCGCGAGATTCGTATCACCGAGGTTTTACTCTATTAGGTGGTGTGTTCCTTTAATAGAAAATGCATACATACGTAATTCTGAAGACCCTAGTTTCTTAAGCTGCGCTGAAAATGCGACTGCGCTGAAACTTGCCTTCCTCCGTGCCCTCTGCACGAGCTCATTGTTGTGTTTCGCTTTCGGTTCTGTATTGCACTGCACGAATGCCATGGAGCGCCGCTCTGGCATTCCTGTTTTACCCAGGCGACGTGTAAACAAAAGAGTGTGTGGAGAGTACTCGTTGAGTGCGGACGTTTCTTCTGCTTCAGCGCTTCGCGCCAAACCGCGTGTTCGGGTTGGCTGGCGTTCCCGCCGGTCGCGTTGGTCACCGCCGGTCTTCGCCTGCTGCTGCGCCGGGACTACTAGCCCGCAACACAGCACTCATGTTTCCCGATGTATTGCCAGATGGCATCCATATCTCACGCAGCGCCTCTTCTATCGTCTTTAGACGACATTTGCAGCGAATTTTTATTATCTATTTCAATCGCTTTATTCGTAACTCCCCTTTTCTCTCTTTCCCGTGTTTCACGTGCTGCACTTCCCGAGCAGAGTTTTCTTTTAACGCTCGCTCCTGGTTTACTCGCCGTAGGGCTTGCCCAATTCCTGTAGTTTCCTGCGGACACCAAAGTTTATACGGCCGGCTTAAACAGCTCCGCTGTCAGTAATGCGTGCTGCACGTCATGTAAGGATGAACTGACGCCGACGGTGAGGGAAATTATGAGCTGTTATCTTGAAGGAAAGCCAGTGACTAGAACACCGAGCGAAGTGTAAAATTTCCGTTGAACTATAGGATATTACGTGATGCACCTTAGACGACGCCAAGTTGTGCGAATGATTCCCTCATGTTTTTTCGTTTGCAGAGTTTCATAAACATTCGTTCACCGTCTAAACAAGCAGGCACACTAAATGGGTTGGAGTAGGAAAAAAAACGAGATGTTTATATACTGCACAGCGATACACAGAATGACGAAGAAAAAAGCAACTGGCACACACATATTTAGGAACGATCAGTGGTTACGGCACAATGCAAGTAGCTAGAAATTAACAATGGATACACAAATTCACTAACAGTTCAAAAGCATATGCTTAACAGTGACTAACTATAACAAAAGTTCAAAAGTACACGAAAGATGGCATACGGATGACCGGGAAACGTTGATAAGTCCCAAGAAGCCGAGCAGCCCCGCAGTGTTCTGGCGAGTCTTCTTGCGTCTGATGGGATTGCAAAGCAGTTTTTCCGGGAGTTTATTTCTGCAGGCAACTCTCAAGCAGGTTGATCTATACCGTGGACATTATTGCAGACGCTGGTTTGACGTCTCTTTCTCAACTAATCGTTCCGATAAAGTTAGGCGGCCAGGCGATACTGGGCAGCGCTAACTTCTACGTCATACTGGGACAGACTAGACTGCTTAGCAGCACGATGTCCTTAGCTTAAATAACCTTTCATCTGCCGACATTTTGCACAGGGAAAGGGGGGACCTCGATATGTGCCCAATCACGCACACTTCATAGTCCCCAAACTCCGCTCTAAAATATATTTACCGCGCTGCTTTTAGCAGACATGACAGTGACGTCTGAGTTGCTCACGGCACCGGCGCCTGAAACAACTGTAAAAGGTTTACTCCGACTTAACGCAACAATTATTAACAAAATGGCAGACGTTTCGCAACCTATGCAAGTGGCATTCTCAGTAAAGGGTGGCAACAAATGAGCGGAGATCGACCAGTGCCACGTCCGTCCTTGTAAACGTCAGGTAGGGCGCCGCGGTGGTTATTGCCAACCGGTGAATGAAGACGAATGAACCACGATTCGAGGCGTTTTCTTTTCCCCCAGCTCCGATCACAAGCCAACGTCATCGCATCGTTTAGGTCGAAGCCATGCCATGTGCAGAGCCATGCCATGCGCATAAGTGGAGAAACATTAATTATGCCATTTTGTTAATATTGATTATGGGAAGTCGGAGTAAACCTTTCACAATCATGAATTCATCCGGCTTTTGGAACATTTTTGCGTTTAAAGAGATGTCGTACGCATCCTGCACCTACGATTTCCTCATGGGAACGGCGAGATCTCTTCGTTCCCAGCCTGCGCGGCACACAGCCTGCGCGGCACCCCTGACACACGGGCACTCTGAAGTCCCTTACGTGACATCTTCCGGAAAGGCGTTGATGTGCGGTGACACACGACAAAGGAGTATCTCCCTGCCAGCATTGTTGCTTTTCGGGGAAGCAGGTCCCGCATCTCATTTTCGAGCGTCAAGGGTGCTCTCGCGCACAGCGTGCAGAACTCAACAATGCAGCCTTTCAACGAAGGCGCCGTGGGTGCCGCGCAATGTCCTCTGTGGTGTTGTGAATATGGGTCGGTCGGTCGGTCGGTCGGTCGGTCGGTTGAAAAACTTTATTGGTGAATGTGGGTGACCCCTAAAAATGCACTGCAAAGGCAGTACCGTCACCCTTTGTACGCCTATAGTGCTATAGTACGCCCGCATCAAGCCGCTAGCGCCGCCATGCTGAATTCCGGCAGTGATATTTGCTTTGTAAAGAGTGTGGTGCATTGAAGTCTGTACAGTGGGCGCCATCAACAAAGGCCCCAAGGTTTTAGGGGCTACGCACCTTGGGTCTCGGCGTGTCGGCGCGCATCGTCGTCTGCTGTCGTGACGGTTTATTTGCTTGAGCGCGAGAGAGGGCGCCATTGCCTCAGCGCTTGCCGTGTGGCGATAGAGAGCGAACGGCGCGCGTTGACTATGGAAATGCTCTTTCTGCGATGAACGCTGAACTACCAGCTCGCAAGGAACGAGAACGCGCCCTCGCCCGCGAGAGACAACGCCGACGCAGGCAGCGTCTGCTAGTTTCTTGATCGAAAAAAAATCACAGCATATCCACTGGGTGAATGATGATGAGTGGGGCGAAACTCCGGAGAAAATCATCGGTAAACTGTGAAACTCTTCCGTGAAATTTGCCCAGTACATCATATAAAGAGTGTGAAACACCGTGTATATATTCAACATCAAACTCCTATTGTACGGTGGGTTTACGTGGTCCCTTCATTATCACCGCTTTGTGATCGGTAAAATGCAGGGAAAGTGTACGCTCCCGAGCGAAAGAGAAAGCGCGCCAAGAGCGACCGCGTTCCCCGCTCACCCTGTGAGAATTAACGGCAAGGCTAGAGGGAAGACACGACGCGCGTAGCGTTCCTCTTCGCGTTCCATGAGGCCAGGTCGGTAGCATGCCCAACGAAAGCCAACGGAACGCGATCGTGGAAGTGCTCCGGCTTCGCAAAAACACCAGTGCACACTGCATGCCTCGCCCCTCCATAGGTTTCACGTTAGTGGAGCTGAAACACCCTTCCCTACATGCCTCGCCCCACCCCAGTTTTCTTCTTCTTACAATATTTTCTCTCCTGCTGATTTAACGAGGATCGCCTCTGTTTTCTTATCTCTCACTCTTATTTCGCGGCGCGCTCATTTGACATACCGGCGGTAACTTTTCTTTGCATTGATTTTCTTGTTTACTTTGTTTGATTTTCCACTTTTGCTTGGGCCTTTTATGGCCTGCACTATTGTGAAATAAAATACAATAAATGAAAAATAATCGCGGAGGCCACGAACCAGCTCAACAACTTAGTGCGGTGCCGTGTGTCATCGGCACAACTTCTTTCTGCAAATGGTCCTTTAGAGCAAAGAAAGGGGCTTACTGCAAAGTACTGTAATTTTGCCCGTGCGTCAGGGGCATCAGGTAAGAAGATGGCCGCCTTTGTCGAAAACGAGTCCCCGCTGCCTGCACAGATGCAACAGAACGATTTTTTTTATGTTCAAGACGTCCCCGTTGCAGAGGTGTATTCACAATACCGTCCCTATAGCTTATTCACGGTTAGTCAACAATAGTTCCTCCTTCACGGTAGCAGGGCTCAGCTTGCGAGAGCGGAGCCCGTTGATCATCGTGTCGTTGCGTCGCAAAACGGCAATGCGTGGCACTACGCCTCTGTTTGCAAGGCATTTGTGACGGTAATGCGCTGCACAGGCAGACCTACACGTTGGTGAGAATATTACTGACCCCTGGCGAGCCGGGTTCGCCAGGGGTCAGTAATATTCGCACCAACGTGTCTTTCCGACTGCGAAAATGAATTCTTTAAAAAATATCGGGTGATTTGCGGCGCAGGTGGCTGTTTTGGTCGATAGGACATGGCAATACGAAAAAATTTCGGGGGTGGGGGCGCTGAAGCCCCAGAAATCCCCCCCCCTTCCTTTACACGCCCCTGCTGCTTACCTGAAGGTCGTGGGATCGAATACCGGCCACGGTGGCCGCACTGCGATGGAGCCGAAACGCTATAGACACGTGTACTTACATTTAGGTGCACGTTAATGAACACCAGATGGTAAAAATTTTAGGACCCTCTATTACGGCGTCCCTCATAATCATATCGTGGTTTTGGGACAACTAATATTAAAGGAAGTGTAGTTTAGGTTGCTAAAGCATGCCTTTAGTTTTTGGGAAGAACTGCCACTTACACATCTTTTCTCACGCCATAATAATAATGATACTGAAAACATCATCGCCAACCTTTGTCCGACGCTATCACTGAAATTTTACCTTCTGTGGAATCTGACTGAGACACCGGGTAAACTCCCTGTACCCGACACACTGAGCGTGCAGCTTTACACATTTGTATTGATATACTAGGCAGACATTTCCAACTATGCAAAAAAAGAAAGAAATGAAACATTTTGAAAGTCTCAACAGTTTTCGTGATTCGAAATTCACGCCTGGAGAATATGTCGGCTCTTTTTCACGCTTCCTCGCTTCGTACTAACGAGGCAGGCCTTGCATAGGCATTTTTCTTTTTTCAGTTGTCGTCGGAAGAAGAAACGACCGAGGAGCTGTGGGAGCCGCAAATCAGGCATGGTGAAAATTGCGTCGAAAAGTGTCCACTCTCTTTCGAAAGGCGATGTATTTTCGTGCAAAACGGGGCAAAACAAGAAACCGGTGACCAGGTATATCAGACAGCAAATCTCGGACATCTTGACCCCTAAGAAAAGGGCGTCATTCTGTCGCGTGCCTTTCGTTGCGTTATCGGCGCGCGCCCAGTGCTTCGAGGTCACAAATGGCGCGTGGCACTCAGCGTGACATATGCCACTCTGGACTGATAAGCAAGTAGCGAGGGCACTTTTCGAAACTTGAGGAAGCCTGATGAATGCTTATTTATTTATTAAATGTGGAGCATTTCTTAGTCGCACCATAGAATAAAGAACCCGTTTAGAGAAGGGAAACTGTAGCCTTGACAACGGTACGAAAGATAAGCAGCGGTAGCGCATGGAACTACCGAAGGCACCCAAGAGATGGCGCTGCGTAAACAGGAAGCGGAAAACAAAATTTATTGTTTTTTTTAGGTAGAAAAATGCAAATGGCTGCGTTTTTTATTCCGTACCGGGTGCATATGCGCATACGCGGGTGCCTCGGCTGGTTTTTTATTCTATCCTTTTTAAACAGAAGTGGACGTAAGAGGCCGGGACTCGCGTAGGGCTACGGAGGTCTCGTTATCTTTCGCCCGCTTTTTTTGAGCGCGTCGATACGCCCAGCAGCACGCCAAAGCGCCCTTCGGAACGCAGTACCTTTGCGTACGAAGGTTACATGGAAACGAAAGGCATACATTGGCAACTGACACCAGTAAGAACAATTCACGAGTGAGTAGAAGGAACGATAATCTTTATTGACAGTCAGCAAGCGGTAAAAGGTCCTTGTTGAGACATCGTGAGCTCGTAAACGACTAGCCTTCGCGGTACGTCAAAGAGACAAAACAAATTAGATGACGTTTGTTGCCCGTTTCCACCGTCATCTAGCGCTCAGAATAACCAACTTGTATTGTAAGAAAGGCGTAAAGCATCAGCATTTTTTTTTGCTACAGTTTCAGTGCTTGCTTTCAACGAGTACGCCTGAAGACCCCCGGTTTTGTTGTTATTACAACATATTGCGGTCAGGCTGAGAATACCAAGCAGGTTCACGCAAAGAAATCACATTATAGTGGATGCTTACAGAATGGCAGAAAACATGAGCATTTTAACACGTGATACCGATGAAACAACCATAAATGGGATATATGCAAGGCCTCAAAGAGGTGCGGAAATACAGAGAAGGGAGAAACGATTTTCTATCCCGGTCATTCTCTTATTGTGACATCGCCACTGGAAAGTAGGCTTCATCAACAGTCTGGCCAAGTCGTGCTCATGCCATCGCATAATTCACTCGTTCATTTGAGCCCACCAGACCTTGCAAGTACAAGTGAAATAGCAGCTTTGTCCACACGTGTTAGCATACAACTCAATAGCGAGAACAGTGAAGTGTGATATGTTAACGAGGTCACAAAGCAGAAAGAAAAACGCAGAGCTTGAAAGTACGTGTACCTGCCATCGTCGAGGAACCTGTGGAAACTGACGCCTTCGCTGGTATCGCAGCTCCTGCGGCACAATACAGTAGCACACCGACTGCCCACCATAATTGCAATATGATTACATCGGTGAATTAAAAAACTTTCATGCGTATTTTAGACAACATTAACGATAGAATTCGCAAGAAAACGGCGATCAACAAACCAGCTGCCAACCATCGGACGCTAACTGCGCATATTCTGCGCGTTATCTGCGACACCCGAGACGCAGCGGCGCACTTCTTGCGCTTCGTCACTGGACACAGCGACGGTCCGCTTGCTCGTTACCGCGCGCCGGCCGTCAGCGGTGAGCGACAAGGCAGACATGTTTTCAATCACTAAACAACAAATTTACTCATCATTCAAACATTACTTTCAGTTACACAAGAAAAAGCACTTTTATGCAGGAATGATAGCTGTATTTCTCTTAAATATGCTTTTATTACGGCGCCTCTGGCGGATTTTATGGCGTCGCCGAGGGCAGATTTGAACGGAGCCACTATGGTTTGTTTTTTAGCTGCAAACGGGGTCGATTTTTTCGCCCCCCTTCGGCGATGGCTGGAACTTGAGACTTTCCGAGGCCTGGTCGCACCTGCGGCGTCGGCGGCGCCGTCCACACCCCCACTGTGCATGCTCGGCTCGTCTCGTGCCGGCAGCAAGCCTCTCCTCTCCCTCTCCCCCTCTCCCTCGCTCGCGCTGCACAACCGTTCAACGCAGGCAGCGTCTGCCAGCGAGTTTCTTGATTGAAAAAAACAAAACAAAACATGGCTGATCCCTCCGTCATAGGAATCGGTATAACACGAAAGTGAAACGTGTCTTCACAGAAGTAGTGCTTATTGTGTAGTGATATATAAGAGCTTGTACAACGCCTATTCGTGTTTGGCCGCTATAGCACCGTTTGACGTGGATGCACCCATGTTGACAGCATGTCTGTATCGCGACGACTAACGCCCATGATCATGATTAAACCGTTGTAGTAGCTGACGGTGTGAACATATATTTGGACACAGCTAATCGTGAATCCCGCGTAAGGATGATATCAACAAGCTCATAATCAACACTGGTACCCGGTATGCACATCCTCAAAGCGTCGTCAATTAAGGAGAGAAACGGCACGGTGTGCACTTTCTAGTAATGGGTAGCCGACGCCTGTGCTCATGCATACATAACACACACTGCGCTTCATCAACACGGGAGGTAGATTTTCGTAGCCTGAGCCGCAAACGCGTGCGTCCCGCTGGCCTCTGTCTCGCAGGCGCTGCTCTCGCACCACCAAGGCACGACATTCGCCCGTCGAAATCGCGTCCTTTCTGCAACGCATATTCCAGCGGTTTTGTTAGTCGATGCTCTCGCAATTGAAGCAGTCGGCGGCGGAGAAATCCCGTTGGTGCATGTGGAAGCTGCACTACTCCGATGAGCCGACGCACGCTAACACGAAGCCAAAGGCAAAGAACGTAACTGCGTCAGGGGTGCCTCGGCGACGCCACCGCGGCCAGTCTACCTCTCTAGTATCGAGACGCTTTAACCATGACCTCCGATATCGCGTGCAATCTCGGAGTAAGCGCTAGTAAGTGTCAATTGTGAAGCATTACTTCTTTTCGCATCTCACAGACGGCGGCACCGCCCCGCTCCGCCCGCCGCGAAAGAGAATGTGTGGCTGATATAAGGCGCGTTCGCGCCGTTTCTTGCGTCTCCCGAGTTAGCTTACTCGGTAGGGCGTCGGGCGCTTGCCGTCGCGGCCGCAACGTCGTGGGTTCAATTCCCAGCGGGGTATCTTTTTCTTGTTTTTTTTCTTTCTCACCCGTTGGCGTCCATTTTATCAACGTCATATCCGTGATGGATGTACTTGGTGGACCCCGGCATAGAACACTTCCTTGTTAAAAACCGACCGCTTGCGCTGCACAACTGTTCACTGGCCACCCCGTATATATAGGCACTGGATTTTGACCTCCAAGGTAGTGCCTGTGTGCGATTTCTCCTGTGCGTGATTAAACAATGAAAATTCACAGCGTACATGTAAAATAAAGTGAGCTGCAAGTCGCCATAACTCTCATCGACCCTTTAGTATAAACGCGCCCGATCTCACGTCGTTGACGATGACGACGCGATACCCCCACCACTCTGCGACCAATTTACTCGAATTCCCACCGTGGGAAGATGCGGGCGGCTTTATTTATTTATTTATTTATTTATTTATTTATTTATTTATTTATTTATTTATTTATTTATTTATTTATTTATTTATACATGTACCTACACCACCCTCCAGGGGCATTGTTTTATGAGGTTTACAAAGCCAAAGTACCTACGCGTTACCAAACGACGCCTAATGGGCAATACGAAAGGTCATTGTTGGATTACCGAAAGATGTGCCAAGTTCGCCCTTTTTACAGTGTATGTATTAGATAAACTGGGCCTAAACAATTTGTTTCATGCAATACAAAGCAAGCCAATTGCGACTACTCGCCGCTGATTGGAGCACGCGGCATAATAATTGTTGGGGTTTTGCGTCCCAAAACCACGATATGTTTATTGTGGTCACCTGGAGCGGAACTTGACATGATAAGGTAGTAGGTGTAGGGCTGGTCGCTTAGGCATCATGATGCGGTCGTAGCGGGAGCCAAACTGAGTACGCAATGGCAGGAACATACGGTAACTTCTAGCCATCGGCTTTTATTTAGTGGCCGCATACAAAATGTGCACAGGGCGATAGGTGAAGGGTTATATCGAGACGCGATGAAAAGGCTGCTGCTTTGGAAACAACAGTAGCCAAAATTAAATACAAAAACCATTCGGAGCTTCAGTGATTGTGCGGGTGCATTGGCCCTTGTGCGTTGCCTCGTATCGCAACTGAGGTACGCCGTGTCGAAGACAAAATCTGGGGAAAATAGATGTTCGATAACCGGACGAACGTTTTGTCTAAACTTGCGTTCTTGACGATTCTCCGCATGGCTCCCATTGGCGTTTTCCAAGCAGATGCTCTTCCGATTCAAGCACCTGTTCAGTTGGGCTATACTATAGCAAGACATCATTAGAAAGGCGACGCCCCTTTTCGTCGTCGTGGCGACGCAACGGCTGACTGACGCATTCACAGCGCTTACCCATAGCCCCCATGTGTTCCCGGGCAGGCAAGTTTTGTCAACACAGATGCTCCGGTTCTGGTCCTTGGTCCTCTCTTGTGCCATTCGAAACTGGTAAAAAACGGGAAAGTCAAGGAGCCGTTCAAAAATCGTGTCTTCACAAAAGCGGTACGGGCCTCGGAGCCTGGTTTCGCTCTTGCACAGAGGCGGGCTTCAGGGTCCTTGTTGCATGTGCAGGCAAAATCCTTCAGAGTTTAAAACCTCCCAAACACGTACCTTGCACTAGTACGGATGCAGGACGTAGAAACGTAGCAGTAATGCCCTACGTCCATGCACTTTCAGACAGTTTTAACGAAGTAGTGGCAAACACTTGGCATCTCTTTCCAGCTCCTGAGAGCACGGTAGGAGCCGTAGTCCAGAGACAGAATGGGTTGGAAGGCTGCAAAAGAAAAGGTGAAAAGAAGTGTCTTCCTCGCAAGACAGGCACTGTTTTTACCAGATGCCTATATTATGCGGCCGTGCCAGCAATCTCGGATCGGCAGCAACTTGGCAATTCATTGCGCTAGGTGCGGGTGTAGCACCGATTTCCAGCAGACGCGCGTCGTTACCGAGATTCCGGAGCCCGAAAAATCTGTGAAGCCTTCGTAATGCATGAGGTCAGGACAGCATGTGTCAGTTCACCTTCGATAGCGTTAACCGACAAAGTGATGAGCCAAGGTAAATCACTGGTAGCGAAGCTTCCATAGAAGCCCATACGTTCAGAAAATGGCTGCTCATCAGCTGCTCATGGGGCTTAGCGCCATCTGTGTGAGGAAGGAACCCTTCCGGCGGAACAACAAATAAAGCGGATGTGGCGCAATATCCGGTAAAAAAAAGTGACGTCATTTTGTTGGCACTAGCGCGAAATTGACCTCAAAAAAATTTTCTTAGGCCCCTGATCGCTAAGGACTCGCGCTACGGCGACACGGCAAGCCCTTGGCGAGTGCGCTTGAAACCAACGCTAGCTAAATTAATATCGAGCCGTGACTAAACAGCGGTGTTTAGGTGTACCGCCGTTCAATTTGCCTTGGTTTTACTGGGAAACCTTATTCTTGCAGCTTTCATTCTGCGTACGTGTCATCTTCCGCAGCGTGAATAAAGTAGGCAGCAGCGTACCTCTCATGTTTGCAGCGTTGCTTATTTGCTTCGCACATGCGCAGGGGACTTAAAGAGTGCATTGCATGTGTGCTTCAGTTATAACGAGAAGAAATGACGCCTGGTCACGCCAAAATAACGATACTTCAGCTTTATTCAATGGTCACAATAACGCAATTTTATCCCACCCTGCACAATGAGCAACAAATGCCGTAATAAGTACAGAAAGTGCGTACACTATGTGCACTATGTCTTTCCTTATGTTCCGATAAGTTAACCTTATGTGTAACGTATCAAAACATGCGAATTGTAGCGCGACAGATAACTTAGCGATCTGCTCACCGATAACAGGAAATACAGTAGGCACTGCGTGTTCACGAAGGAAACCGGGCAGCAGGAATACTGATCCATGAAAATCCAACAAGCACACTACTCCGAACCGTTGTCCCGGTGTCTTATCTAGACGAGAGGGCTCGCCAGGCATACGCGTGTTGCCATTGTATCCTTGGAACACCACATCGTTTCCGCGAGTACCGAGGAAAGCGTTCGGCGTGAAATGTTAGCCGCGTCATGCCGTTGCCCGTTGCACACCGTAGCCAACACGCTCACCAACGATAAAACGCACCTCGCAACTTCGCGCACACCAAAATCAAATTCTCACCGCAATAATTCACGGAACGCATGCAAGTACGAAACACCAGAACACGGGAGGTAGCGTGTCATTGCAGACGAGCTTACGATCGCGCCTTTGCATGCACCGCAAGGGTTGCACTGAGTAACAATGACGTGCGCCTGTCTCCAGGTGGCGCTAAGAGAAATGTTTTTCGTAATAATTAAACACTGTCATACATCGTTGGCACATTGCACCTACATAATATTGTTCGGGAAAGAAATGTAATATGTAAAATATAAAGATTGCTTCGCCCTTGAATAAAACTTGGTTTCTCGCTATTAGTGTTTGTTCCCTCCAAACATAGTCGCGCTTCAATCGCAGCACCCATAACTCCCCTTGCTGGTGTCGTTGGCAATAGCTTCTGAACCGCTTTTCGCCCGAAGCTTCGCGACCTATTTGGATCGACCTTGGATGAGCCGTCTGCACCGTTAATTTGATGCGTTGTATAGGGTAGGGTGCACGCGTCTTTTCAATTCCCCTCCCCCTCCTCTCATGTGAAAAGCGTATTTATCCGTGTTCGCACAAATAAAAAGCATTGTTGGTAGTTCAGCGCCTGGTCGTGTCTCTCTGTGTCCTCGCCTTTTTCGCGCCGTTTCAACTCATGAAACTGGTATTTTGTTCCCGAAGATATATGTCTGCACTAGAGAAGTGGCGGAAGCTTTTCAGATTTCCCAAAAAGGAATCAGCACAGGGCTGGTCAGCCTTATCTTGTAAAGAGATTGGCTCGCTAAATAAGGGCAAACGTCAGCATTAATCGCACGTGTGTGTACGAGACAATGATTTTTTTACGCTTTTCAAAGTGTTATTTTTGACAATGAGCATAGGCATATGCTTGATAGCTGGGTGTGTCCAGATAAGAATGAACACGAGGTGCCGGTCACCATTCCCGATTTTGATAAAGTTCACTGCCGACGCAGCTATTACACCCAGAACAATGATTTCGAAGTTAATAATAATTGTTGCGGTTTAACGTCCCAAATTCACGATATGATTGCGAGAGACACCGTAGTGGAGGGCTCCGGAAATTTTGACCACCTAGGCTTCTCTAACGTGCATCTAAATCTAAGTACGCTTTCCTCAAGCATTTTCGCCTTCACCGAAAATGCGGCCGCCGCGGCCGGGATTCGATCCCGCAACCTTCGGGTAAGCAGCCGAGCACCATAACCACTAGATCACCGTGGTGCGTGATATTGAAGTTAGTCTTGAGAAAAAAATTTCGTTCGCGTAAAAACAAGATATATATACAAATTCTGGCGGCAAAAAAAAAAACACTTTTCTGTCAATTTCGCAATTTGTTAATATGACGGCACCTAACGAAAAACTG
Source organism: Rhipicephalus sanguineus (assembly GCF_013339695.2). Taxonomy (NCBI): domain Eukaryota; kingdom Metazoa; phylum Arthropoda; class Arachnida; order Ixodida; family Ixodidae; genus Rhipicephalus; species Rhipicephalus sanguineus. The sequence goes on from NC_051180.1 coordinate 3,738,855, forward strand.
GTGCACTTCTTGGTCACAATATTTATTCCTGTCAAAGAACAAGCGCAATACAATGCTATGCCTATTTTGTTTCCCTTTACTATCGAAGGAAATCTGCCGCGGCGGCTGCATTTTCGATGCTGGCGAAAATGTTTGAGGCCCGTGTACTTAGATTTAGGTCACGTTAAGAAACCCCAGGTGGTCGAAATTTCCGGAGCCCTCCACTACGGCGTCTCTCATAATCATATCTTGGTGCTGGGACGTTAAACTCCAGACATTATTATTATTATTGCCGAATGACTACTGAAGGAAAAAAATAAAAACATGGCAAATAGCACAAAATGCCTGTGTTTCTGGAATTTATCGCTGCAGACACGTTAAACTGAATATAATAAAACTCGGTACAGGTTGAGTCTGATCTTTGCGCTTTCTTTTAAAATAATTTACGTGGTTGTCGAGAGCACCGTTATACTTCAAAATTGTGCTGAAACTTATGCGGCTTACCAAAAACGCGGACGTTTGAAAATATTGCGCAGAAGCGGTTGAGAAGAAAGTGCACAGGACAAGAAAGATGCTCACTTGCAACTTATATTTGTTGTGAAAAAACTTCCCACCCCAAAAGTTCATGCGCAAGCGCTGTCACAGTAGAGTAATCTTCAAAAAGAGCACAGAAAGTATTGCCATATCGCAGGAAATCACGGTATCACAACCTAACAGTTCTGAGGGGGTGCACTTATGCAGGCAAACCATTAAACAGCAGGAAAGGAACTCTAATTTCTTCGTCATCAAATGTACCGATCGTGCACTGATGCACTTGTCTGCTTCATTGTTAATCTGGCTCGCCTCAAGACACAGCACCCATAGAGCTTTCCCGTTTGTGTGACCTTGCTAGTGGGCGTACCAAGAAGAGAGTGTGCGATGAGAAGCCTTTGTCCCCTGCGCCACGAAGTGGTCTGTAAGATTGCACTCGGTTGCGTTAAAGCTTAGATCGGCCAAGCAGGCCGATGTCTTAACGACAGGCTAAGAGAGCACTCGACTTCGCTGAATGACGGGGCGCACCTACCCGTGCAGTGCAGAAAATGCGGCTGCGCAGCACGTTTTGAGGAGGTCACAAGTCGAGCAAAAGGCAGGCGTCAAAGAGAAGTGCTTGAGGCGGGGCGAGATTAGCAATGAAGCAGACGAGTGCATCACTGCGCCGTCGGTACATTTGATGACGAAGTTACATTATTTTGGTTGCTAATAAGTTATAATGCGTCAGATGCGACCAACTCAGCCTAGCAGCCGTGCCATTCGTTATGTGTCTGAAAGCCGCATACAATTGGTTCAAAACAATTGTACGCGACATAATCACAAAGAAGGACGTGTTGTTGGGCGAGTTGGTGCTTGCTGAGTGACATAATGCAGCGCTAAAAAACACACGCCACAAAGTAAGGAACACAAACCGACGGGACAGGCGCTACTCACAACTTTAATGAAGACTGCAAGACTGTGGCACATATATAAGCATCCCAATGCGCAAACGCAACATCACAAACCATAGGGGGCGTGTCACTTCAAAGATTTGAAAAAAGTATGCTCCGCATTGTACAGAAAGACCAACGTCTGACTGACGCAATCATCATTCTTCTCTTTGATATAGAAAGCCTCGAGAAGTTCACGCGCTGTTTTTTCATGGCTTCTGCCCAGAATCCTCACGTCACTAAATCTCGGCACGCAAGAGCAGGTCTTACAATGCGCCGAAAGGTGCGCAGTAATATCCTTCTTTAGATTGTTTGCAGTTCCCTCAGGCGGTCATTAACACATCTGCCCGTTTGCCCCACATAGGACTTACCACAAGTTAGTGGTAGTTCATACACCACCCCCGTAGCACACCGAGTGCATGGGGTGGCATGCTTAACCTGTCCTTGAGGCGTCCGTAATGCTGGGGGCACAGCTGGGACAGCTTGTTGGGTGCGGAAAACAACCACAGGTACATCGTACCTGTGGGCCACCTTTTTCAAATTGTGGCTCACCTTATGCAAGTAAGGCACAACTACCAGCCGTTGGCCGCTCCGCTCACCAGCTGTAGCCGCGTTGTCCCGCGCCCCTGCTTTTAGTTTGCGGTGCAGGGAACCTGCCACAGATGCAATGACCGAATAAGGGAAGCCGGGTTTTGATAACCGTTCCAATTGGTGAAGAAAGCTGTCCCGAATCTTGTGCTCACAAGATGCTTTGAGCGAGGATCCCAGACACAGTGTGGCAATGGCCCTCTTCACCAGCTTGGAGTGGGCAGACTCGTACGGCAACAGTTCTTTTTCTGCTCTCGGTAAATAGCACCAGCAAACGTGATCCTCTGGAAAAGTTACTCTCAAATCTAAAAACTGTATGCTATTCCCGATGGGGTTCTCATGGGTAAAAGTGAGGCCATTAGCTTTAAAAACATCTAAAACCTTGTCGACCTCGGAAACATTAAAAGAACACGCGTGGTTCATCACAATTAAAAAGTCTTCGACATATCTAAAAACCTTTAAAACAGGCGTGCCCATGAGGCAGTTGTCAATGTTCTGATCTTCTTCCGATAGTAGAATGTCACTGAGTAAAGGTGCTACGCACGACCCAATACAAATGCCCTTCTTTTGAAGATACAAACGGTTGTCAAAGGTGATAAAGGTATTCTTAAGGTAGGCATCAAGTAAAACTGAAAAGCAATCTACACTTATACCCATGGCATTTTGAAACTGCACTTCGCCGTTATATTCAACACATTTCTTAACCGTAGAGAAGAGAGCATCATGTGGCACAGAGTAAAACAGTTCTTCAATATCTACAGAAAAAGCGTAGCAATTCTCTTATTATCCTGAAGGAACCGACATATTTCATCGGAGTTACCTACACGAAAAGGATCACGAAGTTTCAGCTCTTTCAAGCACTTCAAACGGAATCTACTAACATGCAATTGCCAAGTACCGCGTTCACTCACGATCGCTCTCAAAGGAACACTAGGTTTGTGCGTCTTAGCATTGAAAAAAATTGACAAAGACCCACAATCACTCTTATCTATGTTTGTCGCGAGTTTCTGCAAATTATTCTTATCACAAAGATTGAACATGCTTTTCTTCGCACTTGACATGGTAACTTCAACCGGCGCGAAATTCTTGTGAACAGCCTGTGAAGCACGCATATAGAACGGGCCTGTCATTTTAAAACAAATAATATAGAAAATCAACGTAACAAACGGCACGGTTGTGTAGTGGAGCAGCGTCGGCAGTGCAAAGATCAAACCAGAATGAAAAATTAATAGAAAATAATGTTGCAGTGGCTTAGCTCAGCTATGCCAGGATAACTTAACATTAGCAAAGGTTCAGCTGATTGTTCTTAGCTTTCCTGATTGTCTAGGATTAGCTTAATTATCATGCTTACTGCTGCTTCAATGACACGCGCATGGTATACATATTATGTGGCACATGTATATTTATTTTGCCAAGCAACTACTTCGGGATCCGATGAGTTAAGCTTCTCCGCTCCTTTGTGCCGTTGAGCAGCATTAGCGCTCTCCTTCTGCGTGGCTAAACCACACTGGCGAACGCCAGTGAGAGGCGCTATGAAGCGGCTCCATCGCAGTGTTAGACGGCGACTGCACATCGAAGGCGAATAGCTGCGCGCTCGCTGGCGCCAGTACGTCTACCTAGGCTACGACGTCACTCCTCTGGAAAGCGCAGACCGGCGGCAGCGGCGGAGTGCGCGGGAGGTGCCGGCTTCGATGCGCCAGCTGTGTGACACCACTGATCCTCGCGCATGCGCAGCACTTCTCTTGAGGAGCCACGCGAAACTGGATCGGCTAAGCCAGCGTAGCTAACGCTACAAAACGGCGAGTAACAGGCGCTTTGTCCAAAACGGCACGAGAATTCCGGCCGCTCTAACGGCGGATTCCCCAGTGTGAGCGCGGCTTGAGAGCGTTGGGTTCTAGCGCGTTGCTCAAACACGTGAAAGTAGCAACCGTAACAGTTAGTTCGCGCTCGTCATGTGTGTACCTGTGCGTTCTTTTCGAGTGTCCTTCCTTGTGCTTAAGTAGCGCGCTGCAAGTGTCGAGCTGTGACCGTTGTTAGATCGCGGGCGTCCTACGTGTGTGCTTTTCGTCAGCCCTTTGTACTCGAGCGGCGCGTTGCAAGTATCGAGCTGCTTGCCGTTCTTCGTGTGACATTCTAATTTGTTGCTATCGCATTCATTGCTTCGCCGTTGCGGCGAAACTTACTTTTTTTTTCTAACCGGACCCTCATGTGCACGTGTTGTGCGGCCGACGTTATTTAGACATGATCTCGCGCAATGAATGTTTCACTTTACAGTCAAGCGTTGTTCTTCCTTTCGACTCTCATTTTTATTTCGCGCTGTTCATTACTATGTCATAACCACGCTTGCACAACATGACTTTATAGGAAGCACATGAATGCGATAAGGGAGTGGCCACTTGTACAGCGGGCCACGTGCGCGTCTGCGGGGGTCGCTCCGGCGTTGTCATGTTCGCTGAGCGGCCATGGTGCGCCCTAGACGCCGAGCGCAACGACGACGACGACGCTGTCGGTCGTTTCGCCGGTGCCAACACGAGCCTACGAGGAGAGGCGCTTATCGCGAGTCAGCTAGATGGTATACAAAATACTCATGTAGTCGGATACAACTTTAGAAGATTTTCTCCTCAAAGGCGAACAAGCAATGGGCGTGCACTCGAGACTGACGTCATGAGCCGGATGGCCCCGTCTTCGGAGAGCATTGCCGAGTGCATGAGCGGGGCTATTTCTTTTGTCGTGGAGGCGATCGGCAGCCGTGATTCGGCGGGGACTCTCCGGACTTCTTTCTATATATTCGACCATAGTCGGTTACAACCTAAGAACAAATGTAAGCTACGCCCACAGGCGTCCCTGTCCCACACAGAGATAACTTGCATAGATAACCTATCCGACTGTATTCGGTCATTTCACTGACGTGCGCCTTAGCGGGAGCCCTGTAGGTGAGATTCCTATTCGTACAGATGTCGCCGGTTTTCAGTCGAAAACTTGAGCTTCCTCGCAAATATCAGCAAGGATTTCTACATCACTGCTTAGTTAAACGTAGTATTTTAAGTAGCGACGTCAAGATTTAATTCGTAATACGCCTAGTGTTAACATTAGCAGAGAAAAAAGTACTTACGATTAGAGCGGAAGAAACCTAACACGACTCTCTTGCACAGATGATTGGCGCCGCCATTCACGGGACGCAGCTTGTATTTATTCTTAGGTTGTAAGCGACGACACTTGACCGAAACTTCGGAGCAGAATGTCATGCCTGACAAAAACAGCCTGGCTGTCCGACGGCTTCCACGGCGTGCAACTGGCTGGATTTTTAAGCGAAGCTTCTACGTATTTCGGTGGCGGCTTGGTTCGCCAAAAACCCGGCGCTGTACAGAAATTCAGGTGGTCACAAATTCGGCCCTCGAAGCTCACATGCGTGTTTGTATCTCGATCGCAATGAGCGGTTTCTGATATGTAAACCTGACCTTTATCAAATGTGGCAATGTCATTTCACATTGCCACATTTGATTTTCGCCTTTCCCTATTCATTGTTTCCCGCATGACCGTCGTCGTTGGCTGGAAAGTGTTGAGCTGCTAAGGACGTGCGTGAAGAACCAATTACCGACATGCGATAGAGAGATGGATAGTCTAGGTGAGGCACTTGCCCCCAATAAGGGAAGGGTTCATTCTTTTTTAAATGCGAATGCATTTCTTAGTTGGGCTATGTCAGGCGTCGGTCGGTGTCCGCGCGCCTCTTCGCTCTCACTCCCGCTCCCATAGCAACAGCTGCGGGCGCGCGCGCTTATCCTCGCCCCTAGCAACCGGAGCAGGTGGTGCGGGCGGAGTAGCGGAGAGTGAGTGGAAAGGAGGAGCGCGCTCTGGCGTGTGAGGGCGCTCGCATCGCGGGAGGTCGGCGGAGCTCCCACGGGTGTGGAGAGAGTGTAGGAGGTAGGTGCAATGCTTCGCCGCTCCTTTTCTCGCCGTTCGCTCTCTCTCCTGCCTGCGCCACCGCCTCAATGCAGTGCGTTTGAAACGCGTTTGTAGCGTTTGTGCTGCCTTGGCACAGCCTGAAAACAGCGCGTTCTAAACGCATTTGTGCTGCAATGAAGGCGGTGGCAACATCCCTGAGGTGATTACGAACTCACGTAGGAAGCGTTCGTTGAAAGAGGCGCCCAAAAGGGACACACTTGAGCGCGTCGATGTGTCCAGCTTTACGCCATTAAAATTACTAGGCCGTGTACTCTCGGCGCAAGAAATGCATTCGCATTTCACGATTCCCTTCGGGGAGGTGGGGGCATTTTTTTTTATATTCACTCGAAGTTTTTTTAACGTCAGTCTAGCAAACATACACGACCTTTTCGTGAGTTTCAGCAACTGGATCAACCCGCATATCTGTTACTGCAGATAACTCGACCTTTTGGCGTAAGCGACGCATTGTCATCGAACAATGTTTTTTTATATTATAGCGCAAAATTCTGCCAATATCTTTACTCCACATTTTGTCATCGCCAGCGGTAATGGTGAATTATATTATTCACTGTAGCACCAGGCGATTACGAATAAGCAGCCATACAATTGATATCCCATTTCTCTCAAAGGGAGAAGCGCTGTTCTAACCACTACATTGGAAAGCTCGGTTAGTTGGTGCGCTGGCGCACTTGAAGGTCAGCGCAACAAAAACGACACAAGTTTACTCTTTCTCTCTGTGTACATTATGTCGCGCTGGCCTTTAACTCTGCTCGAATAAGCTCAACAAGTAATTCGTAAGAGCGGAGCTTGTAGAACTAATGCCCCCATCGTGAAATGGCCTCTAACACAGGCACGCAAGTATTAAACACGTGAGAATAAAAGCGCAAGTACATTTACAAGTAACCACTGCACAACTACAGCTCGGCTCCCCTTGAAAAACGGCCTCTCTTTCGCCCTTTGACAAAAATAAATTTGGGCACTCGTTTTCCTCAGTCACATATTAAGAACGCTCGAGTATTCGTGGAGATGCTTCGCCTCCGCGAACGCACGTCTTGCACACCGCGCAAGAAGAAAAAAAGCTGCCTACGACGGCAGGAATTTCGTCTGGCAGAGCACGTGGCCGTTTGCGCCTTCTTCGGAAACCGGAGAGGCACTCCTCCCGGCTGTTTTGCACTGGTCAGCACTGTATAACTTTCATAGGTTGTAGCCGGAAACTGGAGAGGCGAGATCACATTGCAACGCGATTTCCCACAAGAAGGGCACATGCGTTACGTGCACTGCTGACGACTATCAATTGAACATATAGGTCTGCCTGCGGTCCCACTGCTCTAAGGAGCTGTAATTGTATCGCAACCTTTTAGGTGGCAAGGTTGCTCAAAGTGTGATTGTAAGCCCTTCATTACTTTATTTACTCAAGATGCCTCACAAGACCGATGGCACAGAGTGAAGGAGATAAACAAAATACAAATACAAAAAGGTTTAGCTCTTCTAAACCTGGTTCATCATCATCAGCCTGAGTACAGCCACTGCACGGCAAAGGCCTCACCAGGTTGTTGCGGCCACGTTTTGGCTGCATATTCCTTAATCTCATCTGCCCATTTCACTATCTGCCTCCCACTCGGGGGCTTCACTTCTATTACTCCAGTCTGATAATCTTAATAACCAACACATCTCTTGCCTTCGTGCTACATGCATGTTAGTTCGTTATGTTGGTTGGTTACAATCGATGCACGAAGGCACTGCCCATTTCTTCTTCATTTCAACTAAGATGCCCTTAACACGCGTTTGTTGCCTGACTCACTCTGCCCGCTTCTTGTCCCTTAAGGTTACACCTATCAGTTTCCTTTTCATGGCCCGCTAAGTCGTCCTCAGTTTAAGCTGAACCCCTTTTTTAAGCGACCAGGTTTCTGCCCCGTACGTAAGTACCGGTAAGATCCAGCTGTTATATACCTATCTCTTGAGGGATAGTGGTAAACTGGCATTCATGATTTGAGAATGCCTGCCAAATGCGCTGCAACCCATTCGTATTTTTCTTCTTCAGTCTCATGGTTCGGCTCTGCGGTCACTACCTGCCCTAAGTAGACCTATTCCTTTATACCTTTCAGTGCCTCGCTACCTATCGCAAAGCGATGTTCTCTTCCGAGACTGCTGAACATTACGATATTTTTCTGCTTACTAATTTTGAGACCTACTGTTCTGCTTTCCCTGTCCAATTCAGTAATCATGATTTGGAACCAGTCTCCTGAGTTATACATCAAGGCAACGCCATGAGCGAGTCACTGGTTACTAAGGTACTCTCCATTAACTCTTGTACCTTGCTATTACTAATATAGGGCCCTGAAAACCTCCTGCTTGCCGCACGGCCGTTGGGGCGATCAGCTTGAGCAAACAAACCTTCGTGTATCGTGTGTAGGAAGGGTAGCGAAAGCGAGAAAGCAACCACTCCCTCGTCTCCCACTAGACGGAATGTCCAATGGGTCACGCGACCGGCGAGACTGAATATCCAACCGAGACGAAATGTCCAACGAGACTGTATGTATAAAGAGTATGAATGCCCAACGAGACGGAATGTACAATGGGTCACACGACCGGCGAGACTGAATGTCCAACGAGACGGAATGTCCAACCGGGACGAAATGTCCAACGAGACTGTATGTTTAAAGAGTATGAATGCCCAACGAGACGGAATGTCCAATGGGTCACACGACCGGCGAGACTGAATGCCCAACGAGACGGAATGTTCAACCGGGACGAAATGTCCAACGAGACTGTATGTATAAAGAGTATGAATGCCCAACGAGACGGAATGTCCAACCGGGACGAAATGTCCAACGAGACTGTATGTCTAAAGAGTATGAATGCCCAACGAGACGGAATGTCCAATGGGTCACACGACCGGCGAGACTGAATGTCCGACGAGACCGAATGTCCAACCGAGACGAAATGTCCAACGAGTCTGTATGTCTAAAGAGTATAAATGCCCAACGAGACGGAATGTCCAATGGGTCACACGACCGGCGAGACTGAATGTCAAACGAGACGGAATGTCCAACCGGGACGAAATGTCTAACGGGACTGTATGTCTAAAGAGTATGAATGTCCAACAAGATGGAATGTCATATGGGTCACGCCATCGGGGAGACTGAATGTCCAACGAGACGGAATGTCCAACCAGGAAGAAATGTCTAATGAGACTGTATGTCTAAAGAGTATGAATGCCCAACGAGACGGAATGTCCAACCGGGACGAGATGTCTAATGAGACTGTATGTCTAAAGAGTATGAATGTCCAACGAGACGGAATGTCATATGGGTCACGCCACCGGCGAGACTGAATGTCCAACGAGCAGGAATGTCTAACGAGACGGAATGTCCAACCAGGAAGAAATGTCTAATGAGACTGTATGTCTAAAGAGTATGAATGCCCAACGAGACGGAATGTCCAACCGGGACGAGATGTCTAATGAGACTGTATGTCTAAAGAGTATGAATGTCCAACGAGACGGAATGTCATATGGGTCACGCCACCGGCGAGACTGAATGTCCAACGAGCAGGAATGTCTAACGAGACGGAATGTCCAACCGAGATGGACTATCCAACCAGGTGAAATGTCCAGCGAGACCGAATGTGCGATGAGACTGTATGTCTAAAGAGTATGAATGTCCAACGAGACGGAATGCTCAGGTTTGGAGGGAACTTGCCCTAGTTCGAAATTTGTCAGAAAACTAATCCATTGCGTTGAATAGCCTAACGGAAGATCGCATTTTTTTCTGTTTTGTAAATATTTACTGTGGCGTCAGGCACCGTATTTTTGTTACCTTATTAATATGATTTACTGCATTTATGATAATTTTAACTTATGTTTGTTGTATTTTTCTTTTCTCCATTTTCAGTTTTCATAGGCATATTTCATACGTTATTTTATTTTGTTTGATTACATAATTTGTGTGATGTCAGAAATCCGGCATCACACCCCCTTAAAGATTTACGAAAGAGTGCGCTACCTCCTCCACCTTATGTGCGTTTAGTCCCAGGTAGTGTCAGCCAGCGCCACTCGTAGCCAAGGCGGCGAGTGTGGAACACTTTTTGCCAGAGGGCGTGATGAGGCACGTGATCTTTAAACGAGGTGGAAGCTGACCAATAAACCCTCACATGCTGTATCACGTCTGCCGGAGAACGAAGCCCTCGCTACGAAAGTGCAAAGTAAGGGGCATTGTTCCAGAGGGTCCTTTCATTGTTAAAAAAGCCACGAGCCAATTACGCCAAATAAATCATAGCGAACATTATTTGTTGTTTTTAACTCTAGTGTAATGATTATAACACAAATTGAAATCAATAAAGTGAACGAAAGAGCACCCTTTCCGTCGATGGGGTCCGAACCCGCAACCTTACAAATACGGCTACGAGTTGCGCTGGCAACATTGCGAGGGATGAAACCCGCATAAATATCCAACGAAGCGGACGAGGAAGCGCCTTCCATCGCAGCTCAATCGTTAGAGCATCAGACGCGTAATTCGAAGGTTCTGGGTTTGGATCCCACCGACGGAAAGGGTGGTACTAAATAAATGCTTGAATAGAGAGCTGAAAAATCTGTGACACTAAATAAATGCTTGAATAAAGCGCTGAAAAATCTGTGACACTAATAAATTCTTGAATAAAGCGCTGAATAATCTGTGATGCTAAATAAATGCTTGAGTAGAACAGGAGGCTGGTGTAGTAATGTATGCGAACTCATTGCCCACAATATTGCGGCTACTTTGCCGGGTTACATGTAATCTATTACGTAAAATTTCGGTTCCTCGGACTGGCGACTCATTTTAGTTTTCCGACCTAGACCGAATGTCCAACGAGACGGAATGTTCAACGGGACGGAATGTCCAACGAGACGAAATGTCCAACTGAGACGGAATGTCCAATGAGCCTGAATGTCCGCTATTGGACATTCCGTCTCGCTGGACATTCAGGCCGCAAGCGGCGATGCAGGCGATGTCTCTTCCTCACCACTTATTTCTTAAAAGTACGTGTACAATGTCAGCACTAAGCGTTTAAACTATCAGGATTTCTCGATTGTGGGCTATCTCCGCTTGCGCAGTCGGACACATACAAAATAAAGTGAAATCAGTTGATCGCGCACGATAGTCACGCAAGACAAGGAAGAACAGGTGGGCGGCTGCATGGCAAAGCAATAAAGGAGATAACTCACAACTGATATTTCGTGTATATGGACCAATCGAAAGTATGTACCGTGATGACGTCACGTGAATCACTGTTCTTGTGTCACGAAGTGCGGCAGGAGAGAACAACGCACCCGTTTTTCCTATCTTGAGGCCGGTGAGGGGCCCTCTGAATGTCGTGATACCTTAACTGACCTCTCCCAAAAGTGATGACTGTCAACTGTCTAGCAGGAACAAGACCTTTGATACAAGCCAAGATTGTAACCTCATGCCGTGTACAGCTCGAGCCAGTGCACGGCGAAAACTCAGCCGTACCGGCGTCGTAGCCAGGGTGGCCAGGTTTGGCTACTTTGCGTAAATTTGGCTATGTTTTTAGGTCGGCGGCGACAGAAAAAACGTCTTGACTACTTAGCTATTTTTGGCTACCTTCTTGTTCTCTCGATTTGAACCAAATTAACAATATCTTGTGACGTCGCAGCCGCTGGCTATCGAGTATGCGGCAACCAACGCCTGTTTCCGGCTCCCAAAACTGTATTCGGCATTACAAAAAAAGGAAAGGCTTTTGGGAACGTGGCTGAGGCTATGGGCAAAAACTGCTGCACGGGGCTTATTTTGCAGACCACTTATTGCTGAAGGCGAATTTAAAGGGGCAATGACACAAAAATTTTAGCCTCGCGTTTTTTTGCTGCAGTGTGTTGCTGGGGGCCTGTTAGTCATAACACGGCACATCGTTTGCTGCAGCGCACGACAGAAAATTAATTACGGGCTCCTCATTACCGACCAGTGTCAGTTTCGGTTTCAAAAACGACAAGCCTCGGGGGGCAACTATCACCACCTAGCGGGTGCAGCGCTCGATCACGTCAGCACACAGAACTGTGACGCACTGCCGTGCGGTTCGCGAGCAGTCGTCGAGAAGTAGGGTACTGGAGCGAACGCGAAAAAAAAAAAACATGGCGGCTAAGACGTCATCATAACTTGTTGCAGCGTGGTCACGTGAGGGAAGTAGGGGGGGGGTCACTGAGGGTAACCTTTGAGGGTGTGCGTAGCGCGAGGATGTCGATAGCTCACGAAATCTTGAAAATTCATTTAAGACAACTTCCAAGCTATATTCGCTGTTTATATTTTGCAGATGATATGTGCATGTTCCCGGGAATCGGTCCCGCAGGCTATCTCGACCTCGAAATTTTGTGTCAGTACCCCTTTAAACTGTAATTGGAACAAAACAATCTAAAGAGCTCCGTATCCAGGAAGCTCTGCACTCATCGACAATGGAAATGGGATACCCGACGAACTGTCTGTTATTTTTTAGAATCAAGTACGGACTGCTAGTCGGAAATATGAACCTCTCGGACTTTGTCATGAAAGGGAGAAACGATTGCGAAAGTGACTACAGTCCCAACAGCTGTAACATTGAGAACATTAAGGCAGCACTCATTTTTAGAACGAAAGCCTTAGATGTCTCATCACACGCGCAATTTGACCGTCGGCATCGGCGGTGTCAACGCGAGTGATGCAAAAAATCATCACGTGCTCACGTCAGTATATGATGTCATAGTGACGTCACCGGCCGCCAACATTATGGTCACCCTCATTTTGACGTAATAGTGATGTCACTGTGACGATCACGTGATATCGTCGCTTGGTCATAGGTGGGTCGATCCCGGAGGCACGGGAGGTGCAGAATGCCTGCGGTGCCTCCGACCCTGGAGACAGTGCAAAACAGCGATAGGCGCAGAAAGCTTTCGGTCGTGGAGAGATCGACTCAATCGACGGAGAAGCAAAAGAAGATGCCTTTCGCCGTCGAGTCATCCGAGGCGGATGCATTGTTGTCGTTGTTGCTGCAAGGCTGGTACTTTTACTCCTTTTAAGAATAGTCGCGCAATACGCGGGAAGAGAGTGTCATTTCTGCAACAGCGCGAGAAACTTGGTCATCCCCAAGAAATGATTGCTAAAGTCAACTGTTTATGCTTTCATCTAAGCAATTATGGTTTTGTAGGGTTCCTGGTGCACGTATTTAGATTTCCACCAAAAGGCTCGTGGACTTTGTCATCCAAATAAAATGACGCAGTTGTTTTCACATGCGCATGGCTACTTCTGGCTACTTTTGCTACCCTTGGCTCGCGTTGGCCACATATTGGCAAACTTTTCGAATTTCATAGCCATTTATTGTCTTTTGGACCTGGTAACCGCGATCGTAGAAAACAGCGCCGCCGGGATTTCCCTGCTGCTCTCATCATTTCTCGATATTAGTTAAATGGCAACAAAACTTGTACGTACGAGCCTATATCCTAACCTAGGAATAGATGCAAGCTCCGCCCACAGCCGTCTTTCTCCCACCCAGAAAAAAATTTGCGTAGATGCGGCAGCCCATTGTGCTTTCATGACGTCAAGCACGTTTCGTATATTTCACATTGGTGATTGTCCTGTACAGACATACGTTTGCGTCGCTGGTTATTGGTCGATAAACGTGGAATTCCTGGCAAACTTCAGCAAATATACCTACATCGCAGCTGGCATCAACGCAGTAGTTTGAGTAGGGACGACGAGCTTTTTTACTATTGACATCCGTAGTATATACATTAGCAGCGAAAAAGTAGTTGCGGTTGCAACGGAAACCACACTCTCTTCCACAGCTGAATGGCCGGTGCCTCTCAGTTCTTGAGGCGGATCATGTTCTTAGGTTGTAACCGACTACGGGCGGTTACAACCTATTAATTGGCAAGAAGCCAATTATTGAGTTAGCGCTGAGAGGAAACGAACAGAAATTAAGGATCCAGACTCGGCTCTAACTGAGGAAACCGACCTTAGCGTTGATGCAATGAATGATAATCTGTCGAGTATCATTACGGAGTGGACAGTAGAAGTCGGAGGTATAGTCATTAGACGGGACACTGGCGAGCTCACCCGGGAGACGAAAAACCTTATTAAGAAACGTCAAAGCATGAAAGCCTCATACATAACAAACAAAAGAGAACTGGCAGAGCTTTCGAAGTTAATCAATAGGCGTAAGGTAGCCGACGTAAGAAGGCATAATATGGTGAGAATTGAAGATGCTTAACGAACGCACGAAGCCTCAAAGCGCTGAAGAGGAAACTGGGCAGAATGAACTGTTGGGCTAGTTGGCTATCCATGAACGCTGAAAGTGTGTAGCGCTAAACAAAATGACGAACACAGAAAAGGGAAGCAAACAACGGACTGGCGCTACTAACAAATCTTTATTTGAGTCACATTCACCGATTTTAAATACACGTTCACACTGTGTGGGGCATGCTCAACATCGCGTTGCAAACAAAATAAATATGATATAAATATATATATGTGGCTTAAGAGGGTGTTGAGGCGAGCTCGTTGGTACGCATCCATTAGAATGCAGCGCTTAAAGAACACAAACACTTAGAACGAAAACGAGGACGGGCGCTGACTGCCAACAGTTGGTTTATTGTGCGTTCACATATATAAAGAGGGCGAGAAAAAGAAGGGAGGGGGAACATGGAAGGAAGAGGAGTTATGCGCATGGGTGTGACTATGACATTATACCAAGCTGCTTCTCATTACTGGCTGAGATATCTGAATTCCTTGTCTGTAAGTGTGAGCGAAGGGGCACTGACACGAGCCGCGCCTTTGCACATCATGGTGTACGTTTCAAAAATTTCACGTGCCAGATTGTCCTTGTATCGGCGCAACACTTTGGCTTTTTTCAGGAGCGGAGTGCACCCACAGTCTGCGCAATGGATTGCTAAATTGCTACCGTGCTTGTTCTCGACGTTGTTCGCGTGCTCTCGCAGACGATCATTGAGACAACGTCCCGACTGGCCGATGTACGATCTGCCACAGGTCGTGGGAATCTCGTACACGATCTCTTTTTTGCACTGTACATAGGGCGGAGCGTGATTCTTCCCGCAGGATTGGGAGTCGGGGGGATTTCCGTTGATGCGTTTGCACAAAGATGAAAGTTTATTCGGGGCTGAAAACACTACACCCACACCTGTTCTTCCAGCCGCTTTTTTGATTCGATGCGAGACTGCATGAACATAGGGTAGGACAACTAATTTCGATCTGTCGAGTGCAGGCCGTTCTTTTTCTTTTGGGCACCTGATGTCTTGGACCAAGACTTCAATGAAGGTTGAGAGGACGGGTTCCGGGAATCCACTATCCTTGAGGCGCTTAAGCTGGTCATTGAAGCTGCGGTGTATCTTGTGTAGGCAGCTGCGGGAGAGGGCGTTCTTCATTGCTCCGAGTGCAACAGCGCGTTTAACTGTCCTTGAGTGTGCCGACGAAAAGGGGAGAAGTTGCTTCTTGGACCGGGGAGCGTAGGCCCAGCAGATGTGTTTGCGTTCCAGGTGGAGTTCGAGATCTAAAAAGCGTATGTGTTCATCACTTGGACGTTCTTTCGTGAAGGTTAAGCCAAGAAACGTTGTCTCGAAGGCACTGTCACAAAGCCTGTCACAAAGCTTGGCGATTTCACTTTACCTAGACCAGTAGAAGAACTTCTGGGGCTTGGCCCGAAGTTCTGCGTTCCCCCTAAGATGGACAAGGCCGAGACGTTATCCCTCATCAGAACTGCTGCTAGTAAGGCACCGCCCCCCGAAAACGATCGGGTTATTTTAGAGTGTGTTGAAGCTCTACCGACCTGCCCCACAGGTTATAGTCGCGTTAACCTGTCCAATGTGGTCTCTTCCCTAAGAAACAACGATCTGAAGCTGCTGCTAGCAGATAAGGAGGGAGGTTTTGGTGTGGCTGAGTCGAAACTGTACAAACAGTCAGCAGATAATGCCTTCCGTGACAACTTCAAAATATGGGAAGGGTTTCGCCCGGCAAAAGCCAAGAAGTTAGCCTTTGAAATGTGTGAAAAGGCTGGTCTCTCGAAGCTGGCAGCTTCTATCAAGCTCACAAAAGAGCTTAGCCTGTCTGCCTTCTTTACAGCAAAGACACATAAACAAGGCAATCCTTTCAGGGTGATAGTGTCCGAAGCCGGAACGTGGCAGCGTTGTTTAGGCACCTATCTGCAAAGAAGTCTGTCATTTTTGGAAGTAAGAGATCCATTCCTGGTCAGCAACTCGTCCACGGTGTGCGAATACCTGAAGAACTCCTGTGCCACTGAAACATACGCATTTTCTGTGGATATAAAAGATCTGCACTACAGCCTACCTCAAGATGCTCTAGTATCTGTCGTTCAAGATGGCATAGACGAGGTAGGAGTTGTGCGTTTCCAAAACGCCATTGGGACTAACGTACCAAATTTTCTGGAATTGCTGAACCTTTACCTTCGATCAACGGTGGCTATGCATAACGGCCGATTGCTAGTACAAAAAATTCACACTATCTCCCGCTAAAGGGGACCATGAGGCGATGCGAAGCAGCGTTTCGGCATGTCGAGCCCGCGTTTCAGAGGGGGAGTGGAGAGGAGGAAAGGAAGAGAGGAGAAGTTGAGAGGGGGAGTGGAAAGGATGTGTGCGTGGAGAGGGTATGCGCATGCGCAGTAAGGGTGGTCACGCCGCACACCACTACCCCCACCACCACCACCACCACCACCGGATTGAACTCCGCCATAAGATGCTTCGCATCTAAAAAAATGGGGTCTGCATTGGCTCTCGAATCGCCCCTATTTTGAGTGACCTACTTCTGGCGCACTACGACAGAAAACTCCAGGTTCAACTGGCCTCCAAAGGCTCTATCAAGATTTTCCGATACGTGGATGATTTACTGGTGCTATTCCCTGCCGAGCTAGAAGATGCCCCTGCAGAAGTGGAACGAATTTTCAGTGCCTTCGAGACAACGTTTCTTGGCTTAACCTTCACGAAAGAACGTCCAAGTGATGAACACATACGCTTTTTAGATCTCGAACTCCACCTGGGACGCAAACACATCTGCTGGGCCTACGCTCCGCGGTCCAAGAAGCAACTTCTCCCCTTTTCGTCGGCACACTCAAGGACAGTTAAACGCGCTGTTGCACTCGGAGCAATGAAGAACGTCCTCTCCCGCAGCTGCCTACACAAGATACACCGCAGCTTCAATGACCAGCTTAAGCGCCTCAAGGATTGTGGATTCCCGGAACCCGTCCTCTCAACCTTCATTGAAGTCTTGGTCCGAGACATCAGGTGCCCAAAAGAAAAAGAACGGCCTGCACTCGACAGATCGAAATTAGTTGTCCTACCCTATGTTCATGCAGTCTCGCATCGAATCAAAAAAGCGGCTGGAAGAACAGGTGTGAGTGTAGTGTTTTCAGCCCCGAATAAACTTTCATCTTTGTGCAAACGCGTCAACGGAAATCCCCCCGACTCCCAATCCTGCGGGAAGAATCACGCTCCGCCCTATGTACAGTGCAAAAAAGAGATCGTGTACGAGATTCCCACGACCTGTGGCAGATCGTACATCGGCCAGTCGGGACGTTGTCTCAATGATCGTCTGCGAGAGCACGCGAACAACGTCGAGAACAAGCACGGTAGCAATTTAGCAATCCATTGCGCAGACTGTGGGTGCACTCCGCTCCTGAAAAAAGCCAAAGTGTTGCGCCGATACAAGGACAATCTGGCACGTGAAATTTTTGAAACGTACACCATGATGTGCAAAGGCGCGGCTCGTGTCAGTGCCCCTTCGCTCACACTTACAGACAAGGAATTCAGATATCTCAGCCAGTAATCAGAAGCAGCTTGGTATAATGTCATAGTCACACCCATGCGCATAACTCCTCTTCCTTCCATGTTCCCCCTCCCTTCTTTTTCTCGCCCTCTTTATATATGTGAACGCACAATAAACCAACTGTTGGCAGTCAGCGCCCGTCCTCGTTTTCGTTCTAAGTGTTTGTGTTCTTTAAGCGCTGCATTCTAATGGATATATATGTGATAGCACCTGAAGTATATCAGTCCGTTGTCTGCTTCCCTTTTCTGTGCTCGTCGTTTCTTTACCGCTATACTCTTTTTGTGTTCACAGAAAACTGGGCACAGGCAAGAACCACACGTATGCACTAAGGGACAAGGAAGGACTAGCAATATGGATAGCAGGGCTGGGCAAAGATACTTTGAAATTGTATCGCGATACGATACAAGATACTCAGGCAAAAAGTATTGGAGATACAGATACAAGATACTGCCGCAATAAATGTATCCGATACGATACTTGGCAATTGTATCTTAAGATACTTCGATACATTCTCAAACTTGTTATTATAGATCCATATTATGTAGCAGCAAACGCCTATACACGAAAATGTCTGCTTGAAAATTTCTGAACTGTGACCCATGTTCTTTCATTTGAATTAGATGTCTGTTGGTATCTCAAAAGTTTTGCCCTTCTTGCTCAAAGTACATTCGTTTCCTTCCAAAACAACTTATTGGGGTTTGTTTTACCTTCTTCACAGGACAACTCTTTATACACTTCGCTGACAGCGGTTCTTGCTTGTCATTTTTGCAATTGATGGGAGTCGCTGCTCAGCTTGCCGACCAGCTAGCGGGTTGCCATATAATCACAATAACGTCAATAAGAAGCCTTCGCACGACGGCGCAAATACTGGTGTGGACTTTTCCCTTGTCCGTAAAAGACAGTTTGCACAATACCGTATATCCGGACAGGCGTACAGCTGCAACATCGCTGGTAGCGACATTTAGGGGGGGGGGGGGACTCATGGTGCATACGGGGTTTGAGACCATTCGCTAGCGGCCCGGCCGGCACACATGACCGTCTTCGTCCCATTTGTTTTTATTTTCTAAATAAGTATGTTTGTGAGCTACATAGACATGCCTGGTCTCAAGCATTCCTTTCGTGAGGAACATGTGGTCACCATGCGCTGAAATATAACCGCGGAACAAAAACTATATTTCAATCCGTGTCCAGATTTCACTCGTTGTGCACATCGGTATCGATGTTTCTCGCATCCTGACTCCAAATCCCCTTCAGAAATGGCCTATGAGGTATGTCAAAGGCTTCCTTTCAAATGGCAGCGCCATTTTGTTCAAACTCTCTCCGACCCCACCATGTTCCCTGTCCCGGTCCTTGGAACTAAATTTCGTGACCGCGGCCCGCCGACTATAAGCTGAGTTTGAGACCCCTGGTGTATACGTAGATGATGTAAAACTGCAATGAATTTCCATGTTCTACTTAGCTACTGGCGTAAGGGATACTTTGTTGATTTACTCACTAACGTGCAATCTTTTAGCAATTTTTCTTCAACGAGACAACACGTGCAACACAGAAATGTCTCAGACGTATTGTGTAGTTGCAGAAAGCGTCGCAGGACACCGCCGCTATTCGCGCTATTGCCGCTTATAGCTCCCATTACATGGCGACTAGTAATACAAAAATATTTAAAAAGGCCTAATATAGAAAAACAAAAAAACTTGATTCTGTATCAAACATTCACATTGAATCAGTACAGAAACACAATACAGACGGTGCCCTTAATAGCTATGAGCATGAAGTATCGTCAACTTGCCTGTTGAGACAATAGAAGATTCAGTGCTTATGGAAAATTGCCTGAAACAGCTCGTTGGGACGCCCATGAGTAAAACGGAGCATTCAGAAAAGAACGTTTTTTGAGTCCCCTTCCTAATATCTTTAAGATGGCTGCTAACGATTTTCGATATTATATTTTTTATTTGTAATACCATCAGGACCAAATGGCATTGAAGGGGGGAGTGGATACAATACATGAAAAATACAGAATTAAACAGTGCAGTGAATTCAGGTAGCACAAGATTTCTCTAGGTTATACAAAGAATAGTAGTTATTTCAAAGAAAAAAAATAAAATAAAGAAACAGAAGCAGTGAGCAAAAGTAACAGATTCTCCTGGTTGTACAATGTTATCTTATGCTTCGTGGAAAAGTTTGCAGTCAGTGATGATTGCGACACTTGAGGGAAGGTGGTTCGAGTCCTGAGATGTACGGGGAATAAACGACTGAAAGACTTAGTGTGGCATGATGCAATTCCTACCTCATTACGATCATCGACGCGGTTTGAAATGTACACAGGCCAGAGTATGAGGTCATTACTAAGTGTTGGATGGTGGAAAATTTTATGAAATAGCGAAAGACGGGCGACTTTGCGTCGGTGAGCTGAGCCAATGGTATAAGTGATAAGTTATTTTTAATTGAGGTTATACTGGCAGTGCAGTTGTAGTTGGAGAGGATGAATCTAGCAGAGTTATTTTGTACTAGTTCAAGAGAGGTGATAAGGTTAGCATGACTGGGATCCCATATGGCAGATGCATACTTAAGTTTGGAGTGTATGAGAGACTTATAAAGTATTAGTTTTAAGAAAGAGGGTGCTTTGGAAAAGTTACGTCGTAAGTAGCCGCAAACTCAGTCTCGCTGTTTTCCTAAGCGGTAAGCAGAATATTTTGTACTATACACTCAAGGCACGCCCACATAATAATATATTTGTTTTCACAATCACCTTGGCAACCTGTAAATGTGTAAAGAGTAGTAGAAATAAATCAGACGGAAGAATAAAGCAGAAATTTTATTTTGGGAGCGCGTTACAAAAGACATACTGCAGTGACCAGACCGCAAAAGAAAAGTGCAGAAACCTAGGTAATGTATGTGATGCTAAATGACAGCTAAGAAGCACTTGTGCTAACAATCAAATTATGAGTTGATAACTTCTTTGAATAAATGTAGATGGAAGTGAAAAATACGGTACGCCAAGATATATATTTCTGTTAGGTAAACGCTTGCCCTATTAGATCTAGCACCGGTACCAGTGGTACTAAAGTTGTTAGAATGTTATTTGCTAATAAGTTAATTCACTGCATGCAAGTCAAACTTACATCCACGAGATCCGTCAAATCGCTGCTATGTAAAATCCACGCGACGCAAAGCAACCCCATTCTTGCGCGCATCACATTTCGTTACGGGGCAAGGCGCAAGAGAATCTTCAATAGCGACACTGTAACAACATCAGAATTTGCGCAATAGACGCCGCACGCAGTGGAGTGCGCGGCGCAGGACAGTTGCTAAGAGCAAGTGTCGTGGCATTGGTGCAACTAAAAAGAAAAGAAATCGATAAAACAAAAGGTACGTGGGCTGAGCGTAGACGTCCGCGTGGTTGTCTTCCTCATCTTGTACCCTCACTGGATGACTCTGGCGGAAAAATGAAATAACGTCACTCCCCCTAGACTTTTTCAGATGGCTTAGTGGCACTAGGTCCAGCTTGAGAAGCGGAGCTTGGCCAGCGATTATTGTTTCGCACAGTTGTGTTGCGATAGAAGTATCTTGTATCTTAAGATACACGATACATTATCGAATGTATCGGAAATACAGATACAGATACTTGTTTTTCGAGACATATCGCGATACAGATACAAGATACCCACAGAGTATCTAAGATAGTATCTAAGATACATGTATCTTCGATACTGCCCAGCACTGATGGATAGGATAGTTAAAGTAGCCGAGGATTTTTACAGAGATCCGTACACTTGCCGCAACAGCCAGGACGATAATGTAAGAAGTAGTAGTAGCCCGGAGGAGGTGGACATGTCATCAGTAAAGACAGGGGAAGTAAAGAAACCCTTGGATGAAATGCAGAGATGCAAAGCCGCTGGTGAGGATGAAATGACTTCAGATCTGTTGAAAGACGGTGGACGGATTGTGTTAGAAAAACTAGCCACCGCGTATATGAAGGGTCTTTTATGGTGAAGATCCCAATATCTTGGAAGAATTCTAACATCATAATAATCCATAAGAAAGGGGATGACAAGGACTCGGAAAATTACAGGCCGGTCAGCTTACCGTCCGTTGTCTATTAGCTATTAACACAGCTAATAGCGAACAGAATTAAGGATCCAGAACAAATACTCGGCTCTAACCGAGGAAACCGACCTTAGCGTTGACGCAATGAATGATAATCTGTCGAGTATCATTACTGAGTGGGCAGTAGAAGTCGGAGGTACAATCAATCAACCAAAGAACCAAGCAGGATTTTGTACAGGCTACTCGACAATAGACCGCATTCACACTTTCAATGAGGTGATAGAGAAATGCGCTGAATATAACCAACCGCTATATATAGCATTCATAGATTACAAAAATGCATTTGATTCGGTCGAGATGTCAGCAGTCATGTAGACACTGCGAAGTGAGGGCGTCGGCGAATCATGTATAAAAAAATTCGGCAGATCCCACGCCCTGTGGGAATTTGTTTCAAGCGAAGCAATCAGCGAGTAGTTGTCTATGCTGCATTTTTTGGCTCTCAGCCAAGCGTTACGGGGTGGATCGACGTGTTTTTGTAAACGTAGCATTTGCGTGCACATCGTGGCCTTACCAGGCACGCCGACTACACTGGCGCTTAAAGTGTGCCTTATCGTCTAGCGTAACGTCAGCACTCACTTTAGTGGACAGACGTCTGTGTTATAGGAACGAAGTGCACTCTACGGTGCGACCATGTGAATAACATACATAACTTAGCGTATTCCTCCGGGGTCGAGCAACGCTTGAATATAGCTTGCGGAATCATAGGATTAGAAATGTAACGTTTGTTCCACTTCTATAAAAGCGGAGTCAACACTGCAACCACAACTGACGTTAACCCGGCATGGCGCCTATATCTAGGGCTCCGTGTTTTCGGAGTTTATTTTTCTTGAAATTCGGAGGGTGTTTTTCGGAGTTTTTTTTTTGCGGAAATTCAGCGTTTATCGCAGTTTATTCCTCGTAAATCTCCAATTCTCCAAAATTCGGAGTTTATTTTGCATTATTCTCGATCATAGGTCGGCAAAAAATTTGGAGCTCACTCACTCAGACTCACTCGAGAAATATGTTTTGCTCTGAGGGCCCATTCGGACTCAGGCTCACCGAAACTTTCCTTACCCGGACTCACTCGGACTCATACTCACTAAACTATTTCTCAACCGGATTCAGTCGGACTCAAATTCACCAACATATTACTCAGCTGGACTCACTCAGGCTCACGGCTTGACTTGAGTCTGAATGAGCTTGAGTGAGTCGACTCATGAGCCCGTGAGCGTAAAATCACCTTTTTTTATTTTGGTGTCAATGCTCTTTAATGCCAGTATTTCACATAATCGGTGCTCTACAATACGCATTTTCATCTTATACGTTCAAATACGGCTTTTCAGTAATCCAATAAGGATATTTTTATGAAAAACCCGGCTCACACGAGATATTTTTATCAAGAACTTTCCGCGAAAGAGTTTGCTTGGGGAGGTCATGGCACCCCTCCCAATCCACGTCTATGACCAATAAATATTGGGTTGGCGCATGAACGTGAGTGCGTTGAGATATGCGTGAATAGACTTGAATATAAACGTAAGCCGATATAAGGCTTACAGTAATGCTGAAGATGAGTAGATAGGACAATAGGTCGGCAACAAAAGGTGGAGCTCACTCAGACTCCCACAAAAAATATTCTTTGCACTTAGGGCTCGCTCGGACTCAGACTAATAAATATTTTCCTCAGCCGGACTCACTCGGACTTACACTCACTAAAAATTTTCTCAACCGGACTTACTCGGACTCAAACTCACCAAAATATTACTCACCCGGGCTCGCTCAGACTCAGACTCACGGGCCGATCTGAGTTTGAGTGAGTCGACTCATGAGTGAGTTTGCCGACCTATAATCTCACTATTTCAGTGCCTCATAGGAAATTATATCGCAACACAAAAAGATCAAACACATAGGCGTATTTTAGTGGCCTTGAAGGTTTGAACGCACTGACACATGTACACACAAGCACAAATACTTGAAAACGAAGCGCCTACGTTTGTGCGTATTACAACCTTAAAGCTTCTTGTAGTAGACGCCGGCATATTTTACGAAGTCCGTGTATTCGATTTCGCCTGGAGCGTCGCAGTGCCGACGGGGGACCGTATATCAAGATGTAGTCTGGCGACGTCTCTACCTCCGTGCGCTACAAGTCCTTCTTATAAGTACGACGGGTGCGCTCTGCGATATACTCTTAAGTGAGGTCATGTTTATATCGGCCAAACCTGCCGATCTTTTGTGACCGCTTCGAACACGTCTATTCGACAAAGAACGGACCAGGGTTAAACAGCCGTTAAGATCTGAGTTTATCGGATAAATCCGACTTGTCCGATAAATCCGACGATGAGCGTTTATTGGATTTTTTTGGATGAACCCGGATACACGGAGCCCTGCTTATATCATAGGAGAACATACGTAGTCTTTATTGCTTTGTTATAAAGTTAGATAGCCAGCACTTCAACCACAATTGCTGCCACACCGACATTACGCTTTCATAGGGCATTTATCCAAAGCAGTTTCAAGACGTGGCGTGGCTCTGTGGTAGAATATCTGACTGCCACGCAGAATGCTAGGGTTCGATTTCTGCTGGGATACCGATTTTTATTATGTACAGGGTCGTCCACATCTAAGGTGAACACCTCATTAGTATTCATGAGCTCACATATGATTGATGTTCAGTGCCTGAATCGGAAAGTGGTTATTGTGTTTACCGACACCACAATTACACTTTATATAATGAACATTTCCACTGGTGAAGTACAATCAGCGTTTTAGTTTTACCGGCTTGAATACCTATGAGATGTTCACCTCAGATGTGGTCGACCCTGTACATTCGTCAGGCGAACGCTGCCGACGTCGGTTTTTCTTTACGCTGCGTTTAAATTACCAATGTCTGTTCTCGCCGTTCCTGAGAGGTATAAACTGTCAGCCACCTGTGGCACATACCCGCTTACACGAGTATATGCCACACGTGTCTAGAGGCAAGGGTTTGACGACGTACGCGACAGGATTTTCACGTAATTCATGTCATGACCAGACAGTGATATTCGTCAGACCCTCTTACCCTCCCATGCCAATTTTCGTGTACACCAAGCTAAGGAGGCAATCACGATAGCACTCAGACGTAGGCGGCTAGGTAGATAGATAGATAGATAGATAGATAGATAGATAGATAGATAGATAGATAGATAGATAGATAGATAGATAGATAGATAGATAGATAGATAGATAGATAGATAGATAGATAGAAGGGGAGCGTTTCTTTCCGGAAAGCCTGTGCAGTGAAATATATATAGCGACAGGTGACGTGGCTTTGTTTTACAGCGGAAGCTGTTATCAGATCATTTCAACGGCCGTTTTTGGCGCCGTAGTTGTCCGCCGCCGCCGCCGCCGGTGTCCGTAACCGCTATCGCACGAAATAAGAAAAAAATTTCCAGGATGGAACGAGGTTCGAACCTGGGCCCTCTGCGTGGCAGCCCAGTATTCAACCTCTGAGCCATACCGGTGCTTGAAACTGCGTTGCAAAACAGTCCTATACAGGCTTCATGTCGGGAAGGAACCACATTAACATATGCAATATAGCGTGGTAGAAAAGTAAAAAATTGGACCATCTCCCCGAAGGGAACGCTGATGGGATGCGAAGCAGCAGCGTTGCGCACGGGTGGCGTCACGGGTTGAACGGCGCTAACGCGGGTGCTTGCGGTGAGCGCTGGAAGATTCGTTTGAAGCAAAACTCGGTGTAGCCTTTACTGGTGTAAACGTTTGTTTTAAACGCAGACACGGGAGGAGAGCGGGCGTTCGAGCCGGCAGCTGAGGCGCTCCGGCGGGTGAGGGATAGAGTGACGTACGCCAACGTTTGTCTAGGTGGCGTCGCGTACGCGCGCACCTGCTCTCTCATCGAACTTTTAGTGTAAACGCGGCCGATCTCACGTCGGTGATAATGTACTGGGCAGAATTCACGGAAGATTCACGGTTTACGGATCAACCTCCGCAGCTTCGCCCACTCATCATCATTCATTCCGTGGATATGCTGTGATTTTTTTTAAATAGGTTCCAATTATCTTCTACGTTACGGCTAAAAAAATCACAGCATATCCACGGTCTGAATGATGATGAGTGGGCGAAGCGGCGGAGGTTCATCGGTAAACCGTGAATCTTCCGTGAATACTGCCCAGTACATCATCACCGACGTGAGATCGGGCGCGTTTATACTAAAGGTTCGATGAGTTATGACGACTCGCAGCCCACTTTAATTTTACATGTACGCTGTGAATTTTCATTGTTTAGAAAACCATTGCTTTAGAAAACATCTGGCGTCTTTCGTTAAGCAGCTGGCGTCTTTTCGTTTTGCTTTAGAAACATCTGGCGTTCTTTCGTTTTGCTTTTAGAAAACATCTGGCGTCTTTCGTTGGTTTATTTCATCAATCAACGGCGTTTTGAACAAAATTTTTATTGTTTAATCACGCACAGGAGAAATCTCACCAGGCACTACCTTGGAGGTAAACAATGGCTGCTAATGGGAATGAGAGACAGAAGAAGTCGGCTTTTAGCTAACACTTACACTTCTACTTCTACTAACGTTTCCTACTGGAACATGCCAATGGCTGCTAATGGGGAATGAGAGACAGAAGAATTCGGCTTTTAGTTAACGCGCAAGCTGCGAATTTTTTATTGTTCAACAACGCACAGGAAAAATCTCCCACCGGCATGCACCACCTTGGAGGTCAAGATTTGGTACTAGCGTTATGACCGGTTACGCACTACGACTACGACAACTACGAGGGACGAACGGGTGCCGCTTTAAGGAGCTTCGCCCCTAAAAATCACAGCATATCCACGGAGTGAATGATGATGAGTGGGCGAAGCTGCGGAGGTTCATCGGTAAACCGTGAATCTTCCGTGAATTCTGCCCAGTACATCATCACCGACGTGAGATCGGGCGCGTTTATACTAAAGGTTCGATGAGTTATGACGACTTGCAGCTCACTTTAATTTTACATGTACGCTGTGAATTTTCATTGTTTAGAAAACCATTGCTTTAGGAAACATCTGGCGTCTTTCGTTAAGCAGCTGGCGTCTTTTCGTTTTGCTTTAGAAACATCTGGCGTTCTTTCGTTTTGCTTTTACAGCGAAAGCTGTTATGAGATCATTTCACCGGCCGTTTTTGGCGCCGTAGTTGTCCGCCGCCGCCGCCGCCGCTGCCGCCGCCGCCGCCGGTGTCCGTAACCAGTATCGCTCGAAATAAGAAAAAAAAAAACGAAATAATAAAAAAACTCCAGGATGGAACGAGCTTCGAACCTGGGCCCTCTGCGTGGGAGCCCAGTATTCAACCTCTGAGCCATTCCGGTGCTTGGAACTGCTATGCAAAAAGGTCCTATACAGACTTCATGTCGGGAAGGAACCACCTTAGCATATGCAATATAGCGTGGTAGAGAGTAAAATAAGCACCAAGCGTCGCGCAACGCGTCGCACAACGCGAATTCTGTAACCAGGCGTCACACAATGCTAATTGCGCAATGAATAGGTTGTTGAATGCTTCCAACCCATTACAAAGGACTCTGCCATAATTCTTCATCGTCGTCAGGCACAGCATCAACAAGGTGCGCATAATGCCTTACATGCGTTTAGCAGGTACCACGGCTCTTCGTAGAATGACGAAAAATGGCCCAGTGCCAGCTGCCCTACTTCTCAAACATTACAATGATTTATAGCGTAGTGGGTTTCTCGCAAGTGCACTTGTAGTGGTTGCCAAGGAAGCACATAAGCGCATGATCCATTTCCTCGGGGTCTCAGATAAATTACAGTGATTTAGAGCGTAGTGGGTTTCTCGCAAGTGCACTCGTATTGGTTGCCAAGGAAGCCCATAAGCGGATGTTCCATTTCCTCGGGGTCTCAGTAAAATTACAATGATTTAGAGCGTAGTGGGTTCCTCGCAAGTGCACTTGTATTGGTTGCCAATGAAGCCCATCAGGGCATGATCCATTTCCTCGGGGTCTCAGTAAAATTAGAATGATTTAGAGCGTAGTGGGTTCCTCGCAAGTGCATTTGTATTGGTTGCCAAAGAATCTCATAAGCGCATGATCCATTTACTTGGGGTCTCAGTAAAGTTCTTCACCCCACCCTGTCTCTCTCCCACGGCAACGTATGTTATACAGCATGACGGGAGAGGGAAATAGCAACCGGGCGTCACCCACTGCAAATTACATAACTGCTGGGCCGTTTAACGATTCCAACCCATTACAAAGGGCTGAGCCATAATTCTTCATCGTCATCAGTCGCCGCGTCAACAAAGTGCACATAATGCCTTCCAGACGTGCGGCTGGTGCCTCGCTTCTCCGCAGAATGACGAATAATGGCTTAGTAGGTGCTTCGCAACTTCACAAAAATTGTGATTTATTGCGTAGTGGGTACCTTTCTAGTGTACTTGTATTGTAGCCCCAAGTGAGCTAGCTTACAACGGGCTCTAGAAACGCCGCTCTTCCAGCTTTCGCTGTGACTGTGCTGCGGTGTCAGCGCAGGCCTGGCGTTTTTTAGAAAACATCTGGCGTCTTTCGTTGGTTTATTTCATCAATCAACGGCGTTTTGAACAAAATTTTTATTGCTTAATCACGCACAGGAGAAATCTCACCAGGCACTACCTTGGAGGTAAACAATGGCTGCTAATGGGAATGAGAGACAGAAGAAGTCAGCTTTTAGCTAACACTTACACTTCTACTTCTACTAACGTTTCCTACTGCAACATGCCAATGGCTGCTAATGGGGAATGAGAGACAGAAGAATTCGGCTTTTAGTTAACGCGCACGCTGCGAATTTTTTATTGTTCAACAACGCACAGGAAAAATCTCCCACCGGCACCACCTTGGAGGTAATGAATAATGGGAGTTGATTATCAATTGCTGTGTAATCGCCTCTCGGATAATCTTACAAATCTTGGATTGCTTTTCTGACATGTAACGCGGCCCTTTACAAAAAATTGTAAGAAACAATGATCGCTTATTCCGGGTAAACAAGTTAATGTATGCGCTAAATTAGGGTTATTGACAAGGACCAGGTCAAGTATGCTTGATGAAGTCAAGGTCAAGTGTGTTGATGAAACAAGAAGGGAGGGAAATTGCGAAGCCCAACTTATTCTAGGAAAATGTAAATCTCCCAGAAGTAGCAACGGAGAGTGAGGAAATTCTGAGAAGAGAAAATTAAGAACGTGATGCAGCTCATCGCAGAAAGTACTTGGTGCATTTGGCGGCCGATAACAAGCACAGATCAATGTGTTTTGGTGGTAGGACAGCACGCACACAAACCAACTCTAAGGACGTTGTAAGTGCAATCCTATCAGACACTATATCGTCGGCAACAGGAATTAGAACGCCACCACCCGGTTTTAAATTGCGGACACGACGGTACACAACATAATTCTGGTCACAGTGGAACAGTTCTTCACTAGAAATTTTATCAGTCAACCAGGTCTCCGTCAGTGCAACCACGTCAGCGGCGCATGAATCAATAATAGGTGTTAGAGCGTCGCGTTTATTGATTAAACTGCCCACATTTGACAATAAAAATGATAAGCCTTGAGAAGACTGGCAGCGTTGCTGATTCCTAACTTCTGTTAGGAAAAACACGAATCAGGACGGCGGTTTGTAGCGCCAGACGACAGTTCAACAGTACTGGCAGCATTGCTCAATTGCAGTTCACAGACACTGTCTGTATCAGGGGAGTAAATGTAACATTTTTGCTGATATACAGCTTGTTGTAGTTGACAGTGAAAAGTTCGCCGCTTTTCTTGTCAAAATCGTACAATTTTGTCCTGACAGTTCTGGTTGCCTTACAAAAGTCTTCACTTACGGAGACACCACTTGTTTTTAACTTGTTTTTGGAAGACAGAATTGTTTCTCTTAGTTTACAGGATGAAAACCGGACAATAATAGGTCTGGGTCTATTAGGGACAAAATGGCCAAGCCTGTGCGCCCGGGAAATGCGATCATGGCTGCTATTTAGGTTCAGGCTTAAAGGTGAATTTAATATCAAGCAAAATTTTCCTTCTGACTGTGCCCATGTTTCAGCAGCGGTATCTACTATGCCGTGAAATATTAAATTTTCTCGACGTGAACGGTCTTCAAATTCATTGAGCCGTTGGTTCAGTACGGCCATTTGAGGCACGAGAGTTTCCCCCTGTTGCCCCTCTGAGGATCGAATGCTTTGTTCAACTGCCGAGAGCCTATTGTCTATATCGGCGATTTGTTGCTCCATTGAACACTGAGCCTCTTTGACTTCACTCAAGGCAGACATCACTTCTTTATGTTTAGAATCAAATTTATCGTGCAGTGATTTAACGAGCTGTAGGAATTCTCTGTTAGGATCGTCTCTGGGGGGGGGGGGGGGGGGGGGCAGGGTTTAGCTCTTCATCGCCAGACATGAATAACAACTTAGCGATAAACACACATTCACCTGTTAATTGAAACAATGTTTGTGGGTCTGGAAGCACTAGCAGCCAAACATTGTATGACTTTTTACAGTGAAGTTGAGCTGCTGTACTCACCTGCACCCAAAAACGGAACGGTGTTTGAAACAGGTTGACGGCTGTAGTATAGTCTACTACCATTCCCACTAAAGTGGCGTAAGCTATTCCAGCTGCTTTTAAGGTCTGCCGATGTTGATGCGTCGGTCGATTTGGTAGCCGGCGATGACAGCGCTGCGGTGAGACGCGGCCAGCGTGCACGAAATGTGTCGGTAACCTCACAGCAGAATGGGTGCTTGTTCAGCCGGTTGGGCGAGTTGATGCCTCCGTCATTTGCTGCCGAGATTGCCGGCGCTTGCGCTTACGCAGTGAGGCTGTCCCACATAAAAATCTGCACCCAAAAACGGAACGGTGTTTGAAACATGGCTGTAGTGCTACCATTCCCACTCATGAGGAGAATATCTTGACACGCTTGTGACGTAAATGCCAGTGTTGCGGCGCAGTGAAGGATGAACGGAAATGCGTGTCGTGCCGTTTCGTCAACTTGAATTTTACTATTCAACATGGCTTGTTGCTGACGCTAGTCGGTTCATTATTTGAGGAAAATGACCATGGCTCTAAAAGGACGGGGAAGAAGTGAAGACACCAACCAGCTAGCTCGGCAGACTACCGCAAGCGCTGTGGTTGGGCGCCACGCTTCAGTCGAACCTCATTTCCAAGGAAAGCAAGCAGCCGCACTGAAAGGGACAAAATTGAGGCGTTCATGATAAAAGGTCTGGCAGTGAGTGCGCCATCGCTAGAGTGAAGTGACAAATAAGTGATCTTCTTGAAATATAGCTTCTTTACGTTGTAAATTTTAGTTTGTGCGCTGCCTCTTTTGGCTATTGCTCGGTGTGGATCCTGCAACGAACACGTGCTCCTGTGTGCCGGCATGACAGTACAGCTCAGGCAGTGCACTTTCTGGTGCATGTCTTTCGACTCGACTCACGATGATTTACTAGTACACCCATGTTACGACATCTGTAATGAGATTACCTTCTTCGGCAGCATGTATAAATCAGCGTGGTTTCGGTTAATAAACAGTTGCAAGTTGAGGCCCGTGTTTGTCGGCTCGTGTCTTCACTTCGTCCCCGTTCTTTTAGCGCCATACCTTTTTTCCTGAACGAATTATAATAATATCTGCGGTTTAACGTCCCAAAACCGTTATATGATTGCGAGGGAGGCTTTAGTGGAGGGCTTCAGAAATTTCGACCATCTGGTTTCTTTAACGTGCACTGGCATCGCACAGTACACGGGCCTCTACCATTTCGCCTCCATCGAAATGCGACCGCCGCGGCCGGGATCGAACCCGCGATCTTTGGTTCAGCAGCCGAGCACCGTAACCGCTACACCACCGCGGCGGATTTCCTGAACGAATTATACCAAAATTTGCATGCCATGACATGAGTGTATGAGGGAAATGAGTGGTAGGTCATGAGAAGAATGTCGTGATATATGTCATGCACTACATGACATAAATAGCAACTCGCCATGGAGGTCTACTGGGTATGGTGCTCGAATGCTGACCCGAAGGCCGCGGGATCGAATCCCGGCCCCAGTGGCCGCATTTCGATAAAGGCTCAATGTTAGAGGACTGTCTACTTAGATTTAGGTTCACGTTAAAAGAACCCCAGGTGGTCAGAATTTCCGGATCCGTCCCCTACGGCGTCTCTTATAATTGTATTATGGTTTTGGCACGCGAAACCTCCACAAATATTATTAAATAGCAAGATGTCATTGTTTCATTACCTTGCGTTTTGCCAAAGTGTGCATCAAGTGAATTGCGCTTACGATGAGCATAAATTACGGGTCATGGTATGAGATGCCTGTCGTCGGGTGTGTCATTTAATGAATAGAATAAACGAGACAATGCATATGTCGTGGAGATCTCGTGGTGTTTAACGCGGCATGGCATATAACGGAATGCGCACGTATGCAGGCATGCATGTGGAAAATAGAGGACATGTCGACGCACGACTCGCACAACCTGTACTTTATTTATTCACCTTACACTGCAGACCTTTATGCTCCAAGCAGGACGGACAGAAACAAAACACAAATGTAAATGGTGACACAGTTACTTTTTATTTTTATTTATTCAATACTGTGGACTCATGGTCCATGCAGGGTGGTAAATACAAATACAAATACAAAAGAAGTAGCAATCACATAACACAATAAAGGGTGAGGAACGTTATTTTGAAGTTTGAT
Organism: Rhipicephalus sanguineus; assembly: GCF_013339695.2. NCBI lineage: Eukaryota > Metazoa > Arthropoda > Arachnida > Ixodida > Ixodidae > Rhipicephalus > Rhipicephalus sanguineus. Next base: position 3,771,419 of record NC_051180.1, read on the forward strand.
CACATGTATCGGTAGGCAGTTCCATTCAGTAATGGTTCTCGGAAAATCATCATCATCATCCTCATCAGCCTGTCTACGCCCACTGCAGGGCAAAGGCCTCTCCCATGTTCCGCCAATCAACCCGGTCCTGTGCTTTCTGCTGCCACGTAATACCTGCAAACTTGTTAATCTCATCTACCCACCTAATTTTCTGTCTCCCCCTCACGCGTTTGCCATCTCTTGGAATCCAGTCAGTTACCCTTAATGACCACCGGTTATCCTGCCGACGTGCTACGTGCCCGGCCCATATCCATTTCTTCTTCTTGGAAAATATGAAAACTTAAATAGGTCAGTGCGAGCAAAATATGGGGTTAAGGTGTTTGGGTGCTGGTGTCGGGTGGGCCTGCTAGTTAGGGGCGTCGTTATGTACAATACTCATGGATTGAAATAGGACTATTTAGGGCTATGTAATGCACATGTTTTCGTTTCTGCTTTCTTCAGTTCGGGTTATATCGGCGTAATTTCGACTCGAATATGTCGATCAGAGCCAACATTATCTTTAGAGACCAGATTCGTCGCGACATGACGTGGTTATCTCGACGAATTGCGCATACAAGTCGTTATACTAAAAACATTGATGTTGCGTTTGAATTCGTGACAACCACTAACACGTTATACTGACCATTTTCACATTCATGCACGATGATCGGTGTGTATTGCCACGCGCGCTCATTTCGTCATTTTTATGTAACTAGTCCGTTGCACGCGCAGATGCTGCCTTGCGCAAGCCGCGCCTTACTGTCTGGGAACGTTCCAGGTTATTTTGGAATCTTCTGATAGGCTTGAGCGCGCAAATACAAACTGTGGAGCTTATTCTGGAACTAACGCGGCCACGAGCAATAAAGCGCCAATGTTCGAGGCCGCATGCATAAATGCCGAAGCGCCTTACCGCAGATCAGATTATCTATGGCCGACGCTCTGTTTGCCGCCGCTATCAGTGCACAGTGTGTACTGCTTGTAGTTTGACTTTCAGCTTCCCGACCACAAGTTCGGCCAAATAAAGAGTTTCAGCTTGGATACGCCGACTGCCTCCTCCGTCAACGTCATGACCCCGTGACAATACACATAGTATCAATACGTTCCCTCTCAAGAAATCACAAAATTCAACTGGCAAAAGCTCCCTTTCAGTGGTTGGGAAATATTATTTATGGCTTTTTTTCTTAATTCTGAGAAGTCGGCACCTCTTCAGGGAGAGAGTTGTAATCACAGATCGTACTCGGACAGAACGAGCACTTATTGCGTAAGTTTGTACTTGTGCAAAGTGAGGAGTGAAGCTGTAGTTGTGCTTGCTTCACAGCCAAGCTGCATATGAGGTGGGAAGTGTCCGTGACTCCGCAAAAACCATATTCGGGAACGGGTATGTACATGAATGCATTACATACGCTAGCTATGGCCGAAAACAAATTGCAAACAAATATTGCGTCGCAGTCTTTAGTGCTTGTCACAATATCAGTGAACTTCAAGTATGACCAAGATTATCAATTAAGATTACTGGACAGACGTAACCAATAAATGAGGAAAATTTTAATGAACCGTCGTGATTAACTGCGAGCAGAGATGAGGAGTCGCAATTTTTGTATTTGTTATACTCGAAGCGCGCGGCACGCCTCTGTACCTTCTGCATGTGCAGCATCTCTTTCTCCTTTTTTTGTATAAGGGTCGGACACAATGGAGGACCACGCAAATTTTGCTCTATTAGTTTATTTATATGATACCATTTAATACGGCGCATTTCTCAGCGAACGCAAGTCACTTTGACCGTTTCTATCTATCTATCTATCTATCTATCTATCTATCTATCTATCTATCTATCTATCTATCTATCTATCTATCTATCTATCTATCTATCTATCTATCTATCTATCTATCTATCTATCTATCTATCTATCTATCTATCTATCTATCTATCTATCTGTCTGTCTGTCTGTCTGTCTGTCTGTCTGTCTGTCTGTCTAGCCGCCTATTGTCTTGGCTGTCTCCTTGCTTTGGTATTGTTGCGACCGGCCTTTGCAGGCACCAGAGACTCGGGAGGAAGATGCAGAGGCAGCATGAAGAGACTGAAGGGAAACTTAACGTGGTTTATTTACATGGCGACGATTTCCTTGCATTACGACCATGGCGTCTTACATGACGAACATCTTGTTACATCACGAAGATCTTGTTTCTACATGACGACGAATTCGTGCTACATGATGAAGACTTCGTATCGAATGAGCCCGCGAGCACAGAGTTTCATACAATACTTACTAGAGGAACTCTGGCGCTAGTATGGGAGCTGTAACGCATGGCGCTTCATCCAGCATGTGAATGATGGGTAGTACACGGATTTGTCTAAACTTCGTTCTTTCGGCTCCGTTTGGCTCCACGTCGCCTGCATCCGCTTTGTCGCAAAACGAAGTTCAGCAAAAGTCAGCAGTTTCACTTCACCACTTTAACTTTAGGCTCACCGATTCAAATATGGTCACGAAGTTCACAACGATTCATTCTTTTATCCGAAAGAAAACCAAAACATAGCAATAAACAAAGAAACAAGTGCGTTCGAAGCCCACAAGTACGAAGACTAGGCAAATCCGCGTACTACCCATCATTCCCATAGTGGCTGAACGATCGCAGCGCCGGAGTCTCCTCTAGTTAATTTTAGGAAACTCTATGCCCGCGGGGGCTCATTTTAAAGGGTCTCTTTTCCCCAGATCCCTAGATCGGGGAATTGAATCAAGTTGGGACGGTCCAATCACGTCACACACAACACTAATGAGGGCGCCGCCCACTCCTGTCCAGGTCAACGTCCTCGAGTGGGGCGTCGCCACCGCACTCTGCATCTGTGGCACCAAGGGGGTCTTTCCTTGCCATGTGAAGCCCGTAGGATGATGGGTAACATGCTCGGACAACCGGGCGCATCAAAAGGTCTGCCGCTCCGAAGCACCTCACCGCTCAATTAGCGGGACTGGTTGCAATCCACGCTGACGCCGCTGCCTCTTCAAGGGAGATTTCGCGACAGGAAACCACTAAGGCCTGAACACACGTACGCGTTGCAGCGCGTCAACGCGTGACCTTTTGACGCGGCGCCGCGCCCTCTCTTTATAGGAAGAGAGGGCGCACGGCTACGTGAAGCTGCGCGCCCTCTCTCTCTCCATAGGGAGAGGGCGCTGCGCCGCGTCAGAAAGTCACGCGCTGACGCGCTGCAACACGTACGTGTGTTCAGGCCTTTACGGTCGACTCGTCGAACCTTGGTATGTCGGACCGCATGGCGCCCCGCTTCCCGTCTCGGGAGGACAGTTCAAGTGTTTGAGCGGCCGTCAGCAGGCAAGCAGCCCTTCGGCGCCTTGTTCGAAGAACTGGGGGCGCCGCTTCCTCTTCGGCGCAGGGGCCGATCTTAACAGTATATAACAATATTGGCATAGGCGGACGTGAGTTAATGAGGAACACGACTGGCAGGCCATGACATGAGTGACGTGACTTCCCTGTCGATTACGTTATGAGATCCTTTCCATCAGTCACGTGTGGGATATGCCCGCATACCGCGGCCTGCGGTATTCAGGTATGCGCCACAGGTGATTCACAGTGTATGGCCACCCAAACATCTGAAATTTAACGCAGCAGCGTAAAGGAGCCGGTATCGCAAAAAATTCTCTGCCGGCGTCGGCGGCGTTGCGGATGAGTGAAATATGCCGATGGAAGCACGCAATGAAAACGTCACAGTTTCGCGCAAGGGCGACGCAATGAATGCGATAACAACAAGTTGCAATGTCACGCCAAGAATGGCAAGCAGGTCCAAACTTGCAGCGCACTGCTCAAGGACAAAGGACGCACGAAAAGAACACACAAAAGGCGAGCGCGAAGTAACAAGTGTCACAGCTCGACACTTGCAGCGCGCTGCTCAGACACGAAGCACGCACGAAAAGAACGCACAGGTATACACATGACGAGAGCGAACTAACAACTGTCACTGTTGTTACTTTGTGTTTGAGCAGCGCTCACTCAATGTAGTGCCACTGACATTTTTGTGTTAAAGCATTTGTATATGGCATCACCCAGCCCATCCATCTCCGGTGACTTGCCATTACGTAGGCCATCTGTAGCTACTTCAATTTCTGCCACAGTAATTTCAGCTTCAAGTGCCAACTGTGCACAACCAACCAGCCCGTACTCTTCTAGCTAGCAGCACACTCCTTTCGCAAGCGCGGCCGCTGCAGCGAGCGAAGTGACCTTCGTGCTATCTGTAGCTTTAAACGCTAAAGGCGCGTTTACACTAGAGCGACACGACACCGATTTCGGTCTGCCGACTCTCGCCGGGAGTGTCTTTTGTCGTGTCGTCGTCCTATTTACACTGCAACGACGCCAACAGTTGGCCGATCGTCTGTGAAAGACGCCGTCCGCGTCTTATTGCGCTCCCAGCCTTTCATCAGCCGATTCTCTTGTCACACAGAAGGCGCGCACAGCGACACCGACTAAACTTGCGCGCAAAAGTTGAAAACGGGGGACCACCTGCTGCTCATTTAGGCCGTCCTCCCTCCTCGACCATTGTCCCTCTCGGTGTAGCGGCGCCAGCATCAGCGACATATGCGGCATCGCTGTGCGTGCGAGGCAAGCCGCAAACAACACGTGCAGCGGCATCATATTCTGTGTTGACACGGCACTCGGAGAGGAAGAGATCCGGGAGAACATCTCATCAAACCTCCCTGTGACCTCATGCTCTCGTTCCGGGCACAACATCATCGTCCGCTTTGAGGGCAGCAAGCCACCCACGGAGGTTCCCTCTACAAGCAGCGCCGTACCGCCAAACCACGACGCCCGCGGCCTGTCCAGTGTAGCCGCTGCCTACGGTACGGCCACGTAGAAGCGGTTTGCACTTTCGACCAGCGCTGCCTCCGCTGCGGGGGTGCCCACGAGCCCGCCGAATGCACGGCCGCAACACCGAAGTGCATATACTGCGGCGACAAACACCCCGCCACAGAACCACGCTGCCCTCGCTGGCAGAGGGAGCGCCAACTAACAGAAGCCCGCACCCAAGGCAGGAGAGAGCCGGGACACCAAGAGACACATCCACAACCGGGCGCCAGGAAGGCCTCAGCCCCGAGCTCCTTCAGGAAGACCCATGCCTCCCAACCAGTCAGGCAGGGCGTGCTCTTCGCCGACATCGCCAGCGGTCACTCTGGCAGTGACTCATCGGGCACACACACAGCTCCCAATGATCATTCCACCAGTGATCGGCGCGAGTCGGCGATTGCCGTGCTAGCGGCAGCAGTGCGTACAGCGCTGGAGTTCCCCCCACCCAGCTCCCCTGCCTTCTCGCTGTGCGCGGCGGCCCTCGCCACACACCAGGCCCTGAACCAGCATGGAGAGTAGTCCACACCACCACCCCAGGCCGCGCATCCTGCAATGGAATTGCCGTTCGCTGCGCCGCCGCCATGCTGAGCTAGCGGAGCACCGGTCTCTGCGCGACTTTGACATTCTTGCTCTGCAGGAGACGCGCGCCCGCGCGCGGAACCTCTCGCTGCGTGGCTTCATCGGCTACAGCGGCCCAGCAGTATGCGCGGAGAACGGCTGTTCGGATGTGCCTTGCACGGATGCCGATCACAGCCCCGGCGCCCCCCGAACTGCTCTGTATGTGTGTGCGTCGATCGCACACGTGTGCATCTCCTGCGAGTGGTTCTGTGACGACGACGTGGAGTGCGTGGCTGTGACGGTTCGCATGGGTGGTGTCGATACCTCGGTGGCATGTGTGTACGTCCGTCCGAACGTCAGCTGTGACTGCGTTTCTGCCACACCTTGCCGCGGCGCTATCAACTGACTGCGTCGTGTGTGGAGACTTCAACGCGCACCACAACAGCTGGGGCTCCGCCAAGGTAGACCTACGCGGCCGGTGCCTGTCGGACGCGATTGCCACTGCAGGCCTCGTTATCCCAAACACCGGCAAGCCAACTTTCGTACGCCGCTGAAGCCGTCCTTCCTGAATCGATCATAATAATAATATCTGGGGTTTAACGTCCCAAAACCACGATATGATTATGAGAGACGCCATCCTGCATCGACCTGGCACTGGTGTCACAGTGCTGCTCCTACTCGTGGACACGAGCCCATGACACCGCCGGGTCGGATCACTACCCCATCCTCCTCCCCCCACTCATCCTAGTCGCGGGGCGACGCGAGTGTACGATGTGGGGAGGTGGGGTGTCTTCCATGAGCTGTGTTCTTCCCGACAGCCCGCGGGTGACTACTTATCGCACGTAGCTGAGTGCGCCCGCATGGCCACTACGCGTTGTGTAGTTCCAGCCGGCTCCCCATGCCCTGACATTAAGCTTCTGAACCTTCGTGCTGCCCGTCGCCGCGCACAGCGCCGTACCATTCGCACCGATTCTGCAGAACACTGGACGGAACAAAACCGCATTGACGCTGTGTGCAGACGACAAGCGCGGCGCCTCAGGCGCAACAGCTGGACGGGTGTCTGCTCGTCCCTGAGTGACCCCGCCGCCGCAACCGCGGTTGGCCCATCATGAGGTCTCTCCTAAACCCTAGGGCCCCTCGCTGCCCCGTCCTTGCGATCGCGGTGGCGCGCGGCATCACCGAGTTCGCACTATCTGCACTACTGGCAGACGCCTTTGTTCCCCCAGCCCCCGATACTACGCGCGTAAGCGCCGAGAATCTCAGAAGCCGCCGTCCAGTTCTGTCGCTTCCTGCGCCGCCTGACGCTGCCCATTCGGAGCACCTAGCCTGCCTGTGCGACGAAGACTTTACAGAACACGAGCTTGCTCGTGTTTTGAACCGCAGACGTCACCGCAGCGCCCCGGGACCGGACGGCATCACGCACAACATGCTGCAGAACCTCGATGACAGCCAGCGCAACCTCCTGCTCGCTGCATTCATCGAGGTCTTTCGCAGCGGCTCCCTCCCGGATTGCTGGCGTACAGCGATGGTTGTCCCAGTGCTGAAGCGCCTCCAATGGATAACCACTGCGCGCGACACTTTCCCACCACAACAGTGCGGCTATGGTGACCTGCGCGCCACAGCCGACTGCATAGCCGCGGTCGTCGGCACGCTTGAGCAGGCACTGCACGATGGTGAGACAGCCCTGCTTCTTCTCCTCGACGTGCAGTCGGCCTTTGACTGCCTACCACACGCTGCTATCATCGACGCGGTTTGTGCGCTAGGAGTACAGGGCAAACTCCTCCGGTACATCAAGGCCTTCCTCACCGAACGCTCACTGACTGTCCGTATGGGGAGGGTGTCCAGTACTCCACGCCCTGTCACCACCGGTGTGCCTCAGGGGAGTGTGCTGACCCCCTTCCTATTTAACCTGGTCCTCGCACCGCTCCTTGAATGCCTCCCGAAAGGTGATACGTTTATTCTAAAGAGACAGGGCGTGCAAACACGGACACCAAGTCGTGTGAGCACAAAATGAGTGACAGCTTTAACGCACAGGTTACGCGTGTTTAGATGTAGGGTATCCTCGTGATGCAGTGGCCATGGTCGCTGAACGTTTAAAGAAGTCTATTGTGTTAAGTCCGAGCATGGTTGCAGAAAGCGATAGGAAGAAACGTGTCGTACGTATACCATACATTCATTGCGTATCTCACAGGCTAAAGAAAGTAGGAAGTAGATACGGCGTTAATGTTGTTTTCACGGCTGCCAATAAGCTAGGTAAGATTTGTGCCGCTGTGCAGCGGAAGAATGAGCGAGTAAAAGACAAGAAGCGGACCGATATTTGTTTCGTAAAACACACCAACAAATTCACTGATTGCCGTACGAGTGTGGTGTATAAGGTCCCTTTCAGCTGCGGCCGCTACTACGTAGGATAAACGGGCCGATGCATTAACCAGAGATTATTGGAACATAAGAGATCGCTAACAGGAGGCTCACCTTCTAATCTATCTTTACATTGTCGAGATTGTAAGTGCACGCCAAAATTCGATGAATGCGCAGTGTTGTACCGCCATAGAAATGAAGAAACGCGCCTGATGATTGAAGCGTGGCATATCGAGAATAGTGGTAGCGCATGCGTGAGCCAACCGTCGATTAACTTGCATAAAGATGAAATCAAATGCCTTAACAGTTATCTTCCACGTAGACCGCCACGCGTGCCGGATTGATAGGTTCGCCTGTTGCATGGGCATGTGCAGATAAGTTTTCGTGCCTTCTTTCTTTTCAGCCGTTGTGCGTCTCTTCAGTTGTTAGTCGGCGTTTGTGGTGTCCTGACTTCTTTCTTGCGTCCGTGTTTGCACGCCCTGTCTCTTTAGAATGAATACTTACCAACTAGCTCAGCTCTCTGTTATTCTAAGTGATACGTTTGCTGTGCGCTCGGTGATATACGCGGACGACATCGCCCTGTATCTGCGCGGTCCCACCCGCTACAACAATACCGTCCGCCGGTGCCTCCAGAGTGCTCTCGTGGCCGTCGCCGGGTTCTTGGACGGCATTGGCCTGCGCATCTCGGCTGCGAAAACTGAGGCAGTCCTTATGCATCCGCGCACCAGTGCTCGCCGCACCACTGCCCCCATCACACTGCACGGTGTCCCACTGCCGTGGAAAACACACGTGCGCTACCTTGGCCTCACCATCGACCACAGACTCCAGTGGAACAACGAGGTAGGCCGTGTACGCCGTGAAATGCGCCGTGTTGAGTGCTGTGTGCGTCGCATACTCGCGCGAGGCGACGGATGCCCCGCCTCCTTCGCGATGGCCATCCCGAGGCCATTGGGATGGCCAAGGTGCACTACGCGCTACCTCTGTGCCTCCTGCGCCCCATCCAGTGGCATGCGATCGACGCCGACCACCGCCGAGTGCTCCGAATGTGCCACGGACTTCCGCACAATTTGCGCATTGCGGACACACTCGCGGAGACCCACGCCTGGCCGGCGTCACTCACAGACGAAATGCGCGCGCTCTACCACCTGGAACGCCTCAACCGTGCACCGGATGGAACAGCCATCATATCTCAGTTGCGTGCACTGCCCGACTCCCGTGTTGGCTTGCTACTCAGCACATTCGACGCCATCGTCGCGGACAGCGCTCCAAAGATTCCCCCGTGGCTTCCCCCTCATCGGCGAGTGCCTCTCTCCATCGGGTTCGAGCTCCCGGGGGTCCGCTCCAAGCGGAACACACCCGCCTGTGCCATCGCACAAGAAGCCGCTGCAAGAATGGAACATGACCTGGAAGCCAGAGTGCAGTTTTTCACTGACGGCTCCGTGCTGCAGGACCATTCTGCGGCCGCTGCCTGCACGGCACCGCAGCTGGCATTGAAGTGCCAATGCCGGCTTGCCTACCTTGCGTCCTCCACCACGGCGGAGCTGGTAGGAATTCACCTCGCTGCTGACCTCATCCGTCAAACGGCGCACATCGATCGCGCCGCGACCTTCACGGACTCGCGGTCGGCACTCCGCCAGCTCGCCAAAGTGGAGCGCGCCCCCCACTCGCACAGCGTGTAGCCCTGAAACTGCACGCACTGCGAGAACACGGTTGCGACGTGGCTCTTCAATGGATACCGTCACACGTTAGAATCACGGGGAACGAAGCTGCTGACGACCTGGCGAGGACTGCACACGACCCTGCGGTTCCGCTGACAACGTACGCAGACTCCGTAGATTCAGCACGCCAGAACATCCGGCGAGAGCTCGCTTGCAACCACCCTGATGCGCGCGTAGCCTCCGTCTGCCCCCCGCGCTATCTACCGGAGGGAATGCTTAACCGAAAGGAGCGCTCCCTTCTTCTCGCACTGTGGACCGGCTCTGTCTGGCCCGCCGAGCGCCAGCACCGCCTTCGCGGTGCTCCATCACCCCTATGCGGCGACTGCGGTGAGGAACACTCCAGCATCTCCTCATCTCCTGTACCGCTCTGGCTCCGCAACGGGAGCACCTCGCGTGCTGCTTCAGGAGGCAAGGGTGACCCTGCGCGACCATGAACGATGTGCTGCACCAACACCACCTAGACTAGCTTAAGGCCTCTCCATGCCCATCGTGACGTCACGGTACTTGCCCGCGCCGCTCGCTTCGCGTATTCGCGGCTTTGCATGCTGCCAACAGTCCTTTCCATTTATCGCGTTGGGGGTGCGCACGGCATGCAAATAACTCAGCGAAAGCTAGAATTTCGTGTAGGCGCTTACGAAGACCGAGTAATTTGGTAATTTTACAGCAGGAATTGCAAAAACCTTTGGCCCACTCTGAGAAGAGCTGAGCGCTGTTTGGTCATACTCTCACGTGTACGATTGAAAATGGGACGTTTCCTATATCCAATCACATACACATTTACATTCACCCAGTCAGCTTTTTTTCTGCCGCCTTAACGTATATAAAAAAGCATGTCAAACAGGCTCTTTTTGTCTAATGTATTGCAAAAAAAAAAGACGGAAATACAAGCAGCACTTTTCTTTAATAAAAATGTCGCTACGTCACGCACACTTCACTTCTTTTTCAATGTATTTGCTTTGCGCATGGCAGCTTTTTTCTGGGCGTCATACTGCAATGCATCATTTCGCACTTTGCAAAAATTGTTCAACAGAGTGTTCGTTGCTGCATGCACTACTAAGCGCATCACAGTTTCTGGTGTGTGTCCATTGGAACATGTGTCAATTTCCAAGGAATCTCTGAGCACAGACATTGTCGTTGATAGAACAACACTCCGTTGAGCCGAGTTAGCAAGGAAGTCTTTCGCGAAGCATCCACTTGTAAGCTTTTCGACAGTAAGTTTTGTAATTAATACCATGTGAACGGTAGAAGGCTGAGGAAATTTCAATCCACCTCATTAAATGTTTCTGATAATTTGGATATCTTCCGCTTCCATGTCTCTATCTTCCAGAACAAGAGCGGCGCAGCATGATTCGCATGACAGCTTTTTTAAGGCAACATGCGCACAGTAGCCAGCGACGTAGGCAACAGCATCAATGTCATGTTTTGCAGCGGTGATGTCGTCATCGGTTATCATCACGGATCCGCTGAAAGCCGTGTTGTCTTGACTGTCTTGTCCAAGTCCATCAGCATCACTGGAATCTTCCGAACATGGAAGTGTTAGCAGTTTCTGAAGCCTGAGCTTTTTTTCACCTTCAAATAGCTGCCGAACAGAAACATGGTACTGCGCGCCAGCAAGCTGCCGGTAGCTACCAAATCGATCATCGAGTGCATCCGTTTGAAATTTCCCGAGAAGGACGTACTTGAAGTGAAGCTCATCCAAGCAGTATCTTGCTAGTTCTGCGAGTGCATAGCATGTGTGACGAAGTGCAGAGTGTGTTTCCTTCGTTAGGCACCCACTTGACATGCCGATGCTCTTCCATGCATCAAGCCAATCAACAACGGCGTTGAGGAAACTCAACTGTTCATCTTCAATCGAACGGATCGGGTTCTGCAAAGTGTCATTCAGTCGGCGGCCCTTAAAGGGCGTTTTGACGTTGACAATCTTCCACCAGGTCACAACAATATCTATAAATCTAGCTGTTGATGTAGACTGACTGATATTCAGTGCCGTGCCTCGTGTCTCGAGCGCACTAGACACAAATGGATTGAAAACATCCAAAACCAGTTGTACTTTCTGTCGCTCCATCGAAGTTGGATTTACAGTTTTAGCGTTTAGTTTATAACCAACTTTCACGAGAGATGATTTTTCTGATAAGTACAGTTTCCTCACTGCTTCAAAGGAGGCTGCTTTCATTCGCGGTGGGCCGTCAGGCATTACACCAGAAGATGACATCTCAGGGTAATAGAAACAAGTGCCTGGGTTCTTCTGGTTGATCCAGTTGTTTCTTATGCATTTTAGTAGATGTACTGGGTCCACGACATAGAAAAGAGGACGAGATACATCAGCCGGGTGCGGATACACAATATTCAAATGGGGATCCTCAGCGAACAGTGACATCATTTTTCTGTTGAGTGCGTTGTTGTCTGTGATAACGGCAACCACCTGCAGGCCCATTTCTTCAAGCTTCAAAATGATACCCTTAGTGTACCCATGCAGTGTTTCAGCTGCCATTTTGCTGACCGGTAAAATGTGAATTACGTCCTTGTTAGGTGACAGCAGTGATTGGATCATAAATACATGGGCGGTCGTTGCTGGTTCTGTGGAATGCACAGAAGATCCTACTACAGAGCCTCCTTTATAATAAAAATAAGGCTTCACATGAATTTCGTCGATCATGAGAGTTACAGTTTTTTCATGATGTTTCAGCAGTTTAGATCTCTCTCTAATGTACGAAAGAAAATGTTCCTTATTTTGCTCTTCTGCAGGGTCTCCGCCGTACTTAGAACACAGTCGACGGAGAGTGGACGGGTGAGGCAGTATGAGCTTGGAAGCACTCCTGGCGAAGTGGTATGCGTGTGGGGATATAGAATGCAAAATACTTGAAAAAACCAAAAGTTCCGCTGTATATCGTCTATTCTTAGTTAACACTAGGCAAATTTGCTCCTTTAGAAACTGATAGAGAGCAGCCTCTTCCATTTTGACACCCGAATCTTCCAAAAGTTCATCCAGTAGGCAGCCTATTGACTTCAAGACTGCCACTTCTCTTGGTGCGGTTGTAGGTCCTGGAAGCACAGACGAATGCTTCTCTATGTTTTCCAGCAGCATGGATAGAGAAGGAATGTCGCGCACTTTGTCTGGCACTGCGGTTCCAGATGGAAGCTTCACTAAACAAGCTGAGACATTAACGGAAAGATCCGGCTGCACGGTGACCGAAAACTTCACATGTGGAGCTGGAACATTCTCGATACGAAGAAACATGACACTCTCGTCGTTCACGACCACTGTCCAAAAGTTCGTGTTGCAAACACCAGTCAATTTTCTTTTCAATTCGTCAAACGACGACACGGAATTCTTCGCTTCTTCTGCTTTTTCTGTTTCAAGGGAATTCCTAATAGCCTCAGCTATCGCGTCGCTATCCATCCTTGCTCGCTTGGACGCTGGAGACTCGCGATGCGCAGGAGTTGTCGTTAAGTACGCTGGACAGTTGGGGAAAACTGTAGGCACGGCATCTTCTCTCAGGCGAACTCTGTCACTTGTAACTTCGAGTCTTCTTCCTGTGCTCTCATCGCAGTGAGTCAACGTTGTGACGAAGTCACTTGTATGGAAGTGAAGTTCGCATACCTATTTTGAACGAAACATAACAAATAAAGTGTCAGTGTAAAAGTGATATTCTGAAAATTACCACGAATCGACTCAATTCGGCTTTACAACAAGAGTGAAATAAAAATATTAGCTCAACAACTCGTCTGTACGGTGAATGACAATAATTGCCGTTTCTATACAATCTTACGTAAGATTTGTTCACCAAGTTGTTCCCGTGTACTGTTACTAAACCTTAAATACTATCTTCTAAGCACGAAGCGCACGTAATGAACTACGAGAGGCAAAACCATGAACATATGCATTGCCTGTTTGTAATTGTTACTTCTGTTTACTTACCTTCGAATGGACGCTCGGAGTGAAATCCTTCCTTGGAATTACTCGCAGCCATTTGTCCTTCCTGTCAACGTCCCTCGGAAAGGAAAACACATGAACCTTTGGTCCCCGGTCGTAATTTCCTTTACAGCCGGGGACGCAGCAGCGGCCCATGTCGCTGGAAACGCACGACCACGTGTGGCTCATGGAATGTCACACGAGGAACGTTCCACAGCGGTTCACTTCACCATACACGAAGATATCACTGGCACAAACGCACAATCACGTAGTGTCACTCGCTAACAAATACACAGCCTCAACGAAAAGTCAGAAATCAAAATAAATCGAAAACGTGCACACCATGAGCAACTTCGCGACGAAAGAATGTTCTGCCGAGCAGGCAAGCTAGGGGCAACACGCAGCGGCGGCAGAACAGGTTGTGTTGAGCAGGACAACTAGTGTGACGTAGCGCGTTGGTGTGGAGAGGGGTGAAGAGGCCTTAAGCTAGTCTAGGTGGTGTTGGCTGCACCCGGCCGGAGCCATGGACCGTGTTCGCGGTGCCCTACGCGCGGTGCTCGAGTACATTGATGCCGCGCAACTCGCAGACCGCCTCTTGGCCGTGCTTAGCGCCTGACCAGCAACGACAACGACGAATCTCCCCCTTCCTCTGCCCCCAGCCCTCTACCTGTTGTGACCTTCCCTTCCCTCCCACCATCTATCTCCTCCTTCCCTTTTACCCCCCTTCCCCTAAAGTGACGCGGTTGTGGTGTCCTCGACTGAGAGACAGTTACTGTGTCACTCCCCCACCTTTATATTTTCCATTTTCCGTCAAGAACCTCTTCTCCCCACCACCCCTTCCGGCGTCGGGGAACGGGGGTGCGGACAGACAAAGGGAGGCAAAGAAAAGACGTCGGTGAGGTGTGTGAGATGCCCTTCGTCAAATGCCCGAGGATGTCGAAGGGGATCTCCCCCTTCGACGTTCGAAATAACGACATGGGCAAATTTTCGCTCGGCCAGAGATCTCCCGACGACCCTCCGACTACCAGTCTCCCGATGCGTTTTGCTGGTGTTTTTGGTCTGCCATCATGTTACACTTCTACGACAGGCTGTCTTTGGAGGCGTCGGGGTCGTCGTCGGCCTAGAGTGACCAGACGGTCCAGCGACATCGTCGGCGGGCGACTCGTCGGCCGACCGTCTGCGTCTGCCTCGTGCCTGCGTCGGTGTCGTGTCGCTCTAGTGCAAACGCGCCTTAAGTTGGCGGCGAAAGCACAAGACGTATGTACAAACCGCGCCCTTCTCGTGTAATCTCGCGGGAATAAAGAGAACGAGCTGAAGCGCCTCTGAGCTTTACGTGCCGCCAGCGGTAAATGGTGCGTACAAATTGCTCGCAGTTAGTATACTGAAGGACGTATCCGCCGTGGCAGAGTCGTTTAACGCGGCGCGCTGTGGAGTGAGAAGTCGCAGGTTCGAATCCCCCCCCCCAGTCGCGCGCTTCGGAAATAATTTCTGCTGAATTATTTTAAATGCGAAGCATTTCTTAGCGAACTTCTGCGACTTTGAGCGTATCTATCTATCTATCTATCTATCTATCTATCTATCTATCTATCTATCTATCTATCTATCTATCTATCTATCTATCTATCTAGCCGCCTACGACTTTGTGCTCTTCTGGTCGCTTAGTTAATCGAATGTACACCAAAATTGGTATGGCGTAACATGACTGTATGGCGAACATAAATTGCAAGTCATAACATGAAAATCATGACACGCATGTCATGTACAGCATGATTTACATGCCACGCTCATGGTGCGCTGGTGCCCGTTTCGCTAGCTTCATATACACCAAAATTGGTATCTTGCGACGTGACTGTGTAACGAACATAAATAAGACGAGTTAACATGAAAATCATGACAGGCATGTCATGTACAGCATGACTTACGTGCCACGCTCATGGGGCGCTGGCGGTCCTTTCGCTAGCTTGATCTACCCCGGAATTGGTATTGCGCGACGTGACTGTGTGAGGAACATAAAAACACGAGTTATAATCATGACACGCATGTCATGTACAGCATGATTTACATGCCACGCTCATGGTGCGCTGGTGCCCGTTTCGCTAGCTTGATATACACCAAAATTGGTATCTTGCAACGTGACAGTGTGTCGAACATAAATGACACAAGTTAACATGAAAATCATGACACGCATGTCATGTACAGCATGACCTACGTGCCACGCTCATGGGGCGCTGGCGGTCGTTTCGCTAGCTTGATATAAACCAAAATTAGTATCTTGCGACGTGACTGCGTGACGAACATAAATGACACAAGTTAACATGAAAATCATGACACGCATGTCATGTACAGCATGACCTACGTGCCACGCTCATGGTGCGCTGGCGGTGGTTTCGCTAGCTTGATATACACCAAAATTGGTATCTTGCGACGTGACTGTGGGATGAACATAAATAACACGAGTTAACATGAAAGTCATGACACACATGTCATGTACAGCATCACTTACGTACCACGCTCATGGTGCGCTGGCGGCCGTTTCGCTAGCTTGATCTACCCCGAAGTTGGTATTGCGCGACGTTACTGTGTGACGAACATAAATAATAGGAGTTAACATGAAAACCATGACACGCATTTTCCTTAGTGACATACAAGACGATGTATGCAGCTGTTTGCTGGCTGCTTCGCATTACATCGATTCCCACAATGCGTGGGATCTGCCGGCTTTTTATTTGTGCATTTTATATGTATATGCACATACATATACATATACGGAACATGACGGCGACGGCAATGGCAAAAACCTGAAGCAAGGTGGGGGAGCGGACTAGTTGGTATTTCATAATGCTAAAACTTTAGCGCAAACCGAGCACAGCGGGCACAGCGCTTGTCCTCGTCTTTTCTTTGCCCGCTGTGCTCGGTTTGCGCTAAAGTTTTGGAAAAAACCTGCCGAGAGCGTCCATATAATTACTATAGCAATAAAAGAATTATGGCAGTTTCGTATCAGTGGTGCCAAGCCTGAACGAAGAGCGCAGTTGGGAGTCCTTCCTCGTTTCTCTTGATTGTTTTCTTTCTCGCTGTTTCTTGCATCTATTTTAACACGAAAGTGTTTTATGCCGGGGTCCACCAGGACTTCAGCGACGTATTTCCGTCACGGAAATGACGTAGAAAAAATTTATATGATCAGATGTCAAAGAAAAAAATTACAGCATATCCACGGGTGAATGACGAAGAGCTTGGGCGAAGCTCCTGAAGCAATCATGTGTACACCGTGAAATGTTCAGTGGTTTCGCCCAGCAGTAATCAAAGCGATACGCCGCTTTGATTATTTTTCCTTTTTTCGTTTTTCCTTCTCTTTTTATTTTTCTATTCTTTTTAAATTTTTTAATAATTTTTAATTATCTTTAATTATTTATTTTTATTTTTTATTGTTTTATTATTTTTTATTGTTTTATTTATTTTTTTCTATCTCTATGGGACAGCGCCATCTATTATACCGTTCGGGAGATACTGCCGCGGTTACGCCTGACATGGGACAAGGTTAGACTAAGAAGAGCTACGCCCGTAAAAAAGTTCCGTCAACGAGCATTGAACCCACGACCGCTCGGCCCGCAACACCAGATGCCGCGCGCGCTATCCACTGCGTCACGGCCACATACTCTAGAGGCTTTACAAACGCGCCTTTTGTATCTACCACTCTCCCGTTGGCGGGGTGATGTTGCCCTCTGTGAGCGGTAAAATAAAGTAATTCGTCATTACTGTGGCCTCCGCGATTAGCACCTGCAACGCGTTACACGTCCGTCCCATTCGGCGCGTTTTCAATAGAAGTTCAATTCTGTCAATGCCTGAACACACCGCGAGGCGTCGATCTTAAACCAAGCGTAGCGGCTTGGGCTAGTCTTCGTCTTGCTTTGCGCTATAATAATTGTCTTGTTAAACCAAGCGTCGTAAAAGCGTCGGCCTCGCTCATAGCATCACGCTAATCCAAACCAAAAATAGCTCCGCGACGCGCGCCTGCCTCACCCGGCTGTAACATCACGTTCCCCGCCTACGCGCTCGCCCAGACAAAAATTGCGGCCGGGCTTCCGGGGCGGCACGACGCGCTTTGAGTTTTGCTGTAGTGCGGCCGTGGTGTTCAATCACACTTTAACATGCTGCAGGATGGCGACCAAGTTCTGCGTCCAATATGCGACGCTCTTCTGGCTATGACAACTCGTTCTCTGATTACGCTTTCACCGCTAACTACTACAGCTACCACAAGGGTTTGTTTAATCATTGAACATGGACGTTAATTGTCGGCATGGATATGTACCACCAAGCATCAAAGTGGGTGCATTCACTTCAAACGGTGCTATAGCTGCCAGACATCAATATACATTGTGCAAACTCTCTTATATCAATGTACAGTAAACATTCAGTTACTACTATAAGGGCACGTTTTACTTTCGTGTTATTCCGATTCCTATGGCGGAGGGATCAACCATCTTTTAACACGAAAGTGTTTTATGCCGGGGTCCACCAAGATTTCAGTGACGTATTTCCGTCACGGAAATGACGTAGAAAAAATTTACACGATCAGATGTCAAAGTTCCATTAACGGGCATCGAACCCACGACTCACGGTCCGCAACAACGGATGCCGGGCACGCTATCCACTGCGCCATAATCACAGACTGTAGAGGCTTTACAAATGCGCCTTTTATATCTACCACTCTGCCGGTCGGCGGGGTGGTGTTGCTTTCTTGGTGCGGTAAAGTAAAGCAATTCTTCATTACAGTGGCCTCCACGATTAGAAACTGCAACGCGTTACACGTCCGTCGCATTCGGCGCGTTTTCAATAGAAGTTCAATTTTGTCAAGGCCTTAACACACCACGAGATGGCGATCTTAGCGCAAGCGTCGTAAAAGCGTCGGCCTCGCTCATAGCATCACGCTAATCCAAACCGAAAATAGCTCTGCGACGCGCGCCTGCCTCACCAGGCTGTAACACTGCGTTCCCCGCTCAAGCGCTCGAACCGAGAATAATCGCGGCCGGGCTACCGGGGCGGCACGACGCGCTTTGCGTTTCCCTCTAGTCCGGCCGTGGTGTTCAATCACATTTTAACATGCCGCGGGATGGCGACCAAGTTCTGCGTCCAATATGCGACGCTCTTCTGGCTATCACTCATCGTCCTCTGATTACGCTTCCACCGTTTGCTACAGCTACCACAAGGGTTTGTTTAATCATTTAACATGGATGTTAGTCGTCGGGATGGACGATTCATCAATCATCAAAGTGGGTGCATCCACGTTAAATGGTGCTATAGCTGCCAGACATCAATTTACATTGTGCAATCTCTATTATATCAATGTACAGCAAACATTCAGTTACTTCTGTAAGGGCACGCTTTACTTTCGTGTTATTCCGATTCCTATGACAGAGGGATCAACCATCTTTCTTTTTGTATCTGTTTCTTCCTTTCTATTTTTCCTTTCTGGCCAATTTATTTCTGTTCCTCACTCGTTCTATCTTTATTTCTCTTTCTCCCCTTTATTTCTCCCTCTCCTTTTCTCACTTTCTTTGTTTATCGTTCTTTCTCTTTCTGTCTT
This sequence comes from Rhipicephalus sanguineus, assembly GCF_013339695.2. Lineage (NCBI taxonomy): Eukaryota > Metazoa > Arthropoda > Arachnida > Ixodida > Ixodidae > Rhipicephalus > Rhipicephalus sanguineus. The sequence continues at coordinate 3,790,413 of NC_051180.1, forward strand.
GTTCTTTGTTTTGCTATCTCTCTCTCTTGTCCGTTTCTTTTTATATCTTTCTCTCTTTATGTCTTTCTCTGTCCTTTTATCTTTCTTTCTCTCTCTTCGTTTTTCGTTATTTCCCTATTTCCTTCTCGTTCTGCCTTACCCTTTGTTTTTCCTCTCTTTTTCGTGTCTGTTTCTTTTTATGTCTTTCTCTCTTTATGTATTTCTTTGTCTTTCTATTTTTCTTTCTCTCTCTTTGTTCGTATTTATTTCTCTCTATGTTTCTCTTTATTTCTCTCTTTTTTCTAGTTGTGGCTTACACTTTGTTTTTTCTGTCTCTTTTCATTGTCTGTTTCTATATCTTTCTGTGTCTTCCTTTGTCTTTCTATCTTTTTATGATTTGTTCCCGCTGTTTCTACTTGTCTCTCCCTCTTTCTCTCAATCGCTTTCTTTTTGTCTTTCTCTCTACTTTATATCTCGTTCGTGTTATCTATTTTTCACGTGCTCGTTTTCGATATTGCGACTATGAACCACCCTTCAGACATCACAGTGCAACTGACAGTGTACCATGGCCAGCTTCTAGCTGACTGCTTGGCAAAGCGTCAATTTCCACTATTCGTGCCATCTGCCGGATGCATTTATTTAACATGACAGTGTTTCATGCCGAGGTCCACCAACACTTCACTGACGTCATTTCCGTCACGGAAATGATGTTGGTAAATAACAATTGAATAGGTGACAAATAAAAGCTAGAAGAAAATTTTTTGATAAAGCGGATGACCCGGGAGTCGAG